>NW_012155062.1:10454548-10465001 GCF_000956105.1 Propithecus coquereli | reverse complement strand
GTAGCATAATAAACTCTAATGAATACAGCCTTTAACCAGATTCACCACTAGTTAACACTTTGCCATATTTGCTTCACTTCTTTATGTACATGTCTGTGTACGCACCAAATTTTTGGTTCCATTATCATATCTAAGAAAATGAATAACCCCATAATATGTATCAATCCTGTGACCCAAGCCAAATGTCCCCCCAAAATGTCTATTTTTTCTCTTTTTCCATCCTTGATCCAATCAGGGTTCATACATTGCATTCAGTTGCTATGTAAACTTTAGTCTTTTTAAATCTAGAAACAATCACTCTACTTCTTCCCCCATGACAGTGACTTTTGGAAGATTTCAGGCCATCCTGGCTCTGGGCCCCCACAGCACAGCTAAGGTGAGCTTATCTCAGAGGTTCAAACCAAGAAGTTCTTCACTGCTTTATTTACATCTGAACATGTAGATTCAACGCTTTAAAGTGGTGTGGTTGATGGAGAAAAAAGTATGAGATTAAAGAGCTCTGAACTTTAGAAGAAAAGGGTATTTAAATGGGCAGGGGTTTATTCAAATTATTTAAGAACCACCACAGCATGGGCACTGCCCAGTTAGAGCAGACCAACACTGGCCTAAGAGCCATCTCCTGCAGGACCACGTTCTCCCGTTCCGTGGGTGGGTCGCAGGGGAGGGGAGGGCCTGGGGATCTCTGGAGGGCTTGGGAGCCATAGCAAGGCACCTACCAATACAGAATTATGTCAGTCTTTTACAATCCATTTGGCCTCTGGAATGTCAGCCTGGCTGAGGGGTAGACTCGGGTAGATTGCTTTCCCCAGGTCCATAATCTCAGCTTCCTCTGGGGTTTAAGACATGTAGGGGAGGGAATGGTGCCATGTCAAATCAAAGTGGAAGCAGACATAAGTCACAGAATAGAAGGCAAGAAAAGAACCAGTCAACTAAGAAGAAAAAAGAACCAGTTGGGTTCTTCTGTCAGCAATTGTGCCACAACCTCTAATGGCTTTGGAATATGAATTTAACTGTAAGAAATCTCTCCAAAACATGTCATTGGTTAGGAAAACCATCAATTTCCTGATCTAAAGTTAAAATGTGTTTATATAAATAGATTGTGGATTATCCTGGCAAGTTGGACTGTGAGTGTGTCCTGCTGTGCAAAGGAGGGGCCCGGGGCTGGCAGAGAGACAGGCTCAGATTGGGGCTAGGGTGGGAAATGCAGGAGCATTCTCGAACACACCTCCCTCCCTGTCCTTTACCAGCCTAATCCCACCTGTGAGCAACTCCAAATCTGTCCTGAAATACGTTCTTTAATACTCAACTCAGGACTCTCTTCCAGATGGCCTTCCCTGAACACTTCCTTGCACCATTTGGGTGAGGGGTCCCTGCACAGTGCTCCCGCAACTCACCCCCTGAATTGAGCAGCCCTGCTGATGTGCACCCCACCCACTGCAGACTCCTAGGGGCAGAGCTGACAAAGTGGGGACTGGGGATGTGGGGCTTTGGGGCAATAAACGTAGAACAGACCTGTGACCCAAGCCAAAGTCAGGTGCTAGAACTGGCCAGGCAGGAAGTGGCCGCATTTGGGGATTGAGGAATCAGCAGTGAGCCAGACCCAGAAGGAAGACAGGAGATAAGAAAGTGAAAGCTGCAGGGACACCAGAGGCCAGGAAGTGAAACAGGCTTAGAATGCTCTGACCCTGAGAACAATCAGCAGATGGGCCAGTTTGACCAGAATGGGGCGATAGGGCTGGAGGCAGTCCCTGAGGACAACAGGGCGCTGGCAGGAGGTGTGAGCTGCAGGGGGGCCGGGCTGCCTAGGGCCTTAGCCCCGCTGATCACTTGGAGGGGGCCAAGGAACTGAGGGAGGCTGTGCCCGAGGGGCCCACAAAGCCCCTCTCTGTCCTCATCTCCCACCCACACCCTCCCCTCGTCCCCCTGCCCTCCCTTCTGTGCCCCTGCTCTCTCAACTCCTTCCCTGGTTCTGTCACTGTCTTTCCTCCCTGTGCTCGATACAGCCAAGCCCGGTCAGGGCTCTGGGGCCCCTTCCCGCCCTGCCCCAGGTGCAGCCGCAGACCGGGGAAGGAGTCACCACACAAGACCCTCTGCCCCAGAGCTGCTTCAGGCTCCCGTGGAGATGGTACATGCCATAGGCAAGCTACAAAACAAGGACCCTCCCATTGTGGTAGGACATTTTCCTTCAAGATTCATTTCCCAACAGATTAGCCTTCAAAACCACCCAAAATTTGTTTCTATCTCAGACAGGGATTGCTTAATTTTCACAATAGAAACCTGCTTGCCAAAGATACCTTGTTAGGTTTTTGGTTTTTTGTTTTTTTGGCTGCCTAACTTCAGAACCTTTTGGAGGGGGGTTATTGAGGGGTTGGAGAATCCCCTCTTTGGGAGCTGAAAACCATCAGATACTTTCCCAGCCTCTCTTGCTGCCAGAGGACAGCCACCAGGACCGGCCAGTCTGATGTATCCGCCCTCCAGGGTTTGCATCAAGAGCCGATGGTGGTGGGGTGACGGCAGCAACGACCAGCTTCCAGGAGTGGGAAAGGCAGCGGGAGGGGCGCCCCGCAGTCCTGCAGTGTCGCTGAGGCTCTGGCCAGGTCAGCTCTTTTTTTTTTTTTTTTTTTGAGACAGAGTCTCACTCTTTTGCCCAGGCTAGAGTGAGTGCCGTGGCGTCAGCCTAGCTCACAGCAACCTCAAACTCCTGGGCTCAAGCGATCCTCCTGTCTCAGCCTCCCGAGTAGCTGGGACTACAGGCATGCGCCACCATGCCCGGCTAATTTTTTCTATATATTTTTTGTTGTCCAATTAATTTCTTTCTATTTTTTAGTAGAGACGGGGTCTCGCTCTTGCTCAGGCTGGTTTCGAACTCCTGAGCTCAAACAATCCGCCCGCCTCGGCCTCCCAGAGAGCTAGGATTACAGGCGTGAGCCACCGCGCCCGGCCTCAGGTCAGCTCTTTACCCAAGCCTGAATCCAAGAACATTCTTGCGATCAATTCCTTTTCTGCTTAAATCGGCCAGAGTCAGTTTCTGTTGCTGTTCCCGGCAGTGTTCCACTGGACGCAGGAGGCCGGGGAGCCCCGGGACCAGGCACTCTGCCACTGCCTCCCCTCTCTAGGGTCCTCCTGGGCTCTGACAGCTCTGCCTCTCTTGGCACATGGGCTTTATTCTCTAAAAATGACAAGTTATTTTATCAAGAAAGCAATATTTGTTAAACATAAAAAACCCCAGCAATTCAGAACTATAGAGTAAAAGTCTCCTTTGTCCTTCCAGGCCACTCTCCCAGCAGCTGCAATGTGAGAACTTTGGTGAGTCCTCCAGGTCGGAGTGGACGTATGTGAAAGTGTTACACACTTGTAGTGGCACGCCCATCATGGCAGAGCTTAAACCGGGGGCTTAAACCGGGCACCTTTGGGGGACTCGCCTGCAGCACAGCCAGGCTGCCTGCAGTGAGGGAAGTGACGGGCAGTGGGCAGCTCCCCCGTCTCCCTATCTTTATGAAGAATCCATATGTGCATCATCTAGTCACTCACAATTTGACACCCATTTGCTATAGATGAAAGACGTAACAGATCTCTCATTCATTCATTCATCCACTCATCGGACAAACGTCTGAGTGCCTACTGAGTGCCAAGCACCATTCCAAGTGCTCAGAATTCCTCAGTGGGCAAAAGGGAGAAAGATCTTTGCCCAACAAATGAAGGCAGGGAGACAGACAATGCACGTAATAAATAACAGAATTGTATGGGATGTCCGGGGGAGAGGTGCCATGGGGGGAACAGAGCAGGGTACAGGGGCAATGGAGGTGCTGGGGAGGGCGGGGCCAAGGCAGGTCTCAACAGGAAGGTGAGACTTGAACAAAGTCTTAAAGGAAGAAACCACATGGATTTCTGAGCAAAGGGCGTTTCAGGCAATGGGAACAGCCAATGCAGAGGCCCCGAGGCAGAGCTGAGCTTGACCTCTTCGAGGACTAGCAGGGGCTAGTCAGCTGGAGTGGAAGTGATGCCAGGGGAAGTCACATGGCCTTTCTTTACGGTAAGACTTGTCTGCTCATCTGAATGAAATGGGAAATGGGTGCCAGTGCTGGGTGTGTGTGTGGGGGGGTGGGCGGGGGGAGTGGCATGGCCCAATTTACATCACACAAAAAACAGGCTCGTGGTGGGGGAGGAGGGTGGGGGGGGGGGGGTGGACACATCACAGCCCAGGTGAGAAGCGGCAGCAGCTCCCACCAGGTGTCTGTTATGAGAAGTGGTTGGATTTGGGATGCATTTTGAAAAATATACTAATAGGCTGGGCATGAAGCCCAGAAAGAGGAACCCAGGATGACACCACGGTTTCTGATCATTGGTTTGTTTTATGAGCAGCTGGGGTTACCTTTATCTGAATGGGGCAGGTGTAGATGGAACCATTTTACTTTTTGCAGGGAGCTAAGATAGGATTTCCATTTTAGAAGTTTGAATCTGATGTCCATTAGATAACTGTTCCCTTAAACCCCAGTTGGCAGAGCTACGGAGGTGGTGGCTCTGTTTGTGTGAGAGTCCAAGAGAAACCTCCTTGGCGACTGAGACCTTAACTCTCCCCACAAATTTAAATTTGGAAGCCTGCTGGCCTGGACTGAGAGGCTCTGCCTGAGGTCCAGGGAGGGCCAGGCACTGAAGTGGCTCCACACGATGCTCGGCCAAGGCCCAGCCACCGTGATGGGGCTGTGCTTCGGAGAACAATGGCTGTGGAGTTACGTTACCACAGACCCACACTCTCGAACACAAGCACAGGGGCTGCGCTGGAGCAAGCTTCAGCAGCCACCCTGGGAGGCAGAAAACAAGCTGCCAACAGGCCCCATGCTCTTTGTGTCTAAAACTATGCATCCTCCTGCCTATCCACCCATCCTCACTGCATAAATTCCATTTTGTTTTTAATTTTCCAATCTTATCAGCAAAAATGATGTCTCACTGTTTCATTTTGCATTTTTGTAATTCCTAGAGGGGTTTCAGCATCCTATATGATAGTGATTTATACTGAATTGTCACTATTTCTCTTATTGACTTTTTGATGTTCTTTATGTCTGTCTGCTTTATTCTTTTCTCTCCAGCAGACAATTCTCTGTGCTGTGCAAAGCACAGTGGGATGGAGGTGCAGGGCTGCCCAGCAGCTCAGTTCAAGGCTCACATAGCCCACTTCCAGATGTGTGGGAGGGACTGGTCTGACTAACCTGACCAATCAAATTTCTACCCCAGGCCAATAAACTCTGGCGACCCTCCGATGGTGGGAAAGTGACCAGCCCCACTAGTACATTTCATAGCAAAGACATATCCTTCAGATATTTTCAGCAATGGAATTTTGTCTTGCTGTTCACGGGGGTCACCGGTTCTCAGCCAAAAGAGCTGACCTACATGGCTAGGACTTAATCAATCGTTAATTAGAAACTCTGGTTTTAGGTGGGGGAAACATCTGCAAGGTAAGTTTTAGGAATATTATTCTGACCGTGTGTGTTAGATGGAGGGAGGAAAGAGAGAAATAAAGGAGGAAGAGTCAGCTGGAAAAATAGAATAACAACAAACCACAAGGTGAAGAACAGTTAACATGCAGAAAATAAAAACAGATCACCCTATGTGATATTTATCTGGTGTCCGAGTGGATGTGAATATATCATGTTAGGTAAGAAACATGGCTCAAAAGACACAGTGTTTTATTAGAAGTTGCACACTATAGCTCAGTGGCAGAATGCAATATAAAGTGCTAACAACTCAAACCTCAGCAATTACCAACATTAGCTGGATAATCTCAGCATTGGATAAATGCCTGGGAGCTCAGCAGTTTCCTGTCTGGACAACTATTTTAAACATTTGGGTCTTAATTAGTGCTACTGTTGTGTGGTTAACATGTAGCTATTTTTTCTTCTGCTTTAGCTCTCAAGTGGTTGTTTTTTGTTAATTTTCACATTAATCATCCACACTCCCCCAAAAACCTCTACTCAGAATGACAAATCTGTTTGAACATTCCACTCCCAGCCCTATCCTCAAATCTGATCGACGTTGTTTGCTATTTTTGTGATGTAATTATCATACTATTCTGAGGTTAGGGTTTAGGGTGTAGGTGAGAATTCGATGAGACATACAGAGAAGCAGAGGCCTCTGGAAAGAACAGGTCATCCCCTGACCAACCACACCTCTGTTGTCACACTACAGAAGGCAGGACAAGCCAATACACCTATGACACAGTTGTAATAAACAATGACTGATTCAGAACCCAAGGAATGTGGCTGAGAGATGGAAAGATCTGGGGAAATGAACTGGCCATGAACCTCAGCCGAGCACTGTCTGAAAACACCCAGCAATATAAATCCTCCGATGTATTCCTGATGGGAGCCCTTACAAGAAGACATGAAGTGATCGAGCAAAGCTAAGGTCAGACCAAGAAGGGCACGATGCTTCAGAATGAATTCTCTCTCTGTATGAGCTAAAGGTTTGTCTTAATGTGTGGTTGCTGGTTTGTTATCCCTTTGTGGGGTGTGAGAGGGAGGCAGGGAGGTGCCCAGACCATGTCTGTATAGTCAGGTGCCGTAGGACATGCTCTGGGCCACTGCACAACACCTCTGGCCCAGAGGCCAGGTGGGTAGGTGGCAGGTCAGCCCATGGAGCCCTAAGTTGGACAAAAGATCTGCAGATGCAAACCAGTGATTAAGAATGAGCCACTGAACCCAGGCCTGCCCCAGGGAAACATCTGGGTGGAGTTTGTTCTTGCCTTCTCTTCACCTCCTCTCTCTGATTCCTGCTTTGGTACCCTCTAACCCCAGGGTTTTTTTAAACCTCCAGGTTTGTCCTCTCTAGAGAGCTTTTCACATCTCAAGTTACACTCCTTTCTTTACCCACCACCCACTTGCTATTTTCTTTATGGTCTGCTCAGTCATTGTTACGAGACCCTAAGCCCACACACGACATCACAGTGAACCCCATCTTAGAGCCATCTCCCAGGGCGACTTCTGGCGGTGAGCAGGCACATGCTCACTTCGGGCAGGTCACCCTTCCTGGGATCCCTCAGATCAGACCATTTAGGGAACTGGTTTTACCTTCATGGAAACTGTTAAAGGCGTGTTGCAAAATAGCACACAAGTATAGCCAGTCACGAATGAAATGAAAGATTCAGGTAGATGCTCGGGGACTGACTGGGCTTTGTTTCTAAAGGGAAAAATGCTATACATTTTTGGTCCACTCAAGTAAAGGTTCAGGTTGAAAATACTTGTTTTGGAAAACAAAGGCCAAATCACTGAGAGAAAATAATTTGGTTTT
The DNA here is from genome assembly GCF_000956105.1 of Propithecus coquereli. Lineage (NCBI taxonomy): Eukaryota > Metazoa > Chordata > Mammalia > Primates > Indriidae > Propithecus > Propithecus coquereli. Next base: position 10,457,717 of record NW_012155062.1, on the reverse strand, counting down.
TACAACTTGCCTGGTATAAAGAAACTGCGTCCGATTGCACGTGGAGATCCTCACAGGATCTGCTCATTTTGCTGTGCTCTGACTCTGCCGAAGGCGGCTGATCCCCCCAGCCTCGGTTCCTTGCCTGCGAGCGGCTGTGCCAAACCCAGGACGGTCTCCTGAGGACCTGCTGCTACACCGAGGGCGCCATTGCTTTCCCTCAGCCACGGACGGCTGTGAGGCTTGGACCTGTCTCCCTCACTGTTTCTGAAGTTTCTGTTATTCGTTAATTCTCTTTTGCCTTTGCCTAGACTCCGAGATTTCCTCCAGCATCACCTTCGGATTTGTTCTTTTGCCATGCCCTTAAAGGAAAGAAGTTATCAAGCCTCCACCCTCTAATTATACCTACTCCCTCTGGCTGTCCAGCCCTTCCTTATTTTTTCCGCTTACCATATCCTTATTAGCCATCACTACAGTTCAATATAGAAGTGTTTTATTTGCACAGGATGTACAAACAATAATTAACCCGGCCAATGTCTCCTATAGATTTGCCAAGTATTCATGCTTGGTTGCAAGTATGATAATTATTGTTTTTACTTTGACCTTGACTTTATTACAAAATATTCTGGACACCGAACACTACTTAACTATAAATGTAGTTGAGATTTCTTTTTGGCAATAACTTTCAAAATGGGGAAAAACAATATAAAAGTAACAATAAAAGATTATCCGGGACGTCAGGCTCCACCCATGCAAGATAAACTACTACAGGAATTATCTTCCTGCAGTAAAAACATAAAACTAGAAAACAAACAAAATAAATGAATGGATATTTACAGAGATTGAGCAACAGGCAGTGCAAGAAAGCAATCCCTGAGAGAAGGGAAACAAATGAGAGAAGGCCTACAACTGCTGCAGCTTACCTCCAAGAGGCAGCATCGATGCTGCACAGGGAAGAGAACCCAAAGAGATCCCCGAGGTCTCACTGAGTTGAGAGAAAAACACTACACAGTTGACCCTTGAACAACACAGGTTGGAACTGCAGGGATCCACTTATACATGGATTTTTTTCACCTCTGCCACCCCTGAGACAGCAAGACCAATCCTTCCTCTTCTTCCTCCTCCTCAGCCTACTCAATGTGAAGACCATGAGGATGAAGACCTTTATGATGATCCACTTCCACTTAATGAACAGTAAATATATTTTCTCTTCCTTTGATTTTCTTAATAATACTTCTTTTCTCTATTGTAAGAATACAGTAAGAATACAATACATAAAACCTATAAAATATGGGTCAATTAACTGTTTGTTATCAGTAACATTTCCAGTCAACAGTAGGCTATTAGTAGTTAAGTTTTTGGGGAGTCAAAAGTGATATGTGGATTTTTGATTGCATGGGGTAGGAGTGTCAGCACCCCAACCCCCACATTGTTCAAGGGTCAACGGTAGTTTGAGAAGGTCAAGACGACTAGAGTACACGGAGCAGAGTACAAAGGGGAAAGGACCTGCAAAAAGAGCGTTCTTCAGAAATCTGCAGAGAAGTCCCCTTGAGTCTTCGAGAACCAACTAGTGTGTTTACAGAATGAAATTCCACTAGGCATAAGAAAGAAACATGGGAAAACAGCAGGTGAAACACAACTTCCGGAACTCACAAAGGCAGATAGACAGACTTCACAATGCCCAGGACACAGGTTAGAGTTCTCAAATAAAATGAGTTGGACAGGATTAGCTTCTCTTCTATTTTCTGGAAGCACTGTCAGAGAATTGGTATTCTTCCTAAAATGTTTGATATAATCCATCAGTAAAGCCATCAGGGCCTGAAGTTTTCTTTGTGAAATGCCTTTAACTATAGATTCAACTCTCAAAAGAGTCATACTTTAAAAGGGGGGTTAAAGGGGTTCTAGAATAAAGGCTGCCTTATTTGTTTGCTGCCTTTGTTTGCCTACCCAAACAAAACATTACAACCAATCCACAAAAATATCTGCAGGAAACTTAACTGCTTGCCAAACAAATGCAATGCTCTTTAAAGGAATACAACAAAATCCATAATCCAATAATGTAAAATTCACAAATACACAATCTGAATACACTGAGGGAGATTAACGGCAGATTAAGCACTGCAAAAAACTTAAACACTTAACTTAAACACATAGCAATCTACCCAAAGTGAAGCACAAAGCGAAAAACACTGAAAAAGAACGAGAGGCCCATCAATGACCTGTTGAAAAAGTCTCAATGAAACCCAATAAAAAGAAACATAGAGAAAATCACATTTTTTCATTTTAAAATATCTTTAAATGATAATTGACTGTTCAAAGCAAAAATAACAGCACTGTGTTGTGGGGGTAACATCAGTAGAAACAAAATGAGTGATAAAAATAGCTAAGAGGACATGAGAGGAAAATGGAAGTATAATGTCATAAGATTCCTATGCTATACATAGAGTGATATAAAAATATTTTAAGGTAGATTATGATGAGTTAAAATGTATATTGTATACCCTAAAACAACCACTAAGCAAAAAGTAGAGCAAACATGCCAATAGTACAAAACCTCTAGCCAGACAGATCAAGAAAAGAATCAAATAAAGGGTAAACAAGTTAGCAATATGAGAAATGAAAGGGGGGATATCACTGCAAACCCTGTATGCATTAAAATGATAATAAAGGAATATAATAAACAACTTTATGCCAATAATCTTGGCAACTTAGATGGAATGGACATATTCCTTGAAGACAAACTACCAATGCTGATTCAAGAAAAAGTAGATAAGCCAAATAGCTTTGTACCTATTTTAAATGTTGAATCTATAGTTGAAGGCATTTCACAAAGAAAACTTCATGCCCTGATGACTTTACTGATAGATTATATCAAACATTTTCGGAAGAAATAATACCAATTCTCTGACAGTGCTTCCAGAAAATAGAAGAGAAGCTAATCCTTTCTAACTCATTTTATGAGTCCAATATCATTTTGATGCCAAAATCAAAGACATTAAAAGAAAAGAAGACTACAGACTAATAATTCTCATGAAAATATGTGTAAAATACTTTTAAAAAATTAGCAAATCAAATTCAGCAATATATGTATCATGACCAAGTAGGGTTCATAACAGAAATGCAAGGTTGGCATAACATTCAAAAATCAATTAGGCCAGGCGCGGTGGCTCACACCTGTAATCCTAGCTCT
>NW_012155062.1:10431237-10454043 GCF_000956105.1 Propithecus coquereli | reverse complement strand
ATGAATTTTTAAAAAGATGCAACAATACACCATCTACAAGAAACTCAATAAAACACAATATAGGTAGGTAAGAAGTAAAATGATGGAAATAGATATACCATGCAAAAGTTAATTCTTTTAAAAACCAAGAGTGGCTATATTAATATCAGATGAAGCAGACTCCAAAGAAAAGAAAATTACTAGAGAAAAAAGGGACATTACATAATGATAAAATGATCAATCTACCAGGAAGACTTAATAATCCTAAATGTGCATGCACCAAACAACAGAGCCTCTAAATATTGATCAAAGTAAACATCGTTAGAGCTGAAAAAGAAATAAACAAATGCTCAATTAGAGTTGGAGATTTCAACATCTCACTCTCAGAAATTGATACAACTATTAGACAAAAAATGTACAAGGATATAGAAGAAATGAACAATACAGTCAACTAACAGGATCTAATTGACCTATATAGAATATTCTAACCAACAATAGCAGAATACACTTTTCTTAAGCACCCATGGAACATTCACCAAGATGGAGCATAGTTTGGTGCCTTAATCTGTTTTCTGTTGATAAAACAGGATACCTGAGATTGGGTAATTTGTAAAGGAAAGAAATGTATTTTTTATAGTTCTGGAGGCTGGGAAGTCCAAAATCAAGGGGCCAACGTCTAGTGAGGGCCTTCTTGCTGCATCACAACACAGTGGAAGATATTACATGGTAAATCAGGCAAGAGCATGACAGCTCAGGTCTCTCTTCTTATAAACCCATCATAGCGGCCCCACCCTGATGGCTTTATCTAATTCTAATTAACCCCCGAAGGCACCATCTCCAAATACCATCAACGTATGAATTTAGGGATTAATTTTCCAATACATGAAATTTGGGGTGCACAGTCAAACCATAGAATTCGGACATAAAATAAAAGTCCACAAATTCAATAGAAATTAAATCATATGAGCTGGGCGTGGTAACTCACACCTATAATCCTAGCACTCTGGGAGGCTGAGGTGGGAGGATCACTTGAGCCTAGGAGTTCAAAGCTGTAGTGAGCTATGATCCTGCCACTGCACTCTAGCCTGGGCAACAGAGCAAGACTCTGTCTCAAAAAAAAAAAAAAAATCAAATCAGTGTAATCCACCCTATCAACATATTAAAGAAAAAGAATCACACAATTACATTGATTGATACAGAAAAAGCATGTGACAAAATCCAATACCTGTTCATGATAAACTCTCAGCATATTTAGATTAGAGGATAATTTCTCTAAATAAGGAGCATCTACAGAAATCCTATAGCTAACATTATACTTAATGGTGAAAAATTTACCACCAATGGAATGTTTGCCCCCTTATATTGGGAACAAGCCAACCATGTTTGTTCTCACCATTCTTATTTATTATAATTCTGAGGGCAGGGGGTGCCAGGCTCTCATAAACAATCAGCTCTCCTGAGAACTAGTAGACCGAGAACTGACTCATTACTGCAAGGAGGGGACCAAGACATTCATGAGGCATCTGCCCCCATGAACCAAACACCTCCCATTAGGCCCCACCTCGAACACTGGGGAACAGATTTCAACATGAGGTTTGGAGGGTCAAATATCCAAGCTAAAGCAGAAACCAACCCAAGTGTCCCTGAGTAGGGGTTAATTAAACATATTATGGTTCATCCATTCAGTGAAATATCATAATGTTATTAAAAATACCTGTGTTGAACTGAATATATTGACATGAACAAAAAAAAGTTCATGATATATTGGTAAATTTGAAAAAGCAAGTTACAAAACAGTATGTAGAACATGATCTTGTTTCTGGGTTCAAAATATAAAAGTCTGTGTACATGTGCAGAGAAAAAAGTCTGAAAAACTGTATAGCCAAATGATATTAATAGTATCTCTGAGTGGTGGAGTAATAGGTGATTTTTTTCGTTATTTCTATATTTTCTGAAATGTTTGCAATGAGCATGGATAATCTTTATTAAAATAAAATCATGAAAACAAAAGAATAAATAATAAGTATTTAATTAAGGATACTTCCTTTAAAAGATATGAGAAATTATACCTTATTTTCTAGAACTTCACAAGTAATTATATTTTTGTTATGGATTATATATAATATTAATCGGTACCGTGATTTGGGGAATAGACATTATTTTGATTAAATTTAATGCTAATGATTGAATTTCAGAGGTAATCCACAGGCAGGAGGGGACATACAAGGACGACCGTGTTCACTGAAATGCCGGATCTGGTTAAAGTGAACCTACTGAGGGTATATTCAATAGCACTTTTAACTATCTGTTTCCAATAACACCCTCAACCAAGGATCTTAAAGCCCTTCCCTGCCATAATAAATAAATCTCCACACCGTTCCTTCAGAAGAAAGGTGGGAACATTGCCATGTTTTGGGGGATGTTCAGTCTGAGGAGGACAGCGTGGCCTGGCTGGTGGAAGTCTGCTGACCCCATCTCTGTCATGCACACATCCAGAGTCCAGGGACAAGACCACTGAGCTTGGATTTCAACTTTTCACTCATAAAATAATGGAAATAACCCTCCCCATTCCTTTTATCATGAAGACGTTGAAGGAATCTTAGCGACTTCAATGAAGGTGCTATTTCAACATTCTCAACACTTTGTCATTAGAAGTTCGTCAGGGTTAGTACGGCCAATTATTCCGATGATGCCACTCCTGAGAAGAGCAGGCCTTCTCCCTCCTCTCACGACACCATTTTTGTCCCTGGATCTGATCATGACTCTTTACCTAAAACCTTGGGGCTGAATGAGGGACTTTCCAAAATGTACAGTGGGCCGTTCTAATCTCTGCTTTCCTTCCTGCTTTCTGGAGACAGTTCTGATAATGACTTGATCTCTGTCTGAGGTGTTAAAGGTTTAACCCTGAAACACACTTTGAATTTCTTGCAGAGAAATAACTTTTGGGTATGAATTATGATCAGAACACCCACTGTGAAAATGCATGTTTCCTGGCAGTGAGTACTGGACCTGTGGATTGAGAGGGAGACACAGCAGCCAGGTCAAGGGGAGAGAGGGGGTGGGATGGCGAGGGGGCAGACAAAGGAGAGAGCAGAGGCAGAGGCCAGGGAAAAGGAGGGCTGTGTCCACGCAGAGCTGAGCTCCCTGCAGCCAGAGCCTGCTGTGGTGCTCGGGTGCTCATCTCCTGAAGCCTGGATCCTCCCTGGACTCTGTGCAGTGCTTTGGTACCTTTTGCCTCTGGTGCCCAAAATAAAATGTAAAAGAACATTTTGAGCAAGTCAGCCCACTGTGTGTGCTGCAGGACAACTACGAGAGCCATGCTATAAGCAGGGTGGGAATAATTCTCTCCCTCCATTCCTGGGCTTCTCCACTCACCAGCAATGGGCCAAGTATCCTAAGAACAGAGGCTGCTCTCTGGAGTCTTCATCTGCCTCAAGCCAACGCTTACCTGTTTCTGTGTTCTGGGATCTTCGTACTGTGCTCCCCCTTGGGATTTTGTGAGTGTAACTAATTATTCCATTTCCTAACTAGAACAATTACAAGTCAGGGAGGACTTTCCTAGATGAAACATTGTCAGAATATTCACCGCCTGGCCTCAGTCTCCCACTGCTCCACCCCACCCCACCCATTTTCCTCTGGAAAAAGCATCAAAGGCAGAACAATGCCTCCACCTGTCTACTATGATGGCGCTCCCCAGCTTCCCCGCAGGATGGGTCACTTCTCTGTCTGGGAAGACCTGGGCAGGGCATGACACTGGCTTCCAGAATCTTGAGCAGCCTCCTTCCAATCCCTGCTTAACCTCTGCAGTGCTGGTGCAGGGAGAGCCTCAGTCCCAAGCCTAGCCCAGCCCCTGTTGCCAGCAGATGAACACAGCTCCACCTGCACCCTGGCCCTCCAGCCTCTCCAAGGCCTTTCCTGGTGTGAGATGACAGGACAGGATGTGCTTGAACTGGCAAAAACTCCCACTCATCCAAAGACAAGAGGTGCTGTGTGCAAAAGGCCAGGATGGAGGTAAAAGGTGGGACCTACAGGAGCCCGGATGAGCAGCGATGAGCAGCCAGCGCGGGCGTCCTGGGGACAGAGGGAGGGAGCTGAACCTGCTCCCGGTGGAGGAGGCCGCTGAGGCGGTGTGGGCGCCACTGGGGGCTGTACCTCATGCGGCCAGGTGGTGTGCGGCGCACAGGAAGGTCTAGAAAACACACCTTTACATACCATGTCAGGACCCAGACCACTGGCAGCAGAGAGCTGTGGCAGAGTGTTCAAGACAGGGAGTGTCTGATTGTTCCTTTTCAAGTTTCCTGTCCTCTAATTACTGACAAAGATTCTATTGCTATATACGGAGAAAGGATCCTTTTCTGTGAACAGCCATTGATTCATAGAAGCAAAAACAAAAAACAAAACAATAAGAGCAACCCTACGTATATTATTTCGTTTTTTGAAATGAGAACTTAAATATTTTACTTTTAAAATGAGCATTTCTATTTAAAAATGATAGCAAATAATAAAAGACATTAACAGCCTTCTTCCATCGAGCTCTCCCCGCCCACGGAAGCCATCCCGGTCCAGGGCCTGAGAAAATCAGGTCCTTTGCCCCGCGTGTCCTCTGCCCACAGGGCCGTCAAGTCACCCCGGCTCTGGCCCCCGGGCTGGCGATGCCTACTCCGCCAGGGGAGGCAGATGGCACGGGGACTTCGCGCGAAGCCGACAGCCAGCACCTAGAGGTGTTTCCAGTCTTCTTATATCCTCATCCCAGAATCCAATTATCATTCAATCACGAATGGCCCCAATTGGGCCCCAATTTGTCTTCCTTCCTAATCTGTCTATGGAGATACACAGAGCAAACTAGGTTTCTTAAAAGCAGTGCTCGACCTGGACCTGTCTTCCTGGAAAGGACGCACGCGCTTTGTGCACTGGTGCACCGCTCAGGGTGCTCTGGGCCGCAGTGACAAAAAGCCGGACCTACAGTGACTTTAACAAGACGAAATGGATTTGCTCACACATCAGGAAGTCCAGCTCAGGGCACTCGGGCACGGCAGGGTGGGGCCTCCTCTCCACTTCTCGCCGGGGTGGAAGCGCCTCGCCGCCGACCGCGGATGACAGCCCTTCCCGCCACGCCGCGCCCACCGCAGTCCCCGCCGCCTCTGACCCACTCGAGCCGCTCCAGGAATGCCGCGCCCTCATTGGCTCACGTCCGGATGCCTGCACCAATCACAGGGGAAGGGAGGTGGGGTTGGCAAGACCAGTTCATCCAGATTCCAGACAGATCAGGATGCTCTCTGTGCTCCTTTGGGTCCACTTCCTAGTGTCGCTGGGCCTGCAAAATCCAAGTTCTGGTAGGAAACAAGAAGGACACACAGATACTTATCAGTTAACTAAGAGTGTCCACAACCCTTTGCTGAAGAGCAATAATCATTATCAGTCCCCTTAGTTCTCGATTCCTGGGGTGGAGGAGGGTGCCCCATTTGGGGATTTCCCTGAGACTTTCCCATAGCACCCCACTGATGTCCCTCTCCTCAGAACTCCTCACACCTCTAGTCTGAACGGAACCTTGCATTTCACTGCTATTTCACATGTTCTTCCACTCTCAACTAAGGCGCAAGCTGTCCGAAAACAGGGCTCAGGACGTATAAAAAACAAATCCCCTGGGAAAGAAGACCCTTTCCAAAGACTACATAATGACTTGTAAGTTTTTACTTCATCCATGAGGTAGAAAAATATGAGGCATGGGGATACAGTCTAGAAAAAAAATCCCATCCCTAAGGTACATTAAGGAATGAGCAGTTGCAATTCCCTGCCTATATTTACGCCAGAATAATCGTCGGACGCCCAGCTCCGATCATGTCCCCGCCACCTTAAAATCTTCCCTTTCGAGAACACCCTTGAGCCTGTCCTAGAGGACTTGGTCCTCATTTAACTTTCCAGCCACTTCCCTACATGAATCCTATGCAGGCCAAGCAGCACTCACTCCTGTCTCCTGCCTCCCTGCCTTTCCCTTCACCGGCCTGGGTGGAATTTGCGTTTCTACCGCTGCTTCTTGAAATCTTCAAGGTTCAGCTCAAATGCTACCTCTTCTTCCCTGCAGAACAGGATTGAGGCATGAGGGTATGCCTTCAAAATCATGTTCTGTACATACTTATTCCACATTTATTTTGTGGAGAAAGGAAGAAAATGATTTTATGTAAATAAATATGAAAATGTCTCAAGATTTAATGTAAGAAATTTAGCAACATGAATTTACTATGAAATGATAATATTATAGCTTATTTAGAGTGGTTTTCACTTTATAGTTTTCCTTACTCATAACTGGATAGTCACAAAGGCTAATCAAGACATGTATCTGACATGGGAATCATAAGTACCTTTTAATGAGTTTATTTGTTCTGAATCCACAAGCCAAGTTTGTAAATAAGATGTCTCATGAACACTTTTTCTGTAACATGTCAAACTCGAGAAACAACTTTACTAAAATCTCAGGGCAAAGTAATCTCATCATCTTATTATTGTGCATTTACTTTGTGATATATTCTGACCATGATTCATCAAATTAAGTGCAAGGACCTACCCAACCAGATCACTGTAATCAATTTCCACAACATTAACCCAACATGATTTAGCCACATACTGGATTTCAGTGTTTCACGAATATAAAATAGATACATTTATAATTGGCTTTCAGTAAATGAATCTTAAAAGTAAGTTCCCAACAAAGCAGAAATAAAAAAACTCATCCTATTTCATATTGTTTCAAACTAAGACAGTTAAGTCAATGTTTTCACACAAAAAATACTTTTTCAAAAATAGATAAACGTACTAATTCAATTCCACTGGTTAAAATAGAGACAACATTTTGATGCAAAAGAAACAGCCGAAGAATCCTATGTCCCTGAAACTCTTCTATGTTTAGTTTTTTTCACCCAGCTGGACATATTACAGACATATGAAATCACACATTCCTCGTGAGGAGCTGTGCCCAGTGCATTAATCAAATACACTCAAATCTTCAGCCAGTCTCAGGGCTTGTAGTTGAGCCATCAAACTAAATGTTCACTCTGCAAAGAATACGCAATCAAAAAAAGATTGGTGTGGTCAAGAAAGTTTATTTCTACCTACTGCTATTTTGCTGAGAGAGGAGCTGATGTGTTTTTTCAGTTATGAAAGGATTTACACAGGAAATGCAGGCAAACCAGCACAACTTTTCCTAGAGTGCAGAGTTACTCCAGAGTGCTGCAGAAAGGGCTCCCTGAACCAGGTTCTGTCTCCAAGCAGCTTCCTGCATCCTCAGGACTGCAAATGTCCCCTTCCTCTGCACTCCCAAGCACTTTAGACCTCTCCTGTGGCATGGCTTCCTGTAGTAGATCTATGTGGGTCCCTGACATAGATGTGGACTCCTTGACTTGGGAACCTGCTACTGCCCTCGTGCAAGGACTTTCCTGCCTTCATTATCCGCACTCAGGTGTTCAAACCAAAACGCAAGAGTAGCACAGGCTCCTCTCTCTTCCTCACCCACCCCGTGTAATCTGCCAGCAAATCCTGCCTACCAAACTCCCCAACTATCCCCCATTGTCCGTTCTCTCCACCCCCATCACCACCAAGACCCACCCTGTCCCCTCCTGGATCCTGTGGTCACCTCCCCATCTCTGCCTCTGCTGTTGCCCTCCAGTCTCTCTGCTCACACGCCATGGTAATGCTTACAAAATAGATAAATCAACTTTATTGAGATACAATTCATACAATACATACATTTTAAGTGGTCTTGACTTTGCCCATGAATCTCCTCTTGCTCAGAAAGTGCGGGCCGCACTGACCTCCTTTCTTCCCTGGAGCACGCCAAGCTTGGTCTCCCTTCAGGGCCTCTGTGATGGCTGTTTCCTCTGCCTGGAAGGCACTTCCCTGGGCCTTTCTTGTCATCTCAGCCTCAGAGTAGCCCCTCTCCATCTAAAGTGGCTGCCTGGCCCCTCCCACCACCTCATTCTGTCATATTCTTCTTGCACTGCTCACTCATTTCTTAACGTCTTCTGTCTATTGTTTATTTCTTTCCCCCGTTCTAGAGTGCAAGCCCCAGGAGAGCCTATCTGTATACCTGCCATTCTGTCCATCTCACTATGTCCAGCACCTGGAACTTCCTCTGTGCCTGCTGGAATTCAGCCGAATGCCTGCAAAACCCATACATGAATAGAGCATCTCCTGTGCTCTACTCAAGGAGGGGCTCCCTTTTCTTCCCCTTACACTGGACCTGAAGGCCTCATCTTCTCCCAGACCCCTTCATGCTGGGTGCCCAGGGCATCCCGGGTCCACTTCTCTTCCCCCTGGGCTATCTCCTCTGGTCTCGTGCCCTCCTGCTGCCACTTCCAAATGCTCCCCAGCCCAGCTCTCCCTCCACACTCCAAAACTGTATGTCCAGCAGTTACAGAACACCCCTGCTCAGAGAGCTAACAGACAGCTCCAAGGCAACATCCCCAAAGCTTGGTTCCTAACCATGCACCCCCAACCCTGCTCCACCCACAGCCTTCTCCACCTTAGTCCATGCCAGTGCTTGGGGCAAGACTTGGAGTCACTTTGGACGACTCTTTTCCTTCCACATCTCACATCCAACTGGCCAGGCTCTACATTCGTGCTATATCTAGAACACATTTCTCACCCCCTCCACAGCTGCTGTCCCGGTCCCAGCAGCCCTGTCTCTGTTCAGGACACTGCAGCAGCCTACATCTGGCCTCCTGGACTCCATCCTTCCCCTCAGTCTCTTCTCAGCACAGCAACCAGAGTGGCCCTTTAAAGTCACCGCAGACCTTGTCCTGCTCTGTTCAAAAGCAGCAGTTCTGTAACTCTCTCACGGCAGGAGCCAAACACCTAATCTTTTAATAGGACTCAGGATTTTTTTTTTTTTTTTTTTTGCGACAGAGTCTCATTCTGTTGCCTGGGCTAGAGTGCCGTGGCATCAGCCTAGTTCACAGCAACCTCAGACTCCTGGGCTCAAGCGATCCTACTCCCTCAGCCCCCCGAGTAGCTGGGACTACAGGCATGTGCCACCATGCCCGGCTAATTTTTTCTGTATATTTTTAGTTGTGCAGCTAATTTCTTTCTATTTTTTTAGTAGAGACGGGGTCTCGCTCTTGCTCAGGCTGGTCTCCTGAGCTCAAACAATCCGCCTGCCTTGGCCTCCCAGAGTGCTAGGATTACAGGCCTGAGCCACCATGCCCAGCCAGGATTGTTTTAATCAGATACGGTGAGACACACAGACACAGAAATGACTGGCATGGGGGAAGAAGTGCATCCCCACGGGTGCCTAGAGCAGGAGATGCATCCGTGGGGGCTGGGGTGCGCCACTCAGGGAGGCGCCAGCCGCAGCTGGGACCTTCCTAAGGAGGAGAGAGGCGGGAGGCTCCTGGCTTTGGTTTTGTCTCTCTCAGCTCTGCTGCCACATTTATTTTGTATTGAGATAAAATTCACCCTTTTAGTTAAACAATTGCTTGGTTTAGAGTCTATTCACAGAGTTGTGCTGCCTCCACTACCAAAATCACTTCAGAACATTTTATCACCCTAGAAGAGATCCCTCCCTCCATTGTCCATGACCCCTGGTCTCCCCTCCCTGTGGCCCCCAGCCTTGGGCAACACCCATTCTCCCTCCTCTCTCTGCGTATGTGCCTATTCCGGGCAGTTCAGATAGACAGAACCATACAGCATGGGGCCTTGTGCCTCTGAATTCGATCTGCTGCCACATTTGATCCACACCTGGTCCAGAACACAAAAACCCAAAACATGCAAGAGGTGGATTTGGGTTTGGTAGAAATTGAAAATTGATCACAAACTTTCCAGGATCCTTACAGTTGGAGGTGGAGTTGGGCTGTGTGTGTCCGGGACTCGAGAGTTCTCTGTTTTACTGTATAGATCTTTGTCTGACTGCTTGTCCATGCCTGTCACCACTCAGCCCCCACTGGGGCAGGAAGGGGCCAGAGCCTGACACCCAGCAGACGCCCTGAGGCAGTACCATGTCCCATCTCTGGAGGATGGGCAGGACTCACAGGTAAGCCCTGAAATCTATTCTAGACCTAGACTGGCCCCCGAGGCTGAGCAGCGCCAGCCAAGTGCCGGGTCATCCTGGGCGTTCCTGCTTGGATCCAGCTCAGAGCAGAGCCCTGGAAACAGGCCTGTGTGAGCTCAGAGACCAGCCCCGCCAGGCCCAGGGTCCCTCAGGAACAGTTCAGCTGAGCAACGTGTCTGCCGGCACTGATGGATCACCAGACCGTGGCTCTGGGTGGCTCTCCAAGGGTCCCCATGTTTAGACTGAAACCACCATTGTTAATGTAGTATCCCCTAAAAACCTGTTATTCAAGGGAAATTTCTCTCCCAATAATCCACAGCTGACTGTGGCTGGTTCTGTTACTTGGATATCAGTGCATTTTTCTTTAAACACATTTGCTAGGCTTTTGGCAAGGGCTATTGTAAACACTTCTCATCACTCCTACATATTCGGCAGTGCTGGGAGGGACCCAAGGTCTTAGCTCTGTCATTTGTAAAGAACTGCCTTGCAGCAGGACAAAGCCAAGTGCTCTGGTGTTTATGGTTGAACGCTGTCAAACCTGCAGAACTGGCTGTCGCCTGACCCACAAGCTACCCAGGACTGGTATGAGAAGCAGAGAAGGCTGGGAAGGGATGAGTGTGAGGGCAAAGTTCAGAACTGCCCGGTGACTGAGTGTGCAAGAATGAAGGAGGTGGGGTAAAAGGAAAAGAAAATCAGCAAAGTCCTTCCCCCACCACCCCAGATGGCTCAGGCACAGCACTTTGACTTACTGACGGTGAAGGACAGTGCAGGCCTGGCTCGGTCCCTCACGCACCTAGCCACCTTGAGAAAGTTACTCAGTCCCAAGGGACTCTGAGCTTCCCCTGGACCTGCGTGGCCTCCTTTGTCACACTAAACATGCTAAGGACATGCTAAGGAACATGATAAGAACTTAATTAATAATGATAACCATCATCATTACCTTCTGTTTTTCTCATTAGACTAATAACCACTGAAGAACAGGTACAGAGAGCCCTGATCTTAGGTGCATACTGCCAATATTTCCCTGATCCATCTCAGGAAATTTCATAAATGCTGGTTAAATTGAATGAAATTTTAGGTGAGGGAGAGAAAGAATGAGTGCAGATACTGATTTTTGGAGTTCAGTTATCACTTTTCTTGGAAAAACATTTTATTGTTATTCAGTTATACACTTGGCAATGGAATAACTCTTACAAAAGAGCAGTGTTTATGAGTTAAGTGTAGACAATCCAACCCATATGGATGAAATTTCTGTTTCAGTGCTTGACTATGCTTTTAGAAATTTAACAAGGATGGTGGGGGGGAGGAAGAGAGTGCCTGACAGAAGGAATTTTAGAGTTTACTGGACGAGAATACAGGAGGGAAAAAAGTGATCTTGCCAAGTCCAAGGCATGGCTGGAGTTTGTCATTGCTGATGAGAAGCAGGTATTGAAAATATGCTACAGCTCCTTGAAAATCTCACCAGGAATTGTTTCCTGCTGACCTCTCTGCTCTTCTGTGCCTGCTGACCCCAGATGCTAGCACTGCAAGATAAAGGTGCCTGGTTTAAATTTAGGCTCTAGCCTGCTTTGTCCTTAGTGTATTTGAAAAGAGATGTTAGAACTCAGGCTGCCTAGGTCCCTCTCGGAGGCCTGTGAAATGTCTAATGTCCCCAAATTCATCTGCACCTACTTTGCAAGCTTGCCTCCCTCGGCTGCCAAAGCATTCTGTTCTGGATCTTTCTAAAAGCCTGTCTTTAGCTCACGAGGCTGTTCCTAACTGCCTACCAGATTTGGAGAGGGAAGTGACAGGCTCCTATAAAATGTCAGCCAGGAAAGGAAGACACAGACACAGCACTGAAGAAGAGGAAGCAATTTTATATGCATTCTAAAGGAAAAGTAGAGATGCAACTAGATCTATTTTCAGCTCAGAGGAGGCTGCTCCAGCCAGGGGACTCCAGGGGCCACACCCCTGAGGGAAGTGCATGCGGGGAGGCTGCTGGTATTCACTCGAGCAACTAATGATCATTCAAGAATCTTCACAGAGCACAAAGCCGTCAGAGGGCCATGGCACCCAGCAAGGAACAAGGCACAAACTCTACACACAAGCTTGTCCTAGGAAGGGGCTGCCTTGGGACGGTCTGACCCACAGGGTACCGTGGGCCTCAGGAAGGGCTTTCCTACTGTTGCCATGAGAAGCGTGCAGCTCTATGACTCTATTTGGCACTGAAAATTCGGAGCAGCTTCCCAGCAGGACGTGGGTGGTCCCAAGGCCCCATGGCTTAATTCTTCTTCTGTCCACTACCCCTCCCCCAGCCAGGCTTTCATTTCCTATCACTTTTTTTTTCTGTTTTCTGGCTTGTTCATATCATCATTAAAATCCCCTGACCTAAGGAACTTTGGAAGATAATGTTGTGGCTGGATCCTGTCAGGTAAAGACAAGAAAAACTGTACACAAACTCTGCAGCACAGGTAGCGAATTTGTTCCTCACAGGTACTTCTTATGTGTGCACTAGGGCTGAGCACACGGTAACGTGTTGTGGACGAGAAAAGCCAGGTTTCTCACTGCCGAAGAGTCACAAATGAGGCTAGAATGAACCTGTGGTGTAGGATCAGCGTCAGAGGTGTCAATATGGGCACATGGGTTTTAAATTTGTATAAATAGAAATAGCAGAGGTGCATACATATGTATGTGCACGGCGGTCTCTAGAGATACAGATATTTTCCTAGTTCTGGTGACTGAGAAGATCTAGCAGCTGTGACACCCCAGTAATACGAGCACGCCCAGCCCCCCAGATCTTGTGTCTAGAGACCATTCTCCAAGAAAAGGAACCGGGGCTCCGCAGAGAGGAGTTGATTCTAGGGATGGGGCAGGGAAAATACAACATGGGCCTGAACATTTTGTGGGTGCCAAAAAGTTAGGAAGTCCCCACAAACTAAAGGGGACTGCAGAAAGAATACAGGGCCCAACGTGTGGGAGCCCCCGACGGCCAAAGCAGGGAGGGTGAGCAGCAGAGTATATAACGCTAGTTCTTGATCACAACCTCCCAAATAAGGACTTCTTGGTCCATATGGATCTAAGTAAATAACTGAATAAGTAACTTAATTGAATGCATTTAGCCCAGTGAGTGCCCAGGAAGGCCCACAGGCCAGTGCGTGTAAGTGCAGGACAGCTAGACAGAGAAAATCCTTCTGAATGGACCAAAAAAGAAAAAAAAAAGTCAAATGTTCTCTATGCAGAAGAGGAGGCAGGCTGCTTTGAAAGGACAAATATTTTTCATGAAATATTTATGGGACTATGAGCATTGTTTTATTTACATAGGCATATTTAAGACATGAGCTCTTTCCTGTTCAAACCAGCAAATTTAGGATTAGAAATGTAAACAACTTAATGTACTTGTGTCTCATCTATAGCGGGTTTAATTTTAAGTACTGAAACCAGTCGGCTCAAACACAACTTAGCTTGTGACGGTGATGCTCCAGTTTCTCCTCAGCCCCAGCCTCCCCCTCTCCAGAGCCACAGTCTCAGGGTTCCACTGGCTTCCGCACAAACCCAGAGCCCGTCACATCCCTCCTCACGGCCTCGTGACTGGCCCAGTCGTGCCTAGATACTGATCTCCAACCGCCAGGGACTGAGCGAAACCAGCCAAACTACCTACAAAATAAAAATCAAAAGATATTGAGGTGCGAAGGCCAAAGGCTGGGAGACAAGGAAATTCCAAAATGTACAAAATAAATTGCAAACCCCTCTGAAAATAACTTTTCTGTGAAATTTTCCAGGCATTTTTAAACCTTCAAATTTCCCTTCATGGTTTAGGTTTTGTTTGGGTATTTTTACCCCAGACTTTTTCGTCCCCGTGTTCTGTTCTGTGCTCTTCCCCACTCTCCAGCACCTGATGGCCCAGAAACCCTCCGACACACACTTTCCCTGTCCTCACTCCGTCCTGCCCTTCCCGGGCCCTCTGAGCCACTTCTTCCTCTCTGTTTTGTGACCCTCATACAATCTGCCCCACAACTCACAGCCATTTACAAACAAACCAGGGCCACAGCAACCCGCAGCCCCCAAACGCACCAGCCCTGGGAGTGCTTCCCAGCAGGGGGGCGGGGAGGGGGGCCGCAGGCCACCTGCGGGGTGGCAGCTGCTCCCTGCTTCAGCTCACCTCATGTTCCCAGCACCAGGCAAGGGGCTGTGCACAGAATGAGTGTTCAGTAAATACTTTTTGCCTTAAGATCAAAGCACATGCTAAGCTTCTGTGGGTGTGAGAAACACGACGCCTCATATATTGTATGTGGGTGTGTAAACAAGGACAACCTCTACAAAGGCGATTTGGCAATGTTTGCCAAAATTTGAAATATACATACCCTTAGACCCTGGGATTCTATTCTTCAGGAATTATCCTACAGATATACTGGTGCAAATGCAAAATTATGTATTTATAAGCATATTCATTGAGACGTTATTTGTCCTACATGTTCATCAGTGGTGGCCTGGTTAGACAGAGCATGTGTTCACCTGCACAATGGAATACTATGCAGCTATTAAAAAGGAAGAGGCAAGACTATGTGTACTGATGTGGAAAAGTCTGGAAGATGTAATGTAAATGGCAAAGGCAACATGTGGAACAGTGAGTATAGTATATTACCATTTATGTGAAAAAATATAAAATATATTCACAAAATGTCCACAAGCACAGACAATATTCTTCATAGGAGGCCCAGGAACACCAGGAGAGATTGCACTGGGGATAATTAGGTGGAATGAAAGGCATACCTTTAGAAGTTTCTTTGTGCATTTACCTAGTCTTATAAATAAAACATTAAAAGTATGTGTAGGCTTGTCTGTAACAACATTTGGGGGAAGCTAAAAGTTTTATTAAATTTTAAACCACTGGGGGCCTGGCACTGTTACTCCTTTAGAGACACAAAAGATGAACATGAAATAGCCTCTACTCAGAGCGAAAATGATGCATAACCATGGGCTGATGGTACCAGGAAGGATACAGTGAATTGGCACAGAGGGGCCCTCCTAGGCAACAGTGCCCCGGAGAGTCAGGGAAAGTGTCAGTGGAGAGAGCCCAGCCAGAGTGGGAAGTTCCTAGGAGTGCTCCCAGCCAGTGCCCACACAGGGAATGCCTCCTGGGAGGCCGCGTGTTTCTTGCTCAGTGGACCCGCATTGCAGTGAGTATGGTCATTGACCGAGGGAGTCAAAGCCAACAGCCCAACAGGAACACAGGAAATGACTTGGTCTATGTTTGGGAAGTGATATTTATTCTGTGTCGAGTCATACTATGCCAACTGTCAGCTCATGGCTCATGACACAGTTGCTGTCGTTGGGTGGAGGGATGGAGTTGCCAGGGCAGTATCGTAAAGTTCGGAACCGTCCATGTGGCTCAGGATGCGTGAGTCAGCCTTTGCACGTTCCCACTGCTCCCTGATTTTCTGGACTCCAAGGTCTTCCACATCCTGGCCACACGCCCCTGCCCAGCTTGCCCGCACTGCGGCCCTGTCTCCCCGCCGCCCCCAGACGCAGCCCTCTGGGTCAGCGCACTGCAGTGCATGCTCCCTGGCCATGCCCGGCCGGAGTCCTACCTCTCCAAGAAGCTTCTCCTCCTCTAGCTTCTCACCTTCTGCTTCGTGGGTTTATTCCTAGTATTATGTAGTTGAAATTTCATTCTTTGCAATGTCTTTATGCACATAGGTTTTCTTTCCTTGCAAGTCACAGGCTCTTCTGGGTGGGGCCAGGTGCCACTCTGTTCTGGTGTCTTCTCCAGTGCCCACGAGAGCCCTGCTCGGGACTCTCTGAATGAGCCAATGGTGTGATCACCCCTTCCTACTCCTCGCCTAATCCAAAAGACAGGGCTACCGTCCTCACTGATGCCACAGGAACTTTTAGAAATGTGAGTGCTGCTAGCCCTTACAGGGATGTTTACAGAGAAAGAAAAGAATAGGAGCTATAAAGAAGAGGGTGGTTCTTCCCTAGTCACAATCGGTGCGAGATCCCCGTGCGGCGTGGCTCCCGGGGCCTCACAGCGCAGCAACACAGGTTAACCTCTCCAACAACAGTAATGGTTGTGTTCCCAGCTGACAGCATAAATTCTTGTACCACTCGGGGACCAGGACGCCTCCCTGAAGCGCTGTGCTTCTGTAACGTTGGTTTTTCCTGCCCCTGGGGTCCCTTTTTGTGTTCCTCTCCCCGTCAGTCTCTGCAGCCCCCACGCACCCATCCCAGGTTTTAAGAGTCTGCAAGTTGGGGAGCAGAGTGCACCTTGCTCCTGGGCGGGGAGGCTCCAGTGCACACAGCACACATCCAAGTCTCTTGCGGGCAGGCCTGGCACAGGCTCACCCCACAGTCAGGCCTTCCGGCCCCTCCGGCCTTCTTCCTGGGAAACCTGTGTTTCACCCATCCCAAAGTAGACGCTTCCATCTGCCACCACACACACACACACACACACACACACACACCCATACACCATGTAACACACACCATCTCTTCCGCTTGGTGAGGAAGTGAGGCCATTTCTGTATAAGGAAATGCGGTTTTTTTTATCCAGGTGCCAGGTCCACCCCTGGTCCTAGGTAGAATCCAAACTCCTTGCAGCCCTAGCAGCTTCTGTGAACTGCCCAGGCACTTGCACAAGCTGGCCTTGGCCTGCCCTGGCAGACAGCCCAGGACGGAGAGACCTTGCCCAGCTCCGGCCGGAAAGGGCCCCGAAGCAGCGTCTGTGTGCCCTTTCACATCCCAACGCTAGAGAGGTTCTTGACCCTATGCCAGCTTTAAAATCCCCACTGCCTTTCTAAAAGGAAAGTAAACTGCTTTTCTTTACTCTCACACAACACTGCCAACACCAGATGTGTGGTTTTCCCCTCACATTAAGCAATGCTGACACCAAAGACTCCGAGTTAGTGTAGACCCCACAGGCTGAGGCCCGCGCAAGATTGGCCCCCCTCAGGCGCCAGTCACAATCCCAGGAGCCACCCATAATTCCGACTGAGTGCCGCAAATCACAACCCTCTCCCCGGGTTCCAGCATTGGCTAGAATGGCTCACAGACCTCAGGAAAGCACTTTATGTACTACTAGTGGTTTATTGTAAAGAACACAACTCAGGAGCACCAAATGGAAGAGGCACGTGGCACGGTGTGGGGTGCTCCACCCCCAGCACCTCCAGGGGTTCGCCAGCCTGGGAGCTCTCAGAGCCCCTCTCTTCAGGGTTTTCTATGGGCCTTCATCACGTGGGCCCGACTGAGTAAATCAATGGCCATTGGTGACGAGGGCAATCTCCAACCCCCCTCCTTGGAGGTCCAGGGGCAGGGCTGGAAGTTCTAACCCTATAGTGGCACAGGGATCCTCGGGCAACCAGCCCCTTCCTCCAAGAGTCACTTCAAAGGCATAAACTCAGGTGAGGTTCAAAGAGGTTCATTACGAATAATGAAAGATTCCTCTAACCTCTATCACTGAGGAAATTCCAAGGGTTTTAGGAGCTCGGTGGCAGGAACTAGGGACAAAGACCAATTATATATTTCTTATTATATCAAAATATCACACTTTCCTTCACCCTACATCAATTAAATCAGGATCTCTGGATGTGGAACCCAGAAATCAGTGGTTTTTTTTTTTTAACTTAGCCAAATAGGCCCCACTTGTAGCCAATGTCAGGTGCCACAGCCTTGGAGTAACTGGATTGTGTCAGTTTAGGATGCTTTAGGCTTAGGAAATTCATTTGTATTTTGATCCCTCTGGCCTCAGGGTATTTGATCTGATTATTCTAAGATTAAGAGCAAGACTCAGGGAGCTCCTCAAAGATGGAACTCCAAACTGGGAGGGCGTGAACAGTGGCATTGCAAAGGAAGTCACCCTGGCTGTCCACAGCCCCCTCGACTTCAATGAGGGCACCACTGTGCACATGCAGGTCGTGGGCAAGACCTGCCCCCTGTGTCCCTCTCCTACTTCTGGGTGACCCTGTGAGCAGCACTCCACAGCCTTGGCTGCACGCCAGAATCATGTGTGCTCGAAAAAAATATGTATGTCCAGGCCCTGCCTCCAGAGATTTTGACTTCATTGGCCTACGATGGAGCTTGGACATTGTCATGGCTGAACAGTGTCCCCCTCAAATTTATATGTTGAAGTCGTGACCCCTGGTACCTCTGGATGTGACTATTTTTGGAGACAGGGTCTCTAAAGAGGTGATTAAGTTAACACGAGGTCATATGGGTGGGTCCTCATCCAATGTGAGTGGTGACCTTATATGAACAGATTAGGACACAGAGGGGCACAGAGGGACAACCACGTGACGACATGGCAAGCAAAGGGCCGTCTGTAAGCCAAGGAGAGAGGCCGCAGGAGAAACCAAGACCTTGAAGAAGCCAACCCCTTGGGGATCTCTAGCCCCAGGACTGTGAGAGAATAAATGCCACTTGTTTACGCCTCCAGTTTGTGGTCTGTTATGGTAGCCCTAGCCACCTATACACATGAATACGCTTTTACTTCCCCAGGAGATTCTAACATGCCCACAGTTGAGAGCCCTTGCTCCAGACTCTGGTTTGAAAGTCAAGTTTTTAAAAAGACAGGTGCCTGGGCCCCACCCCAAGGGCTGGGACCTAGTTGACAAGCTGTGGCCGTAGCTCAGCAGTGTTTCTGCAGCTCCTCAGATAAAACCACTGAACCTTGAGGACTCCGCCAGACCCTGCTCTGCTTCCAGGCAGTCACAGTGACACCCCAGCAAGAGGCAAGGTGGCCACGCATTCCTGAAATTCTTCCCTTGTCTTTGTGACCCAGCATGGTTTATCTGGGAAATAAAAACCTTTCGGAGAGCAGGGAAGGGGAGGGGGCAGAGAGGGCTTTATTTGCAGTTTACAGTTTTGCTTGGATTCCTTGGATTCCTTTCATTAGAATTGCTTTCCTCTCAGTACACAGCAGAAGGAATTGCCCTGAAAATGAGGAATTTTGGTTGAGGTAGGAAGAGAATTGTGAAGTACAAAATAAAAAGTCAAAGCCAAGCCTGTCTTCCACCTCATGAGCACTCCCCAAAGACAATCACTATTAATAATTTCTTACGTGCACTTTCAGAAAAAAAGGTTTGTGTATTTTCTCTTTTTTTTGAGACAGAGTCTCACTGTGTTGCCCTGGCTAGAGTGCAGAGGTGTCATCACAGCTCACTGGGCTTGAGCAATCCTCCTGCCTCAGCCTCCCCAGTAGCTGGGACTACAGGCATGTGCCACCATGCCCGGTTAATTTTTTTTATATATTTTTAATTGTCCTATTAATTTCTTTCTATTTTTAGTAGAGACAGGGTCTCACTCTTGCTCAGGCTGGTTTCGAACTCCTGAGCTCAAACAATCTGCCCGCCTCGGCCTCCCAGAGTGCTAGGATTACAGGCGTGAGCCACCGCGCCCGGCCAAGTTTGTGTATTTTCAATGGAAAAGAAGCCAAACTCTGTAAAATAATTTTACAGAGATTTATTCTGAACCAATTTGAGGAACACAACCTGGAGCCACACCCAAGAAGCCTTGAACAAATGGACTGTCTGTGGTTGGGTTACAGTTTGGTTTTATACATTTTGGGGAGGCAGGAATTATAGGTAAAGTCATAAATCAATACACGCAAGGCATACATTGGTCTGGCCTGCAAAGGTGGGCCATCTCCAAGGGGGGGTGTGGGTTTAAAGATTCTTTATAGGTGGGTTTAAAGATTCTTTGACTTGTAATTGGTTGAAGACATGAAGCTTTGTCTAAAGGCTTGGAATGTTTTAAGGAAGTCTGTAAATCAGAGACAAGGTAATGGACATTATTTGCTGTGTAAATTGAGGACCTGCAGGTTTGTCTTACATAGCCTTAGGCCTGTTAATGGGTTACTAAGGAAGTCTCCAAGAAGGGAAGGGGCATGATGAGGCATGTCTGACCTCCCTCCTCCTGGCAGGTAATTTGGTTTTAGGATATCCCCTTGGCCAGGAGGGGGTCCATTCAGTCAGCCAGTGGTGGGGAGCCTTAAGATTTTACTTTAGTTCACAATTCCCCCCTTTTGGCCAAGAGTTGTCAGAGGCAGCACCTATGACCGAACTCTTATTTTGTCCAATCTGTTGCCTGTGTGGTTTTGTTAGATTTTAGTCTGAAACTGTCGGTTCTTGGTGTGCTCATGGCCGAAGAATGACCAGACACGCCAGAGTTAGGCAAGCACTAAAATGAGGTTTATTAAGAAGAGAAAGATAGGATTATAGGGCAAGAGCAAGATACAGGTTGACAGAGCATGGTACATATGCCACAGATGATGACTGAACCCACTGTCAAAGTGAGGGCAAGCAAAACAAAGGGCAGAGAGAGAGATTGGCTGTGGTCTGTGTCTCATTTTTTTTTTGAGACAGAGTCTCACTCTGTTGCCTGGGCTAGAGTGCCGTGGCATCAGCCTAGCTCACAGCAACTTCAAACTCCTGGGCTCAAGCGACCCTCCTGCCTCAGCCTCCCGATTAGCTGGGACTATAGGCATGAACCACCATGCCCGGCTAATTTTTTATTTCTATTTTTAGTTGATTTGCTAATTTTTTCTATTTTTAGTAGAGACGGGGTCTTGCTCTTGCTCAGGCTGGTCTCGAACTCCTGAGTTCAAGCAATCTTCCCGCTTCCGCCTCCCAGAGTACAAGGATTACAGGCGTGAGCCACCACGCCTGGCCTGTGTCTTCTAGTGTCTGGATAGGGATCTCCTTCGTGGTTCAGAGGTCACCATGGAACCACTCAGATTGGACAGTTAGGAGTCACATGACCTGATCCTTAACTACGCATGTGGGTTCTAGGTCACTTTCTGGACTTTATGGTACCCAGGTGGCTTGGCCTGTGGGCTAGAGAGCCCTCTTCATTCTTTCGCAGCTGGCGCTCCGCGAAGTTCTGATTGGGAGATTCATAGAGTGTTCCCTCCTTCCCCAGGTATGGAGAATTAGGGTTGGGCAGGACCAAGATGGGGACAACAGCAGTCGCTTTCGTCCCTAGGAGACTAGGAATCCCGCACCATCTCCCTAAAAGTTTGGCTACCTGCCCCGGGTCCATCAAGGCCTTCCATGGGACCCTTGTGGCCAAGAGGACTGAGGAGACAAAAAGGGCTTTCAGCCAATTAAATGTTTTAGGCAAGATGGGACTGGAGGTAGACAGGCACTCATCAACCCTTTAAAACCTAAGGCAACATAAGAGTAAAAACCAAAGTGTCAAAGGCAAGGCTACAAAACTAATTTATCTACAGTGTTGAGCTACTATATTCTTGAGTTTAGTGGTAGATTTATAGCAAATATAAGCATGGTTAACATTTAAGCGGAGGGAATTTAGAGACTCTTTAGTAATTTATACTAAGGTGGCTGATAAATCACTTGTTATAGACGCCCACCTATTACCTGGCCCATAAACCACCTGAGACCCAACCACTTGGAAGACCCTCATGAACCTAATACTAACCTATTATCTGGCTCAGCCACCCAAGACACCCCCCCAGGACCACCCCAATCTAATAAAAGTGGGAAAAACCCGGTAGACAGGGCTTAGAATTGGGTGGCCAGACCCCTCTGAGACCGCCAGCGAATAAACCTTGATTCTCCGACTCTCCGTGTGCTGCTCCATTTGTCCTCGAAACCACCCTCTGTAACACCTGCTTTAACAAGAACAATTATACTCAGGAAGTTCTAAGTCTACAGGAAACAGGAAAAAAATTTCATGATTGGGAGGAAGTCCGTACCACGTGGCCTGAAAAGACAGTTTTTAGTTAGTATTTGTTTAGGCTTCTGTGTGCCCCTCCTTGAGCTGGAGGGTCTAAACTAATCCCGTCCCTCCGAATTGGCCCTTAGGATCTCACATGCCCCCCTGGAGATAGTCTCTGAGCCTAGAGGGAGGATGTTTGAACACGGCTTTGGCAGATTCTATAGTTTTAGGTTCCGGAGATACCAGATAAACTTGATGTTTACTTAAAACTTGTCAGGACTCTGGAAAACAAAACAAGAGAATCAGTGATGTTCTAAATAAAAAGTCATAAAAAAATTTAGTTTGGTCCCATGCAATTGATTTCTCTTCTGTTTGAGGTTGAGTTAGGGATACTCATGGCCATATTAGCTTTCAAATTAAAGTCCTGGAAGGTTGTTTTATTTTAGTCCAATGGTATATATCTCCAAAGTTATCAGAAGCCTGTATTCAAGAGAACTTGTCAGTCCTTTCCATGACTTTCCTTGAAGAAGTAAACTTTGGACTTAGTCAGTTTAAAAAAACACTTTCTGAGATGAATCAAAGTAAAACAAAAACTTTTAGACTAGTCATGGTTAAAGAGACAACTGACAAATAAAGTTGGTTATTTTTATGGCATACTACAATTTAACATAATAACCATAATTATTGTTGATAACATACACCAATATACCAAAATATATTGATATCTTATAATATTGGAACATATATTAATAACACACTTATACAAATATAACCCAAAGAAAGTTAAACGCCATTTCATATTTGACAATATTTCCTATATAGTTTTAACGCACCAAATAAACCTAATGTCTATCTTAGACTTTCGGTGGCCCTAATATATAAAAAGCTAGTTTCAGGCCAAAAGGCTGGATTTAGAATTTGGGTTTGGAAAGTCTGTCAAATATCAAAGGCTTAAAACATTTGTTCAAATGTAATCGCAAGCCAGTATAAAATAAGGGTCACTTATTTAACTAAGAGAGAGAGATAGTCATCAGAAGATTCTAACAATGATAAAGTAAGTTATATGGGTATAAACCTTAACACTTTTAAAGTTCAGTTTTTCTAGTTAGTCAAAACCTAATAAAGAGAGCACAGGATTA
>NW_012155062.1:10371844-10429409 GCF_000956105.1 Propithecus coquereli | reverse complement strand
TTTTTACACAAGTGGAAATTAATATGTCCATATATTTCTGAATATTGTTTTTTAACTCAATAGCACATTGCAGTTGAATTCTTCCCATTGGCTTTGACATATTCAAGTCTCTCCCATTTAGAAGAATGAATCTCTCTCTCCCCTCACCCAGTTCCATCCACCACCTTATTTCTCTCCTCGTTTTGGAAGACACATTTCTCAAGAGTCCCCTGTATCCATGGTCTGTTTTCTCACCTCTCATCTTTTGCTCAGCTCACTCCCATCTGGCATCTGTTCTCACTGGCACAGGCATCGCTAAGGTTCCCAGCAGCATTGTTCATCCTCTTTAACTAGATGCTAGCACCACCTGATCATGCTCCCCACTGCCCACCTCTCCTTCCTGCCCGCTGGGATCCCACCTCTCCTGCTGGCCCCACCCCCAGCCAAGTGCCCTTGTCTACTTGGTCTTTGCATTTGAGCCTCCGCAGGCTCTGACCCGGCCCTCTTCTTTTCTCCTGTACCTAGCACGTGGCTGGTACATACTAATTATGACATAACCATTCAACAATAGATAAAGAAATGAAGAAATGTATCTTGCGGCTCTTTCCATGTCAGTATATACTGACCTAGCCCATTCTTCTATAATGGCTACATGGAATCCAATTTTACAAAGAAACTTCAATCTATTTAACTATTACTCTGTTGATGGACATGTAGGTTTATGGTTTCTCGCTTTTTTACTATTAGACCCAGTACTGCATTAAATATCCTTCCACAAATATTTTGGGTTGTGCTGCATGGTGAATTCCTACAGGGGAATTGCTGGGTCAAGGGGTGTGTATGTTTTGTAGATATTACCAAATTGCTCTCCAAAAAGTGTGTTCTGATCTGCTCTCTCCCAGTGTGCATGGGAGCACCTCTCTTCCCACCCCTCCACCACCGCAGGCTGGCACCTGCGAAGATGCTTGCCAATCTGAGAAGTGAAAAACGATCTCACAGTTTTGATTTGCACTTCCTTCATTATGATACTGGTAATAATAATGTCTGAAAACAAGAACAAGCAGCCTTGAATCACTGCCTTGGGTGGGGACGGAGTGAGGGCAGATACAGAATG
Source organism: Propithecus coquereli (assembly GCF_000956105.1). Classification (NCBI taxonomy): domain Eukaryota; kingdom Metazoa; phylum Chordata; class Mammalia; order Primates; family Indriidae; genus Propithecus; species Propithecus coquereli. The sequence continues at coordinate 10,428,316 of NW_012155062.1, read as the reverse complement.
AACGCTTTCCTAGGAAGGCAGACAGGGGCACAGCGGGCTGCCTACGCAGCTGCCAGAACACTCCCCCAGGCCTTTTGATGGCACTGTGGGAAGACTCTCAGCAGAGGGAAGATCTGGGTTAGGCTGGAACACCTGTCCCAGGTTACCAGGAACCCACCCAGGGACCAGCCTTCTTCCCCTCCTGCCTCTGTCCTGAACTGATGCCCACTCAGAAGTCTCCAACAAATTCCAGCAGCACCACTTCCCCGACTTCGGCTCTGAGGACTCTGCCCACGGAGTCAGCTGGTCATTTGCCACTTGCTTCAAGTGCGCAGGTCAGTGACAGGTATGGCCTCGTCAAACAGCGAAGGGTGCTGCAGGTGAGAGGCACCAAGTGAAACAGCTACAGGTTTGAGAAAAAGACCCTGGGGGAGGGAGAAGCCAGCCTGTGGTTCTCCATCCTCCACTTGGGCCAGGGAATTAAGGGCCTGTTTGAGCCTCTGCTGGAAGCTCTAGAAACACCCACTCCAGCTCCCCTCCCCACAACAATGAGCTCCACAAAGCAGGGTGAGCTCTGTTGTGTTCACCATCACATCCCCAAGACGTGCTGGGCACAGAGCAGGCACAGAGTAAAATATCGTTGAATAAAATAATGACCTGGGGCAGGCCAGGGGATTTAGGAACCACTCACAGACCATGTTCCCAGCGTGCCCCAGGTTAAGAACCCGCATGGGAGAAAGCCCTTCCTCTCACCCCTGGGCCAGCCCAGGCCTATGGCTTTGCCCACGGGCACAGGAGCAGACTACTGGGGGGAGTCCTGCTTCCCGCTGCACCTCTGCCTGCCTCCCTTTCCAAAATCTTTAAAAGGAGGGTAAAGATGATATCCACATCCTGGCCTAGTGTGTGGGGTAAACGTGTTAATGTGAAGTACTTACAATAGTTCCTGGCTCCATGAATAAAGAGTCAGTAAGGGTTGTAGGGGTGAGGGGAAGCTTGCCCTTTTCCATGAAAGTTCACTGAAAGATCAACTCACAATTAAGACAGATTAATAAGATAAAGGTTTCTTTACCATGCGCATGCGGAGAGTCACAGAGTGGTTACCCGCTATCCAGTGAAGTTCAGATATTTTTATATACCCTTTTAGAGGGGAGGGGGAAAATGAGGAGTATAGATAATTCTGTTTAGGGGCAATAGACGGTTGCTAGGGAGGATGAATAGATGAGGGACACAGATTGACTTGTTAATTAACCTGAGGGGCAGGTATTATGTTTTAAATGACTGAGGCCAGGTCTGGTTGCATTCTGCAATATATTGGGATAACCAGGAGAGGAAGGGAAGTCAATTGCCCCCTTTCATCTTTTGATCAGGTCAGTCAGGTTTATGCGGATAGAGGGAAAGCCTCTTCCAAGGGCCTATTGATCTCTAAGAGACTTTAATTCAAAATATTCTTTATAGCAAGGAGTCATATTTTGGCATGAAATTTCCTGAGTGCCTTCAATGTTCCCATCATCATCCCGACAGTCTCTCTCTGCCCCTGCCCTGCCCACGGCCAGTCACGGCCCCCTCAGAGCACCCAGCCAAATCTGGTTTCCAGATAAACAACAAGAAAGTTAGTGCAAGTACATCTCGTGCAATATCTGGGAGACTCTTATACTAAAACTTTATTTGTTATTTATCTGAAATTCCAATTTAACTGGGCATCCCGTGTTTCCATGTAGCAACTTCACTGCCGGGCAAACCGTCAGGATGCCCCTTCTTTCTCCCAATAAGAAATTGGAATATTTTTTCAATATCTTGGATTATTTTCAAAACATTGTCTCACTATTCAGAGTAATGTGCTCTTTTCAAAAGAATATCCCTTGCACTAAAGCTCTGCTTCCTAAACTTGTCTGCATGGAAGAAGAGCCGAGGGTCCTGGGCCCCACGCCAGGCGACCAGATCAGCATCTCCAGGGAACGGCCTTGGGAACCTGTGTTTCCGGCAAGAGATTCTGATGGACAGGCAGGTCTGGAAATGCTGAAAAAGAGGCCACTTCTGTGCTCTGACACTCCCACTGGGGCTTAAGGTGATAAGGGAAACCCCCATCTGTTACTTGGCACATCAGCCACCTGAGACCCCCCCACCCCTCACGGAAGACCCGCATCAGCATAATACTGACCTATATTACCTGGCCCATCAACTAATCTACTACCTGGCGCATCAGCATAAAACTAAATCTTTTTTATCTGACACATCAACTAACCTATTACCTGGCGGGCATTAACCACCTGACACCCTACCCCCTAGACCACCACAACTTAATAAAAGTGGGAAAAATCAGGTAGACAGGGCTCAGAATTTGGCCGGCGGGAGCCCCCCAGCGAATAAACTTTGATTCTCTGACTCTCCGTGTGCCGCTCGGTTTGTCCTCGGGACCACTTGCTGTAACGCTTGCTGCAACAAAGGTACACTGGGAAAGTGTAGGAAGAGCCTCTTGACACAAGGTTAAGTGCTCCATGAACCTGCACTGGCTGAATGACAACAAGACACACTCAGCACGAAGCACACCGCAGCTGGGACGAGAGCTCACACATGTGACATGGTGGGGCTGCTGCCCCCCCAGGGGACTCCCAGATACCTGCGAAGGGGCCCAGGGGTCTCACTACTCTGCCTCCTGATTATGTTTCTCCAGACTCCTCACTCTGGGAATCAAATCGTTGCCACTTTTCTATGAATTCTTGGGTTTGTGCGTGCTTAGCTTTTTAAAATTACAGATAAAACGTTCTTTTAGGCCCCTCTGACGTTCTCATCTCTTTTTTGAATGCTACACCATTGTTCTCCACCTTTACCCTCTCTCCCATCCCTAATCAAAGACGTCTTCACAATCTTGACTTTCTTTTTTAATGCGAACTTTTACTAAAAAAAATTTAGTAAAGTGCATGAATAACTGTACAGGTAAAAAGAATTTTCACATGGTAGAGACACAGGTATGAGCAGCACAGAGTCGAGCACACCCAGAAGCCTGGGACCCTCATGTCCCCTTCCAGCCTTGAGAACCCCTCCTGAGGGACGTACTCTGGACTTTATAGGCTAGCTTCACCTGTCCTTGAACTTTACCTGAACTGAACTGCCCCATGTGCCTTCTTTAGTGCCTGGCTGCCTTCACCGAATCTTCTTTCATGATCCGGCACTGAGGGGGCTGCAGTTTGTCCATTCTAGTTGCTGTACAGTATCCCATTGTATGAATATTTCACTTCAATTACCCATTCTACTGTTGATGAACATTTAGTTAACTCCTAGTTTTTGTTTGTTTATTTGTTTTTTGTTGTTGTTTAAAGACAGGGTCTTGCTCTGTTGCCCAGGCTGGAGTGCAGTGCCACGATCATAGCTCACTGCAGCCTAGAATTCCTGGGTTCCAGTGATCCTCCTGCCTCAGCCTCCCGAGTACCTGGGACTATAGGTGCACACCACCACACCAGGCTAATTTTTAAAAATTTTTTATAGAGACGGGGTCTCACTACGTTGCCCAGGCTGGTCTTGAATTCCTGGCCTCCAGTGATCCATCTGCCTTGGCCTACTAAAGTGCTGGAATTACAGGCACGAGCCACCATGCCAGACCATGCTTCTAGTTTTTGATTATTACAAATAATATTCTCATACATGCCTTTTGGTGAACATACCTATGAATTTAGGAGAATTGCTGAGTCACATTGTGTGTGAATGTTCAGCTTTCTTAGATGATGTCAAAGAGCTTTTCAAAGTGACTGTACCAATTTACACTTCCAACAGCAAAGCCCAAATCCCACTTGCTACGAATCTGTGCCAACACTGGGTGCTGTCTCTCTTTTTTATTGTCTCCATCCAGGTAGATGTGTAGTTTTGCTTTTTGTTTAAATACAATTTTTTGAAAAGTAACAATTTGAAAGGGAAACATTCAGACTGGAAAGGGAAAGGTTTGAAAAGAGGTGAAATTCACATGGCTGAGAAAGTGAGCGCGAGGAAGGAAGGAGGTGCTCGGCCAGTGGGGATCTGGCTCAGTCCAGGTGACGGTAGAGTGTGATGGCGATGATGGTGATGATAAGTGGTTGTTGACTGCTCCTACATATGAAGCACTGTTCATCATGCTGTGCATGTATTAATGCATTCAATCTTCTTGGCAACCTTAAGAGTACTATCACTATTACCCCCTTACAGCTGGGGCACAGGGAAGTCACACTACCTTCCCCAGGTGGCCGAGCTTTACACGGAGCTGCCCAGGGTCTTCCACATGGCACACCGCACTTTTCTCTTGGCTTTGATTTCATCTGCTCACAAGGGGGGCGGGGTGGTCTATATCGTCTTTTGCCTTGAGGTCAGAAAAAGGTTTCAGGGGCTGATTTCTCTAACTGGCTGGGAACCTCTTCATAGTGATTCTCAATCTTGAATGGTGAGCTGTGTAAACTGTGAAATACCCATCCCCACTCCTCAGTCCCAGTGCTCCCTCCCCCAGACTCTGCTTCAGTAGGTCAAGAATGGGTTAGGGCCCATTTGTAACAGGGTCTCCTGAGAATTGCTATACAAGCGAGGCCAGTCTGGTGTGGGGTGGGAAACCTCTACTCTCCAGAGTCTTCACACCAAGTGACCAGAGATTGCTGCAGCCAGCCGAAGGTGGTGGTGTGATGACGGGTGCCCAGGGTCATGCCTTCTCATCCACCCTGGAGTAGAGGGCATAAGTGCATTCAAGTTTTGCTTTTAAAATACATACAAATGCACAGAAATGTATGTGTGTGTAGGTACATATACATGTTCAACTTTCATAGATACATCATATACATACACATATATATAGTCAATCCTCATTAGTCACAGATTCTGCATTTGCAAAGTCACCCACTCTTGAAAACTTATTTGTAACCTCAAAATCAATACTCTTAGGGCTTTTGTGGTCATTTGCAGCATGTACAGAGCAGCAAAAAAAAAAAAAATTGAGTCACCTGACACAGCTATTCCCAGCTGAGGTCAAGCAAGCTGACACGCTGCCTCCTTGTTCCAAACAAGGGTCCTTTCTTGATCTATTTAGTGCCACATTCTTTTTTTTTTTTTTTTTTTTGAGACAGAGTCTTGCTCTGTTGCCCGGGCTAGAGTGCCGTGGCGTCATCCTAGCTCACATTAACCTCAAACTCCTGTGCTCAAGCGATCCTTCTGCCTCAGCCTCCCGAGTAGCTGGGACTACAGGCATGCGTCACTGTGCCCGGCTAATTTTTATATATATATTTTTAGTTGTCCAGATCATTTCTTTCTACTTTTTAGTAGAGACAGGGTCTCACTCTTGCTCAGGCTGGTCTCAAACTCCTGACCTTGAGAGATCCACCCGCCTCGGCCTCCCAGAGTGCTAGGATTACAGGCGTGAGCCACCTCGCCTGGCCTAGTGCCGCATTCTTTTGCATTTTTTGGTGTGCTTTTTGATGGTGATGTCGCTGTTTAACATGTCCCCCAAGCACAGTGCTGAAGTGCTGTCTATTGTCCTTAAGTAGAGGAAGGCTGCGATGTGCCTTACGGGGAAAACACGCATGAAAGAAGCTTCATTGAAGCATAAGCTATAATTCTGTTGGCAAAAGTTAAATGTTAGTGGATCAACAATACATATTAAATAAGGTGTCTTTAAATAGAAGCACACATAAAATACAGTTGTGTATTGATTGGTTGATGAAATGCTGTGACTGGAGGGTCTCAGGACCTAACTCTGTGTTTCCCCAGGAGCAACAGTTCAGTGCTCACTAATTCGGTGTTGGAGGAGACTTTATGGGACACAACACTGCAAGGGCTACGAGGCGGGAGGCAGCTCACTCACCTGGTTTCTGGAGCGTGGGGAGTGCGTCCTTCTGTGTTGGCAGCTCCGGTGTCATGCAGGCCCTTACCCGCATGTGCGGGGTGCTGAGTGAAGGCTCTGGGTTCTCGGAGTCCCACCTCAGCAAGCACCACTGCAGCATGGGCCCCCTGCAGCCCAGACCCCACCAGCGGACCCTCCCCTTTGTGGAAGCTAGCAGGGAAGGGAAGGGAGGAAAAACGGTCATGGAGTGTATTTTGTGCATTCTCTGGTACAAAGGGAGGGAAATCTGGCCTGTTATTTGTGATCCTTTGACTCCTATGTGGCTTTTTCGATGCAAATGTTTCAAGGAACTTAAGTTCACACAGAGGTTTTCCAGGTTACAGATGGACAATAAATCTGAATGTTCTTCCCGGCCTAAGCTAGTTAGAAAAATGTCAACCACATCAAGAAGGCATTTCTATCCTTGACGACCAGCTGGATTTGGCGATCCCTGGCCGTGCCAAGCTAGCGAGTTCTCTCTCTGAGCCTGCAGGAGAGATGTGGGGGGGCTCTGCAGGCCCAGTGGCATCACAGCTCACCGAATTTGTCCTTTCGGGGAACAGAAGGCAGGCTGTGGGCTCTTGGAAATCCTCCCGGCATCCCTCTGACTCACATTTAACCTTCTAACAACGTACATTCTCCGGTGTATTTGGAATCCTCAACATTTTTTGCTCTTGTGGTTCTTTAAAAAATTATGTGTTCTGAGCTGAGGTTGAAGGAAAGATCTTACCTATTTTTAACTGAAATAGGTCAAAAGACCCTTGTCATAAGAATTGTTTGGTCCTGTCTGTTCTGAATGATAGGGCCGTGGAGAGATGTTGCTAAGCAACACTGCACATCCCTCCTGAAAGCCCATCATCTCCTAGCAACAGGCTGGCTGGTGCGACCCTCTGGCTACCGGAACCCCGGCTGTTGGATCGCCTGTTTCGCTGCCCAATGCCTAGTTTCACTCCTCTCCTTGGGTCCCAGTTGTGTGCTCTGGTGACATGTGAGAGCCTACCAGATACTAGGAATACACAGACCCAAATATGAGGCCTCTGCCTTCAGTGAGAGTTCAGCCTGCTTTAGAGTGAGATACAGAAACAAATGATTATACTACAGAATGGAAGATGCTAATGTAACAAAAAAGGACTGTGTCATCTAAATAGTTGATGCCAGAGTTCTTTATCAGGAGGGCACCGCTTTATTCAGGAAAATAACTTGATAAACTTTTGGGTCATGACAGTTGGGCACACAGGGCATGGAAGTTGTCAGAGAGACAGGTTGGGGGTTGGAGTTCCTGAAGGACAGGAAAAGAGAAGGCAGGACTTGGACAGGTGGCCAGCTGTGGGAAATGCTGGCTAGAGCACCCTCTGAAGAGTGACGTGGATTTTAAGTGTTTTGCTTTTTTTTTTTTTTTTGAGACAGAGTCTCACTCTTTTTGCCCAGGCTAGAGTGAGTGCCGTGGCATCAGCCTAGCTCACAGCAACCTCACACTCCTGGGCTCCAGCAATCTTTCTGCCTCAGCCTCCCAAGTAGCTGGGACTACAGGCATGCGCCACCACGCCCGGCCTAAGTGTTTTGCTTTTAAAAGCACGGCCAGTGACCTGTAAAGCTTCAATAAACCTTCTGCGCTCCCAGCAGAATTCTGTTCACTGTTACCAGGGAAGGAGAGATCAATGAGGAGGGGCTCTGACTCCTGTTGGCTGATGCCAGGGCAGAGGTAAAGAAACAGCTGTGGATACAGAAGAATGAACAGCTTGGCCAAGGGGGGAAATTGCACAAAAGTGACCTTGATCACACAAGCCCCTGCCCCCAAAATTCAGAGAACTCCTGGGCAGGGTGTTGGCTTCAGTCTGGGCAGCTGAGTAATGGGATCGGGGTGGGTCCTGCCCAGATCTGAAGGGGTGGTGAGATCCTGCTGGCGCCTGGCTGTCCTGTGAGCAAGGTGACTGGAGTCTCTTCCAACCCCGCCTGGGGAGTTGGGGAAAGTGCCCTGAGGAGGCAACGTCCAAGCAAAGGCCTGCAGGAGGAGACATGAGGAGGTGCCAAGGAGAGGAGCTCCAGCCAAAGCCACTGGAGCAAAGGGCCATCTGCAGATCCAGGCCAAGTCTCCAAAAATACGGAAGTAGTCCCCATTTAGCAAGGAGTGGAGCAGGGGTGGAAAACCTCCTGGATGACATCTTATAATATCTTCTGAAAAAGACAACCACATGTTTTTCTCAAATTCAAATCTCACAGGAGGATGGCTCAATCTCCCTTTACAAGTGGGGCTGTGACCTGAAGTAGATGATGGACGGATGGATGGATGGATGGCTGGATAGAGACAGAAAGACAGACACCAAAGAGAAAGCCATTTCTTTCTCTCAAGAATAAAGTCTGAGTGTGTATTCTTGCCCAGAGCTCACAGAAGGATTGAACCTTGCAGAAACTAACACATCATGCTGTCTTGCCTGCCTCAGAGTTTGCAAAGTACTTGCATTGTTAGTATCTTGCTTGCCTCCTTATTTTGGGAAGAAAATGCCTACTCTCCTTCCCCCAGGAAGTTCAGGGCCCCTCCCCCAGCTGGCATTTCCTGGGCCTGTGGTGGCCTGCCTCCTGCGTCTGCTCTGAGATCATCTCAGCACTCAGGGCAAAACCAACTCTTCTACCCCAAGCGCTGAACAAGTAGAAATTTGCTTGACAGCAGGGTACAGCCCACCCCTGGGAATGGGTGTGTTTGATGTGTCTGCCTGCTATCAGACACAGCGGGATTCCCTGCTTCTGCTTTCAGGATGATTGCTTTGCATACAGCAAAGTTACTTACTTAGTGGATGGTGAGGAAGGGCCCAGAGCACATCCAGTGTGGAGGTGGAGGATGGGGAAGGAAAGGCCGCTCTTTAAAGATCGAAGATGCTAAGAAAGAGCCTGGCTCCCATTTTCATCCACACCCCCAGGCCCTCTGGGTGGAAGTAGGACGTCAGAGAATGCAAGGCCATGGCCCCAGTAAGTGGGCTCAGTCCTCTGGGAGGGGCCAGGAAGGGCCACCTGGGGTTATTTGGCTCTGATCCTGCCAGCTTGTTGGAAAAGACTTCTCATGAGCCCTGCACACACAAAGCAAGACTGTGACAGCTCTTACACACGAGGAGCTCCTTCCTTGTTGAAAGAATAGCTGCATGGACTACTTGGGTACCCAAGTCCAGTCTTCCTCATTGGCCACAGGATCACAGCGACCCACTCACCCCTCTGTTTCTATGGGAACCAAACAGGCCATTTGGAAATGAAACCTAACAACAGCTCCCCAGAGTCCTCCCAGAGGCACCCTAGGGGGTGGGGAATGGAGTGGCCCTCAGGCCAGGGCCACAGGGGATAGTTCTACTGCAGCTGTCAAACAGACTCACCCTCAGCAGAGAGAGGCAGGCAAGGAGGACGAGGAAGGAAGGCCCCAGGTTCCAGCTGACACCTTCAGATGTCACGGTTTCTGTCTCCTCTCAGGGTCTGGCCTTGGCCTCTGCAGAGTCAGGAGCAGGTGTTATCAGTGCACCAAGAGGGGAGGTGTCAGGGGGGAATTAACTCAGACGCGCTGGACTTGTAAGCCGGAAGGCTGCTTCCTCATTTGTCATGGGAGGCATACTGACAACATCACACACGGCCTTGCCCAGGCACTTCCTACCTTGCCAGGTTGTCCCTCCAACAAACATTCTCCAGGATCAGAGGGAAACAGCTCCCAAGGGCCCTTCAAAACGTACTTGAAAATGAAGTCTAGCCACCTGAGAGATGAAGCAAATTGAGAAGCGAAGGGAGGGAGAAGCCACGAGGAAAAGATTGGTGAAGAGAAATGATGCCACATAAACAGAGTTAGGCCCAGGCTATGGTAGAAATTGTGGTTTCAGAATAAAATGTAAATCTTGATGGTGTAAAGCTAGCAAACTCAGGAGGCTAGGAGAGAGGAGGGAAGAGGAAATGTAAGAATGTTAATCTTATTTATAACAAGGAGTTAGTAGATACTATCTGAAATTAAAACACATTTCAAAATAACTGCTTCCTATTAATGTTTTTCATAAACCCTTTCATTAATTTTATCAGGTTATTTTAGAAACTAGTATTTTTATGGTGAGGAAATATTTATCTGAAATTCAACAATTCCTTCAATTTTACTTCAGCTTCTTTTCTGTTAAACTCAAGCACAATTACACTCAGCATTTATTGTTTAGAATAGGATGTATGCACTAACCATAAAATAAAAAGCTGTCATCAAGAAACAGCACTAAAAGAGTTAAAGGAAAAGCCACGGGATATGGAAAGGTATTTGCAACATAATCCTAACTAACCAATGAGAAAAAGGCAGACAAAACCAGTAGAAAAATTTGGCAAAAGACTTGAACAGTTACTTCACAAAAAGTTATCCCAATTGGCTAACAAAGACATGGAAGAGGGGTAGACCTCATTGGTCATCAGAGAAGTGCAAATTAAAACCACAATGAGCATCACACCCAGAATAGCTAAAATGAAGGGGGAAAACCTGACAATTTCACATACAGACAACACTGGTGGATCCCTGGAACTCACATACACTGTTAGAGCAGGGTAAATTGGTACAACTACCTTGGAAGACGACTTGGCTTTTTCTGATTAAAGTTGAGCGTGTGCATATTCTTCTCCTGGGTAACATTCTACTCCTGGGTAATTCCTAACAGAAATGTGTACATATGTATACCAAAAGATGAACAGGAATGTCCATAATAGCATCACTTACGATAGCCTGAAACTGAAATAACCCAGATATCCATCGATGGTTGAACACGTAGGTCAACTGTGGAGACAGTGGAATACAACACGGGAATGAAAATGAACAGATAAGCGTGACATTGTCAACACGTCTTACAAACATAATTTCAAGCCAAGGAAGCCAAAAAAAAAAACACCTAATTCCTCTTTATAAAAACTGAAAACAGAAAGGTAAAACGAATCTACACTGTTAGAAATCTGGACGGTGGTACTTTGGAGAAGAAGGAGGTAATAGTGATTAGGAGTTTCACGCAGGAGAGGAGGGGAGCTTGTGGGATGCTGATAATGTTCTATTTCTTGACCTAAGTGGAGGTCACACAGATGTATTCATTATGTGGTAATTATTGCATTTCCGGTTTTGATTTGTTCCCTTTTCTGTATGTATGCTGTACTTCAATATAAAGTTTTTAAATAATAAAATTAAAATTAAGAAGTAGGATTGTGATATCTCATTTTGGTACAGTTATTTTTCTCTAGCTCCGCGTTTATGTATGCACTGAGAGACTTTTGTAAGGATGTTCACCATATATTACTCCTAAAGGTTCTTTCTCGATGGTAGGATTTGAGGTGATTTAAATTTTTCTTTGTCTTATTGCTTAAATTTCTATAACACATGCATCATTTCTACAGAAATATAGTGAAGGCATTTTGCTATAAAGCAAAAAGATCTTGTTCAATGGGAAGGATGGGTAAAAACCGAGATGTATTAGAAGAGGAATAAATATAATTAGCGTTGCCCAACAACAGAACAAAAAAGTCTGCTTTACAGAAGAGTAATCTGCTCACTTAGGAAGTGTCCAGGCAGAAGAGGATGAAGGGCTGTCTCTGGGGAGTTTTTCACCCCGAGCGCCTTCCAGCTCTGAGTCCATGACTGTGTTAGTTGGCTGCTGCCCAGCTACATTTGGGAGGCATCTCAGTCTCATCAGAGCGTCTCACTCGAAGCCAACTGAAGGAGGGGTTATTTCTGGAAATGATTTCTAGACGCGTCTGGTCTCTTTGCTGACATGTGAATTCACGTTAGCCTCAACAGAGAGGCTGTCCCCTTTAATTTGGCTGTTCTATCAACCCTCACACCTTTTGCCTCAAGTGTTCCTGGCTTCATTTGAGCTAAATTCACTTCCATTTGTGCAGTTTTTCTGCAATTTCTACAGACATTCCAGCCATAATTCCATTTTGTCTTCCTAATATAGTTGTGAGTTTCAGCATTGGCATTAGCTCTACATTTCATTAGTAGGGGATTTAAAATGGTGATCTCCTTCTTGGTTATTTAGCAAACTGTGAGGCATTTGCTATATAGAAGAGCACTAGTCAACACCAGGTATGTACTAGAAAGAAGCCCATGGGAGCAGGGATTTTTACCTGTTTTGTTGCCCTACCTCCAGCACCCAGAACAGGAACTAGGGCATAGTAGGTAATCAGTAATTAACTGGGGAAAGAATGCATGAATGAAATAAGCGCCATCCTTGCCTTCGAGGCTCCCCAGGTAGTGAAGGAGATAGACATACGCTTAAATAAAGGTATGGAAGATAAAGAGTATGTACACGGTGCTGAGAGAGTCCAGAAGAGGGAATAGGTCTTTGAGGATTAAGGAGGGTTTGAGCTGGCTCTAATGAACTAGTATGAACAGGCTTTTGATAGAATGAGAAATGGGTGGAAGTCATTCTCGTAGAAGGAGGAGCCCAAAGTGGCAAAACTATACCTTCAGGAGAAAGCAAGTGATCCAGGTGTGGGAGAGGGAAGGACAGTGGGCATCATGAGGCTGAGCAGAGACTGTGAAGGTTCTGAATGACATTCCAAGAAATTGGCAGGTGGAAGCAATTGAAGGCTTTTTTTTTTTTTTTGAGACAGAGTCTCGCTTTGTCGCCCCGGCTAGAGTGAGTGCCGTGGTGTCAGCCTAGCTCACAGCAACCTCAAACTCCTGGGCTCAAGCAATCCTTCTGCCTCAGCCTCCCGAGTAGCTGGGACTACAGGCATTCGCCACCATGCCCAGCTAATTTTTTCTATATATATATATATTTTTAGTTGTCCAGATCATTTCTTTCTATTTTTTAGTAGAGACGGGGTCTCACTCTTGCTCAGGCTGGTCTAGAACTCCTGACCTTGAGTGATCCACCCACCTCGGCCTCCCAGAGTGCTAGGATTACAGGCGTGAGCCACCGCGCCCGGCCCAATTGAAGGCTTTTGATCAGGGAAGTGACATGTTAATATCTATATTGTGACAGTATAGATGTCCTATTTGAGAACTAGAATAGAGGCTAGGAGACCACTAGGGCACTGTGACAATGGTACAAGGGAGAAGGCAGTGGGAATAGAAAAGAGAGGACAACTTGAAAACTGCGTGAGGTCAGCTCCTCTGAGGAGATGCCAACACGTTAGATTGGTTTGCAAGAGACGTATTGAAGGGAAACACCTGTTAAAGACAAAGGGGCAGACCACAGGCAGACCACAAGGCAGGCCTGACCTCAGTGAAGGAGAGGAAAGGAAGACGGGAAGGAGAGGCTCACACTCAGCATGGATCCAAGGCAGTCTCCTTCGGAGGGAGTCCCGCATCTCATAGGAATGGGGTGTGTGCTCGGTCATGGGCAGGGAATGGTGGTCTCAGAGCAGGCACAGAGACAGACCCTGAAGGACAGCAGCTGGGGCCTTCAATCAATTATGATCCCTGTAGCAGGGGACACGAGCTGTGCATCTTTATGGCCATCACTAACACTTACTGAAGGCTGGATGCGGGGAAGAAAAAGTCAAGTTTACTCAAAGGCTTGTAGCTGGGCATCTGAGTGGGTGATAATACCATTAACAGAGGAAGGAAAAGAGTAGAAGGAGCAGGTTTTACTGGGAGCATTAATGAGTTTGACTGTGAACAGGTTTAGTTTGAGGTTCCTCTGGGGCATCCAAGGGATAGATCCTGAAGATAGTTGGGAATCAAAGATGAACGTGGCAGATTCTAGCTACTCACCATGGCCCGCGTCCTCCACTTTCTGGGCTCAGCCCCTGTCTACCTTTCTCAGCCTTCCTTGCAGCTGGGTGTGGCCATGTGACTGATCTAGACAGTGGAATATATGTGAAAGCATGTGCCACTTCCATTTCTGGCCCTTAAAACCTTCTACCCATGCTCCCTCGTGCCCCTTCCCCTTCCTCTAGCTTGGCAGGGGAACCATGAAGGTACATGTTGAAGGTGTCAAAGCTTCTGTAAACATGGGTCCCTGAATGACTGCATGGAATAGAGTTCCTCTGCCCACCTAGCATGGCCTTGGGCTGTTTACCTGAGCAAGAAATACATTTTCATCGGGTTAGGCCATTATGTAGTTATCAAATCTCAGTTGCAGCAGATAAGCCAGTCCTAACTGGCCTAAGGAGGCCTACCTAGTACACTGAGGTCCAGACAGAGATCAAGGCTGTGGGAGTAGAGGGATCCCAGGGAGAGAGCATAAAATGAGAGAATTGAGCTAAAGACAGACACTAAACTAGCACTTTCTCTACACACAGGGGCCAGGTGGATGGCAAGGAGCCAGGGAAGAGAATTGAGACCTTAACCCAGACTGTTAGGAGGTGCTGGTGTTATCACCGCTCTTTTTCAGAAGAGGAAAATGAGGTTCCAAGAGATTTGTCTGAGGTCATTTGGTGGCAGAACCAGAACCAGCACTCTTCTGCTCAGCCTGGCCCTGCTCGTCCCTCACCTCCTCCTCTGTTCCCTGCCTGACAGCAACTCGATCCCTCCCTGTAGGCTCAGCTTTTCCTCCTTTTGGTTTCCTGGAACCAATCCCAGCCTGAGACAAGGGCTAAGCTCCTGCTGCCTGATCTGGACCCCCGTCTTGTGCCCCAGTTTAGCCATCTGGGTCTCTGCTTGTGCCTGAGACTCAGTCCAACCTGGGGCCCCAATTCTCATTCCTGAGCTGTGGTCTGGCCCGAGTGTCCTGTTCAACTAATCTGCCCTGAAAGTCAGCCCTCCAGACTGGAGCTGTGCTTGGCTGTCATTGTCCTCCTAGGTATGGAGCACTGGGGCCTGCAGACAGCCCCTCATTCAAGGTTCCTGGCCCCTCTGCTTCCCCTCGCATGAGCCCTACAGCCTCATCTCGGGGCCCCTTCTGCTCTGACCCTGGCAGACAATGTGTTTGCCAGACAAAACCTTCTTTCTGCTCAGCACCTGCTGCAGGGGCTGTCCCACCCCACCGGCAGCCCGCCATCTGTCCCAACCCCTGCTGTGAGCCCTGACCATACTCACTGCAGTCCAGGGTAAATCCCAGCACACCCCTATCAGAAGACAGAGCTCCCATTGAGCCAAGGCCACCAGGGTCCTATTTGAGCTTATGCGATTTTGTTATCTAATTTCCTTCTTGGGAGATCACTGATGTCATTTGTCAATCTTTGAATGGCTTTAATAAGATCCTTCCACTATGACTCAGCCTTATTCTAAAAGGCTCTTTCTTATCTCTAGATATCATGGTGGTCTGTTTAAATAAAGAAAATACTGTGATTCTGATTTATGTGTATTAAGCATGAAATCATTATATTGAGGAAAAAAGTAAGACTCAGCTTATATACCATGAGTTAATTCAATGTTATGAACTTGAGTTGAGATCTCCACAACAAAAAACTAACTAATGACAAACTCAGCTAATTCGTGTCTTTGGAGCTTTCAGTCAATTCAATTGCCTTCAGGGGATGTATTGCTCTTTCCTCACCCTTAGTAAAGACACCAGTCTTATTCATAGTGAAACTCAACTGAACAGGAATTTATAACCAATTTAAGTATTTATTTTAAGTTGGACTTCAGTCAGCACACTTGTACAATTTTCTTCCTATGGGAATGCAGAGAACATTGTTGGGAGTGTCCCAATTCTGCTTTACAAACAGCTGTCTGGCATGTTGAAATGCAGAGATGTCTGCATGTCCCCAGCAGAGCATGCTCATTAACCATTCCGCATGCAGGTGACGTCTAGGTTGGGGCCATTCATGAATTCAGGAAATCTAGTTGTTTCTAATTTACCTGAAATGATTTCATCTTTCCAATCATATGGGTCTTCTTGGCCCCACTGTTGAAATAATAGGTTAAAACATCCTCCCCATCCTGTAGTTAATTTTTACCATCTGCATTTTTTCTCTTCTCCATTGGGGGATCCTGATTTCTCCTATGAATCATCCTACTTTTTCCAAATTCTTTCCATTTTCTTAACAGAATCATAGTAGACCACACTTTATCTCTTTCCATTCTTGAGGCCTTATTCTACATTCACTAAAATCTCGTTGAAGAAGTCAGAATACTCACAAGACATTGATTAATGAGAAAGGGAAAATTAATTTTATAATTGCTACCTATTACATGGGAAACGTTTCAGAAATTATTGTGTATGATAAACACCTGAAGTCAGTCTGGACTTCCTTTGGAATTTTACTCTTCAGAAAAAGAGTTGTCAATTAAAAGAATGTGGCTAAAATGGACAGTATATGCTCCACCCATTGAAGAAACATTTATCCGACACTTCCTCTCTGAGAGGCTCTCTGCCATGCCCTATTGGGATAAAGGGTAATTGGACATGGCCCTTTTTGCAGATGCTCATGGTGTGATAGCAGAGATAAGGCAGGTGCATAAATCAGTATTATATGGACAGAATAGGATCAGTGTGCTGAGGCAGACAAGAGTGGTGACTCCCCTTAGCGACTTAGGATTTGTGGAGATGTCATTGGAGTTAGACTTTGAAAAATGGTTGGGAGTTCACAAATCAAAATTGACAAATCTGGAAGGGCATTCCAAATGGAATTAGTACCTTCATTTTATAATTGAGGAAACTGAGTCACAGGGAGTTGAAGCTGCCCAAGACCAGGCTAATAATAGGTAGTAGACTCAGAATTGGAACCCTAAGCCATCTGATTCTGAAAACAAGTTTTTCATTTGTGTTTTTTTTTCCCCAGTACACCAGACTTTCATACAAACTGCCTCATTTAATACAACAATGTACCAGATATGTTCTTTTTGTTCCCAGGGCAGGATCTTTTGGATTTAAGGGAAAGAGAACACACAAACAGTACAAGTGAAAGGGAGCGTTTTGTTTTGTTGTTTCTGCTTTTGAATAAAGATGAAGGGGCCCCTCAGGGACCCAGGTGAGGAGACAGGGCAGAACACCATGCACACCAAGATGGGGGGCTAACCCTCCAAGGAGGTGTCACTCTCTGCTCCTTCTCCCTGGTCCCTTCCCAGTTTGTTCTTCCTTCTCTCCTCCAACCTTCTCCTCCTGTGAGTAAGTCACTTCTGCTTCTTCACCAGCTCAACCATGGCCCCCAAATTTTCCCAAACCCAAGGAGCTTCCAGGCCTTACCCATTCTAATTCCCAAATGAAAGTGGATTGCTTAACCAGTTTTTCTATCTGGGCAGAGCCTTCACGGCCAGCCGTCCGTCAGCCATGGTCTGACATCCCCCTGGTTCCAGAGAACTATGAATGGAAATGGGGGGAGCGGAGATCCGTGGTTCATGTCCACATGGCAGGATGTGGTGGGACAGGGAAACACGATCACCTGCCCTTTAGAAATGAGATCATGCAACATTCCAAGATCACATGGCTAGTAACTCGGCAAGTACAGAGTTACCAGCTGTGTGATCTTGCACGCCATTTCCATGCCAGGAACTCATCTGTCTGGTCTCAGAAGCATTCCCTGCCCTGACTGACATACTTCTTGATCCCAGAAGTGGTCCCAGGAATTCTGGGATTGCTTAGCTACTTAAGCAGTGATGAGCTCTATCAATTCTATGACATCACAAAGACTTAAGCTGTCATCTTTGTTTGCTCACTGTGAAGGGCCAGTGGAAAGCAAGGCTTTGGGACACAAAGTCACTGCTATGCTTGATGAGTATGGCAGTAATGATGAAGGACTGGCTACTTCATGTTGCACTACAGAGCTTACAAGGAAAAAGAAAAGCTAAGCTCGGGGCCTTAAACTCTTAGCTCAGGTCAAGGCATGGCTTAAAACTGAGAACTGCCATGGTGGTGCTAACAGAATTTCTTATCTCAGTATCACAGGCAGAGACACAAAATCTAGTTTTGCAGGCTTCCGAACTGCAAGGTAAGTTCAACCTTCAGCTTTGTCAGATCTCTTATGCTAAGGTTACAGCATTGTTAGTAGGGGGAGTGGGACCGTGAGATAGAGACAGGGACATTTGGATGGATTTGTAAGAATCTGAGAGCCCTGAACGCCAAATCCACCAAGACATCCAAACCAGCAGAAACATCTTCTTCCACACTGAGACCACTCATCATTCACTGCTGAAAGACCTCACCTGGGATACTTGCCTTGCAAGGATGCACCTGTTTTCCTGAAGACATAGCATTACCTCTGCTCGTTACTTCCAGATGCACAGAGTCAGATGCGTGCATCCTGGGTCTGTTCCTAGAGGAGATGGCTTATGCACCAAAACGACTGCACAATTTTGCTGTGTATATCCACAAGAACCCGAGATGGAATGTGATATTGGACTAGATTACATTTATTGAGGTGGACACTATTATCCAAGACTCTGGATACGATGTGCTACCTGAAAGTGGCCCTGATGGTCTGGCTGGTGGACGGACTGAAAGTGAGGCCCAACAGCGGACTACATGTAACAAAACAGGGAGGGCAGAACCTCTCTGGCATAATGTCAAGGAGGGACTTCAAAAACTGAGGAACATGAGAAAACCAACTAAATGACAGGGATCACAGTTACCTCTGAAATGGGACAAACAGACACCCTTCTGAAGCATTAATCGATACAAGCAGAGAAATTCTAGGTCTAGTCAGCAGACACTGCCTTGAGTAACCACAAAAGACAGTGATTTCTCTGTCAGTTCCCAGATCTTTGCCAGCTCACAGGGCACTGGCCCTTTGTGGGAGAGGAAGCCATGTCTCCTTAGGAAAGAGTCTTGAGACTTGTCACAAACACAAAATTCTATAGATCTTCCTTCAAGCCCTCCCCTAAGGGACCTGAAGCCATTTGCCAGGGTGACTGTATTTGGGAAAGGGAAATACCGAGACTTTCGGGGATTTATTTAGCACTAAATGTATGTTGACACTAATCTCTGGAAAACCAAAACATCATTATGTTCTACCAGTCAGAGCAAATCCACACCATGTCCTGCAGATGACTGTAATTATGCCACTCCGGCTTCCAGCCGGGCTCTGGCAGAGACTGGAAGCTTGACCACAGGACACCAGATGCTCAAACTGCCGCCAGGAGTGGGTTGCTGTCTGACTCCCAGGCTTCCTGGCTGTGTAGGTGCAGCAGGACTACACCATCAAGTGTAAAGCACCTTAATTCTTTTGGTGTGTAAGAGGCCCTTCTCCAGAGCAAGGTCTTTCAGGCGACCATGATGGCAGATAAAACATTAAGTCCATGGATGGTGGGGCCGGCAGAAGCCTTGCAGGCAGGGAAAACAAATCCACAGACCGAATAGTTGTCTCTTGTAGTGAGGACAAATTGCCTTCTCCTCCGTGATGGAAGGGCATCTAATGTCATCAACTTACTGCCATGAAGTTGGCCACCCAACACCCCTCTCTTGGAAATGGTGCCATGTTGGGGAAGAAGTGTTGGCTTCTGCCGTGCAGGGTGGCGCCCAGCAGTGGCAACAGCCAGATCAGTCTTGGTGAGGGGTGGGCTGTGTTGCTCAGCCCATGTGCAGCCTTCATCCCTGTTGCCACGGCCACTTTGCACATGTGCCAGTGTGCAAGCTGGGGATAGAAGGGAAGTAATATATTCACCATTACTGTCATCTTGTGCACCTGAATTCTGAAAGTCTCCTCTGCCATGGATGCTACTAGAAAACAATTGCACAGGACACAAACATCATCATGCTATGTCCACTCTGAGAGCTTGGATGCCTTCCCAGACCTCTCTGTCCTATATCTTTCAATTGTGTTCTAAGTCCCCATCCAAGCAGTCATATCATTAGCCAATGCCTATGATCAGTGCAGATCCTCCCTTCTGACTATCTCTCCTTTTAGGCAAAGCAGTCAAAATTTTGCCCGCTGGGGCCGGGCGCGGTGGCTCGCGCCTGTAATCCTAGCTCTCTGGAAGGCCGAGGCGGGCGGATTGTTTGAGCTCAGGAGTTCGAAACCACCCTGAGCAAGAGTGAGACCCCGTCTCTACTAAAATTAGAAAGAAATTAATTGGACAACTAAAAATATATAGAAAAAATTAGCCGGGCATGGTGGCGCATGCCTGTAGTCCCAGCTACTCGGGAGGCTGAGGCAGGAGGATCGCTTGAGCCCAGGAGTTTGAGGTTGCTGTGAGCTAGGCTGACGCCACGGCACTCACTCTAGCCCGGGCAAAAGAGTGAGACTCTGTCTCAAAAAAAAAAAAAAAAATTTGCCTGCTGGGAAGATTTCCTTTCACCACTTGTCCTTCAGGGCCACCCTTGAGAGGTGCTTAATGCAACAGCAATCCATTTCTTGTTGGTGCCAACACATTGTATAGATCCACCTATAAACCTGATCCAAGTTTGAACACCCCCCATGCATGGTCACAAGGAGCTTCCATGGGGCCTCGAGTTTGGGAGAGCAACTCAGCAGGAGTAAGTGTCATGGGACTCTGGGTCACCCACTCAATGCTTGTACCTTCTGGGCCTGCTTGAGTCCAGTCTTATATATATGTATATACTCAGTTATGGAAGTGGCTGGGAGACAAGCTTGGGGTGCTGGCCTACTGGATGCTTTGAGCCAGGGAGCAATACGTGGTGTGATTTCTTCCACAGAAGGAAGTCACAGGTCCAGGAATCAAAGGGTGGGAATGGCAGTGAATCCTCCACTGTTACCTAATAACCCACTCCTATCTTTGGAAACCTGATTTCTGGAGGTGCAGAGGTCTTGGTTGCCAAGGAGAAAACACTTTGCCAGAGGAAGCAACAACATTCCCACTGACTTGCATGCTGAGATCTGATTTCTTACCAGAGTCAACAGGCAGAGACAGAAGGGGAGTGACTGAGCTGGCTGGGTAAAATATCGTAATCTCCAAGGGGACACAGGGTTGGCACTGGACACTGGGGATGGAAGAGGACTAGGTTTGGTACCCACGGGATTTAGTGGGCCCCTCTTAGTACTGTCATGTCCAAAGGTAAACGCTAATGGGAAACTACAGCTACCCGCTAAAGGCAGGACCACTGAGGACTCAAGCTACTCAGAAGAAAAGGCTTGCATCATCCTACCAGGTAAAGACTCCAACCACCAAAGGGAACTTGGAATGGGAGGTGAGGAAAAAAAAGTGATATCAACCTCATGACAGTTATAGAAATGAGAACTGTAGTTGTTTTAAATGGTAAAATAAATAGAATATAAAATATAATAAATAACATTAATTTAAAAATCTCATATGCACACAGATATAGTTCCACTTTACTTGCTGCCTAGTATGTCAGATGAGGAGAACTGGTGGCACTTAATGCATGCAGTCCACAGGATGGCAGACCAGCCCACCTGCTGCTCCCACAGCAGGGCTCTGTATCACTGCTGATCCTGGACTTTGAGAGGGATCCAGGGATTGCTGGGACTTTGTGTCTGTCCATTTTGGGGGAGAGGGCGCACGAAGGAGAGGTGGGAGTTAAATATGCATAGAACCATGAGAACGGGCACTGGCAGCAAAGTCGTGCTTGCGCCCGCTGTTTACCACCACTGCTCTACAACACTGGGATTGTCCCTGTAGACTGCACTTCCCAGACTCCCCTGCCAGCCTCCAGCCAGGTTGGCCTATGGGAGGGACTGGTGAAACCGCCCTTCAATAACGGGGTGCAAGGCAAGAACTGTGGTAAGGGCCTAGCTAAAAATAATGATAATAATTAGTAACTGTCCTCCTATAATCGCCACCCTAGAGCCTCACAGCTGGTGATCATAAAGATTCTTAACTTTCTCCCCATAGCTGGTGTCCATAAAAATTCTTAATTTTCTCTGTAGATAACATCACCTTTTGGGAACCTAAAGGTAGTTTTCAAGATATCTTCTAGGCCCCGCATTCCAGGGAATCAACTGGCCCACCCAGACCAGTGGCCCAGACCAAGAATTTGACTCAACTGTAATTGTGACCCCAGGGACTGGAGCAACACAGGGAGATGATTTCCACACCCCTGTAATTCCACCCCAATTACCTAATCCCCAGCCTGCTAAACTATCCTTAAAAATCCTGCCTCCCAAATTCTCAGGGAGGCAGATTTGAGAAATTTCTCCCTGCTTAGCGCTATGCGGAATGAAGACTCTTTCTCCGCCTTGTAAGCCCTGAGGACTCAGTGTATTGGCTTCTTCTTGGGCAGCGGGCAAATGAACCTGGTTGGGCGGCAACACTGGCAAGAGATTGGCAGGAAGGAATAGGACAGGGGACACCTCTCTGCGCAGGCAGCACCCCAAGCTGTCTGTCCTCTGTGCTTCCTTCCACCTGGGCGGTTCCTCCCCGACAGTCCTGGCTCCAGCTCACACGAGTGGGCCTAGCTTTGCATGCCTGGCTGCACCTCCTCTCTCCCTCTCTGCTCGGGGAGCCCGGGCTTCCCGAAATGACTACCTTCTGGGAGGCCTTGCCTTCCACTGTTTGCTCTGTCAGCTCCCAACTTTACTCCTAATTCCCCAGACTAAATTCCTATCTATGTAACATAAGCTCTGTTTCTCAAACCTGACTCATGGTGTGTGTGCTGTCACCTCACCAGAATGTATTGTGATGACCCTTATGAATTTCGGTGACTTCTGTTTCCCACAAAATACAAATGAGTGCAAATACTTGTGAATCAGTTGAAAAACCAAAGTCACCCACATCACTGTCCCACAAGGAATATCCAGAACAAAGACTGTTCTGGGAACCTTTAAAATCATTGCAGCCTTGCCCTAAGACATCACAATTGTTTTGCAACAAGTGATTGCATCCTAGAATTATCATTTCAGCATGTCTAGTAAAATGTGCTGGTGGGAGGGGCCGTGGCCTGCAATGGGCTAACATCATTGTGACACCTTTCCAAGGTTCATCTTTGCATAAGTAGCACCCTTTTCCCTTAAACACAAAAGGGGAAAACTTAAAGGAAAGTTGTGTTCCAGAAATCCGATCCTAAGAAAATGGAAGATAAAAAATCTTGAAACTTTCAAAACTTGAAACTTTCATTTATCTTTCAAAATAGATAAATGAGGAAGTAATCAGATGCTTTACAAAAAATATTCTTCACTTTAGGAAAGTATACAATCTATAATACCTTTAATTACTAAATCCCTGTAGTATATTCAAAGCCCCATTTTCAGGAACACATACCTTGCATCAGAAGCTTCCACTGAAGCTTCACTCATTTAGTATGCAGGACCTGAGGCATGGAGTTAGTCAAACTACTCTAGCTTTGCAAGCAATTATTCCGTTTTGTTATTATATCACCACGTTTTGTGAATCTTGCTTCAGAATGGTATCTGGCAGGATCAAGTGTAATATAAACATTAGCTCCTTCCTTTTGTGAAAAATTAATTCATATACAAAAGGAGACGGTAAATGGTACAATGACCTCACACAGCATCGCCAGGCTTCAGTAATCATCAATACAGAGCCAATCTTTATTTCATCGAGACCTTCACCCTCTCCTCCCGCCCATCCAGACATTGCATCATTTCATCCAAATATACTTCAGTGCATATCTCTGAAGACAGGGACTTGTTTTGAAAACATAACTGGGATTTGTTCCTGATTCTGTTCCTTAACCTCCTCTGTCACTCCATCAGTAAGGGATGGGGATGCTAACACCAACCCAGATCCCCAGCCATCAGCTGGTCCAGGTGACATCTTGCTGTGACTACAGCCGCCTACCTGGCATCCTGCCTTTACTTCTGTCCCTCCACTCACCAGTCCATTCTCCACACAGTGGCCAGCAATTCCCCTTTTAAGATGTGAATCAGATGTGTCTTTTTGCTGCATAAAATTGTCCAGGGCCCCCCACTGCACAGAGAGCATAGTCCACAGACCCCTGCCTGGCCGAGCTTCCTTGTTCCCTTTGAGCTCCTCTACTCACGGTTCAGTGGGTGTGTTCTTCTCTCTTCAGCTTCCGGCCCACATCAAACATTCCCCCCTCAGGACCCTGCCAGCTGCCCCCTCTGTGGGAAACGCCTCTTCTCCCAACCTTCCCTTGCCCAGCAAATCCTCTCAGGCCAGCCCGGCCACTCTACTCTGTTCTTGCATCCTCCATTTCCTTCCCATGACCCCTCCTGTTGTGTGACCACTGCTAATTTGCCCACTTTCTCGTTTATTTTCTGCCTCCTCCAACAGCCTATAAGCAACTCACAGGCAGAGATGCGGTGCGTCATGCCTCGCCACAGCCCCTCTGTGGAAGATACTTGCTCTCAAAGTCTCAGTCAGACCTGACTACCTGAGGCTTCCCAGAAGGAAGGGTATATAAGCAAGCTTAGTGTTGCTTCTCTGGCTCTGACACTGAATCTACATAGTCCTGTGTGTGCTTTCTCTACACAGCTGACTTCAACTTACATCACTACGCCTACTCCGGCACCAGGATCTATGAAGCCTCTTCTGGTCTCCCTGTTATAATTTTTCAGGTGCTCCATTCACAATAAGATGTGAGTGACTATTCACACTGGGACTTAACGGTTTCTGTTTCAGCATTTGTTCATTCAATTCCATCAGTTAGAGAGGCGGTATAGTCCCTGAGTCTGGAGGAGCCAATTCAAACCCCACCTCTGCATGGATCTCCATGTAGAGCTGTTTTAAGGATCAAAATATTAACTTTGTAAGTGCTTTTAATAGCACTTGTGTAGAATAAATACTGCTTAAGCATTAGTTGTTTCTATTCAATCAAACAACAGATATGTATTTGTGAAGAATGGGACTCTTTTCTAACTATGCATTTGTGGCTCATAGGATTGCTTTGGGATCATGATATTACAGTAAGATACAGTCTTACCCTAAGTATTTGTTAATCTAACTAGTAAACTAGTATTTATTAAACAGCTGGCATTGCTCCTCACTGTACTCGGTCCTGAGTATGATAGAATGGTGAGCAAACAGACGCACGCCCCTACCTGCAGGGAGCTTCCCTTCTAGCAGAGAAGACAGATACTAAAACATTCTTACAATATATTTGATTACATAATTTTGGGGGGACTCACTTCAGTCTGGGGATCAGGGAAGGATTTCCCAAAGAAGTGGTGCTTAAGCTGAGACCTGAGGGTGAGTCAATCGGGCTTCTCGCAGTTGCTTGGAACAGCCACCCAGAGCTGCCCCATGTTACTTCACACCTGCTCATGGGTCCATTAATATCTTCCACCTCGGAGTTTCTCATACCTTGTCTGCGTGCCTCTGTGGTCATTGCTGATGACAGCCTTACAGGTTGTAGCCAGGTTATTAGGCCTCCACTATCCTATTTGACTTGCCAATTTTGCCTCAAGGATTTTTTTTACTCTAAGTAATACTGGTGTAAGAAATCCACTTACACCAGCTGTGCAGCCCCTTCATGAGGAAATAACCAGAACTAGGAAGTTGTTTCCAAGTCCTGCTCCCAGGTCACATGGCCTCTCATTTCCATTCTCCTCTGCACATGCACTCGCTTTCTCTAACTTTGAGACTTTGTGTACATGAGGGCTACAGCCGTGCCCTGGCTTCCAGGTCAGCATGTCCCCAGGACAGGCTGGCTTCTCTGGCCCTCAATTCCCAATTCTCAAGTGAGATCTACTCTGCTTGGGGCAGCCTGGGTTGGACACACGGGACCTCCAGGGGCCACTTAAGAAGGGTGCTTAAGCGGGGCATGGTGGCTCACCTCTGTAATCCTAGCACTCTGGGAGGCCAAGGCGGGAGGATAGCTTGAGCTCAGGAGTTCAAGACCAGCCTCAGCATGAGTGAGACCCCATCTCTACTAAAAATAGAAAGAAATTAGTTGGGCAACTAAAATGAAAAAAATTAGCCTGGCATGGAGGTGCATGCCTGTAGTTCTAGCTACTTGGGAGGCTGAGGCAGGAGGATCGCTTGAGCCCAGGATGAGGTTGCTGTGAGCTAGGCTGATGCCACGGCACTCTAGCCCAGGCAACAGAGCAAGACTCTGTCTCAAAAAAAAAAAAAAAGAAGGTGCTTAAGTGAGGAGAGCCATTGGCTGTGCTGACACCAGCCAAGGGGTGTCCACGCACACAGGCAGATCTCCAGTGGGTCAGGCAAAAAGGTAACACTGCATGTCATTTTCAGGTTCTTATGTATTTTGTCAGGATCTTTTTTTATTCCCCAAAACAATCAAATAGTGAGAAAATACTGAAAATTTGGAAAGTTGGTTTATTAAAACTCACAGCATTGTTTTAAATGCAACTATTTCACTTATACCCCAAACAGAATTTATTATCATTTTACCTTCCTTGCCTTGAGAAAAATAAAATCTTAAACAATCTTATTAAAGTCATTAGCCATTTACGAATATATGAAAGCATGTATACAGAGGAGCACATCATTCATTTTGCCTAAGGCTCCAATACGCCTCAGCACAGCACCGTCAAATCCTATCCGTATTTAAAATAGCAATATTTTATTTGTCATGGATTTTTTGCATTCATTTGATTTTTTAAAAATATTGCATCAAAATATTATTTATCTGGATGACTGACCCCCCCGCCACCTCACCCGCCACTGTATATTTTGCTCCGAGTTGAGTGCTTCACTTACCCTGACCCTGGATCCTCTGAACTCAGAGTCACTTCCCTGGACGAAGTCAGGACTTGCATAAAGGATAAGGGTCAGTCACCAGGGAAGAGATCAGAAATACAGTCAACACTAGAACGTAGCTAGGGTAAGCTCACAGCGGGTTGTCCTCAGGAGAACCAGGATGCCTGAGGAGGGAAGGTTGGGAGCCTGAGCCCCTGCCAGTCCCCGTGGTGGAGGGTGCCCTCCCCTGAGCTCAGCGGGTATCAGGCTTCAGATTTCCTTTGACTCTTGTTCCCTTGGGCTCTCCCTTGTGTCTTAGTGAGGATTTTTTGAGCGTTGCAACTTTTCTTGGCCGTGCTGAGGGGAATAAGACTTTTGTCCATACTTAGAGCAGAGGGTTTAAAATGGTACACCCCTGGGAGCCAGCATGCCGGTGACAGCCATACTCAAACAGTTACAACTAACACTCACACTGGTTTACTATGTGCAGACAAAACTCTAGGAGCTTTAACTGGGTTTACAAATTATAACCTCCAAGCAGCTCTACCAGGTAGGCACTATTAACATCCCTCTTCGACGGAAGCAGAAAGAGGTTGGTCCACACAGTTGAGTGATGGGTCAGGAATTCCAACCCAGACAGGCTGACTTCCGAGTCCAGGCACCAGGACCACGAGACTATCCCACCTCTTGACAATCCATCCTCAGGCCACCCGGCAGCCTGCAGGCAGAGCCACCCTGCGGGAGCTTAGCACAGCGTCCCCCTCCCACAGAAGGTCTCCCTTCAGACATAAACTTGGGAGGACTTGCATTTATTTTAATAAGGCATGGTTTCACTTACTAATGGCAGCAGCACTTGGCTTTACACAGAGAACAAAATCCTAAGCTGAAAGGGTGAATTTCAGGTATAACCCACCAGGGATGTGGGCAGAAGGGGCTGGGTGCCCACTCTGCCAAATCACTAAGATACTCACTTTTCTAGACCGAGGTGGCTGAATTTACTTACCAAAGTGGGGAGGATTTGCAATGTGTGCCCCACTCCCAACTCTGTCCTCCGCTCAGTGGCAATCAAGGCTCTAAGACAGGAATTAACTTCGCTGGGCCCCCTGAGCGTGCCTTAGAAGTTAAAATGCTGTGGAAGGATTTTGCCAAGAGACTGAAGAGTAACCTTGCTGCTGGCATTCACACTGACATTTAGGATCCCACTGGCCTATAAATCCTGGCATTGTCCCCTGGGGCCACACAGTGGGAGGGCAAACAAAAGCTGGTCAGAGTTAGCACTGCACTGCTATTCCTGGGGGTGGGAACTGCAGCAGCAAACCAACTAGGGAAAAGTCCCTAACAGTGGACAGTTTCACAAGAGTGGTTTTTGTTGACTTCCTCTTCTGTTTGTTTTAAGTGCTAGGCTTTGGGGCTTGTGATCCTGTGATCTAGAAATCAAACATTGACAAGTAGCCCTCGGAGGCAGGGCAGAAAACAAGGTCCAGGTTTAGATGCCAGCTCCACTTAGGAAGGCAAAGGGAGGGCTGCAGCTGAAATTCCAGTCCCATGCTGCATCCAGGCAGTTGCTGGGACAGCCCAGCAGCGAGGCTACAGTGTTCCAGACGCCCTCGGGATAAAGAGAACACAGGAGCCAATTCACAGCTTGAATGTGGTTACTGTAAAACCCCCTTTCCTTTTTTGCTTTAGAGAGATTTCGCAGATGATTTTTAACATTCATCTCTAGATTCTGAAAAATTCCAACTCTAACGCAGACTACTTGTCTTTAACCTACTCTCTCCCTTAAGTGACCTGATCATAGACTATGGTTTCCAATGCCGTCTGTGGACTGATAACTCCTAAAGGTATGTTCCCAGGTCCTACAACTCCCCTGAGGGCCAGGACTGGATGAATAATCATGGATTTACATTTCCACCTGGCTTTCTAACAGCCATCTCAAACTCAGTAAGGCCAAAACTGAACTTCTGAGCTCTGCCCCTCTTTCCTGAATTTCTGCCTCCCTGCTGACTTCTCACGGCCATCCTCCCAGTCGCTCAAAGCCAAAATCTGAAACTCATAATTGATTTCTCCCTTCCTAATACCACTAAAAATGGTCCCTATTCCCCAAATACATACCAAATTCACCCAGTTCTCACCATCTCACTGACAGAACCAGAATACAAGGCACCTTCTCTCACACGTAGATTATTCTGCAAAACTTCCCTTCCTCCTTCTCCCTCAATTGTTTGTTTTTACATTTTGTTTAATGTTTTTTTAAAAAAACTTTTATTTATGGAAATTTTCAAACATTACAAAGTAGAATACTATATCTTCATATACACATCACCCTGCTTTAAAATTATCACCATTTTGCCTACATGGTTTTTATCTATTTTCCCACATACATGCACAATTTATTTTGTTTAAAGCAAATTTTAAGGAGTTTTATAGCAAATCCCTTATATCATGTCATTTTTAACCTGTAAATACAGCAGTATGCACCTGTCGTAGGTTTGCTCCTGTGGGTTCCCACCCTCAAGAATAGATGGACTCTTTAGGAAACAACCACCATAGCATTACCATGCCTAACAAAGTTAAAAATAATCCCTTCATACCATACATATGTTTTAAAAACATTGTTTTACAATTGCTTTTATTGGAATCAGTATCCAAATAAATTCTATGTCTTACATATGGTTAATATGTCTCTTAAGTCTCTTTTATAACCACCCCTCCCCTCTTTTTATGCCATTGATTTTGGGGGCACCTGGTAATTTGTCCTGTGGAGTCTTCCATATTCTGAATTGGTTGATGACATCCTCATGGTGTCATTTAAATTGTTTCACTGTCCCCTGCTATTTCAGCTAGGAGCTAAGCTAGCTCTACAGGCTTAATTAGATTTAGGTTTCATTTTTTTAGCAGGAATATGACATAAGTGGTGCCAAAAACTTCCTATCACATCCCACCAGCAAGAACAGCATGTCTATAGTCCCGGTTTTAGTGAAGCTATCATTGATCTGTGGGCTCAAATGTCTTTCTCATTTCTGAATAGTCTATAATTCAGAATCCTTTCAAGTCAAAATTAACAAAATGGTGCTATAATTTTAAAAATCCTGTGGAAATTTTATTTGGTAATCAGAGCCCAGAATCAAAAGATCACCCTTTTGCAACCCCTAATGAAAGAATACATGTGGGTAGCAATCTTCAATAGCTGCTGACATCACACTCACACATACAAACAGTAATAGATATTAGGTGTCTTCTGATAAAAATATACAACACCATCTATGACTTACTCTTGCCAAAATGGAACTTGACTATGATCAAGCCTCCAGATATAAATACTGAATTACAGAAAATATAAGAGATAGAAGAACATGTTAAATGACACCATGAGGATGCAGTCAGAAAAATGTAGACTGCAGAAACTCCACCGGAAAAATGACCCAGTCTCTTCAACAAATAAATACAAAATACTTTTTAAAAAGACGATTATGGGGTGGGGGAAAAACTATCAATGAAACGAGACTTAAAAGACATATGAGCCAACTGTAATGTGTGATCCTAATTTGGGTTCTAATTTGAAAAAAAGCTAAAATTATGGAGAAATTGGGGAAATTTGAGCACTGTCAATATTTGAAAATATTAAGGAATCATGGCTAATTTTTTAGATGTGATAATGCTATTTTGGTTTTGTGTATATATATTTTATAGAATGCTCATCTTTTAGAGATGTAAATATTTACAGATGAAATTATTTAATGTCTTGGATTTGCTTTAAAATAACATGAGATGAGGGAAGTAGGAAGGGTAGTAAATGAAAGATGATTTGATCAAAATGTTGATAATTGTGAAAGCTCATTTGTGAGTACACTGGGGTTCATACCTGCATATCCTTTTCCATACTTTTGACAATTTCCAAAATGAACAGTTGACAACAGACCACCAAGAGCTAACCATTTCCTACAAGATAATGTCTTTATTCCTCAAGGCCGACAAGCCTTTGGCAATAATTCCTAATTCCAACCTTATCTGCTACTGTTTGGCACATGCCTTTTGTTCTAGCCAAATTGGGAGACTATTCTTTATCTTCCAATATGAGATGCAGACTCCAGACTTTGAGTACATGCGTTGTACCATCCTGGGCCAGAATCAAGCCTTCTGTCATTGCTCAAAGTATATGGTTTCTACATGTCGCACACAATTTAGCCTAAGTCTCATCTCTTCTCATGCTTCCCACCTTATAAAATCTTCCCTTCTCTGTTCATCGATAACATGTGAGTGTATGTATCTCGCCTTCAGCACCGATATTGTTAGTTACCTCTCTATGTGCACGTGACTTTCCTACCTTTCTAGGTTATAAGTTCCTGAGAACAAGAACATTGTGTTTCACTTTTTGGTACACATAGCACTATGGTCCATTATAAATATGGCTTAATTAAGTGACAGTAATCAATTAAATGCTAGTGACGGAGCTTTGAAAACTTGGGAGGAAAAAGATGATGCTATCTGAAAGTGAAATTAGGAAAAAGAAAGCTAGAAGTGAGAGAGTCTGCCTAGAGGAGAAAAAAACTACCTGGTGACAGCTTTGGGCTTAGTGGGAAGATTTTGTCTTCTGACCTTAACAGAGGATATTAGCAGATTTCCCCTGGACTCTAAATAAAGTGTTATTTTGTGCACACACAAAGGACTTTTATTTCCTGCTTACAGCATGACACTTCTGCAGGGACCAATGTTCAGCTGCCAAAGCACACCATCTGGCTGAAATACCCTGAACCACTCATTAAGTGGTTATTACTCAGTTCTCTTTTTTAATCCTAATTCCTTTTTAAAATGTATTTCAAATAGCCAAAGGACAAAAAAAAAAAAAGAAAAGATTATTTGAAAAATGAAGAGCCTATCTCTGCTATTTACGTAACTGGCTAGAATATTGTTCCATTATTCCCCAACCCATATGAGTTTTTTCCAAGTGTGGTAAAGTATATGGAGCATAAAATTTAACATTTTAACCATTTTAACCATTTTTAAGTGCACAGTTCAGTGGTATTAAGTACATTCACAATATGCAATCATCACTGCTATCCATCTTGAGAACTTTTTCATCTTCCCCAACTGAAACTGTATCCATTAACAAATAACTTCCCATCTCCCCTGCCCCCTTAGCAACCACCATTCTACTTTCTGTCTCTATAAATTTGACTACTCTGGGCACCTCATATAAGTGGAGTCACACAGTATTTAACTTTTTGTGACTGGCTTATTTCACTAAGCATGTCTTCAAGGTTCATCCATGTTGTAGCATGTGACAGGATTTCCTTGTATATACTTCATTTGGGTTATCCATTCATCCATCAGTGGACATTTGACTTGTTTCCACCTTTTGGCTATTGCGAATAGTGCTGCTGTGAACATTGGTGTACACATATCTGTTCAAGTCCCTTCTTTCAATTCTTTGGGGTATATACCCAGCCCAGTCCATGTCTGGAAGCCATTATTTGCCGTGGTACTTCTTAGACATTTCCCTTCTTTCCCCACCTTATTTTTTTCAGTAATTCTAGAAGATCTACCTCAATTTCTATCTTTTGGTAAGCCCCACATAAAAGCAATAGCCTCTAAGTGTCAGAAGGTTTTGAGAGTTGATGTGGAAGGAGGGCCAGGGGTGTGGACAGGCATTCAGTCATGACTCAGTCCTTCCTGCTACACCCTCACCTGCCTGGAACAGCACAAGCTGGGCCTCCAGGCTTAGGGATTGGGAATGACTGTTCAGTAAACAGGAGTCAGACAGGATGAAAACGGAGCCCAAGCATCTGAGCCTTCCCCTTAGAAAGGATTGAGTGTGGCTGTGATTCACAGGAGCGGTTGGAAGCTGCCACACTGCCATGCTGCAATCTCTCCTGGCTTTGGTGAGTCAGCTACTTCGCCTGAGCATAAGTTCACCTGTATTTAGGGAAGTGATCCTGAAATACATACTTACTCGTCAGAGCTATTGTGAGGAAAAATTAAATATTAAAGTAGATTCAGGCTTTGAAAACAAAAGGGATCATGTAATTCCTAAGCATCTGTGTGCACTCTCCATTCTGTTTGGTGTACACTTTCAGAAAAAAATAGAAGTCAGAAGAAGAGAAATTAGCAGCCTTGTCGAGAAGGAAGTTATTTGAATTCTCTTTTGCTCTTAATCTAGTATTGTTAGAAAACATGAATGAGCTGATAATAACCTTTTATAAAAGGTGGGTCAAAGCCTCAAGATGACCTCACATGATTTCTAGAGCCCAATAACACTGAATTAAAGCCTGCAGAAGATTTTGGGGGAATTTTCTTTTCCACAATATCCAGTAAGACAGTAAAGCATCTGTTTTTTTTTTTTTTTAGCCTAGATTTGGCCTAATGCTTAAATTCATCACTGACTACTATCAATTTCTCAATTCAGAAGGTAGAGAATAAAAGCTCTTGAAAACGTGAGTGAATATCTGCAAACGAGGCGGTGCTGCAGATCTAACTACCTTGACATGTGAAAGGAAATGACAACAAAAAGCATTCTAAGCTTTAGACAAGCAGACCCTTCTGTGAAAGAATACTGGGTAGGAAGTCCAGGTGCCATCTCTTGGATCACCGTGGTGTCCTCCACGAAGGGATCTGGCCACTAGCAACATCTGTTGGGTCCCTGCTCTGTTTGGAGCATGGCCAGACTCTACCAGAGGTAGGAAAAAGTCTCCAATCTCTATTTATTCCAAGAAACATTATCTCAGGGGGTTGGCAGAAGAACCAGAGAGTCTTACCAGAGAATCATTTTAGCAATACAATTTCCTAGGCATTTACAACTGTGGGCTTTTTTTTTTTTTTTTCCATTTTTGGAGTTGGGATCAAGCCCTCATGAAAGAACCTAAAAGGGAATTGAGCCCTGTTCCTGAGTCTCCATTCAAAAAAACTTTTTTTTTCTTTTTCTTTTTGGTATTATTGTGCAAACTTACTCTTGAGAAATGTATATTACATGGGAAATCAGGAATTGATGTCATTGACACATGTGTGAAAGCTAAATCTGATTTTTAAGCTAGTGAATGGAAAAAGGTCACAGGAGGCCTGCAATGAGATCACTGTTATCCTTTTGCAGATGGCTCGGCTCCAGTCTGGAGGTCACCTTCAGGGAAAAAAAAAACCTACACTAGTCCAAACACATCACATGTGCACACCTGGTGGGGAATTTGGAATCTGAGCTTGCTTTTACGGAACATAAAAGTGAAAATTTCAGGGAAAAGTCATGCCTCATTTGGAAACTATTTTCAGAGAGAAGACCTAGTGTTTACCCCTTTATTTAAATAAACTTCATTTGCTTCTAGAGAATGCTAGGAATACTTGAAAAGCCTATATCTTAACTCTAGCATAGTAGTTTTGTTCTTTTACCTTTTTAAAATGTAAGTTGTAATAACAAGAAGAATTCCCATATATCTTTGATTCTGTTTCCCTAAATGTTAACATTTTTTTCCATTTTTGGAAAAAATTTGCTTTACCTTTCTCTATCTTTTGCTTTTTTTTTTCCTGACTGATTTGAAAGTAAGTGTAGTCATGATGCTTCTTATCCCAGATACTTAGCATGCATTTCCTAGGAGGACATAACCACAGAACAATGATCAAAATAAGGAAATTAGCATCAAGGCAATAGTATTTTAATCTACAGGCCTTATTTGGATTTGGCCAATTATCTATTTAATTTACAAAAAACGTCTGAATCATGTGTTGCTTTCAGTTGTCCTACTTCTTTTTATTTTTTTATTTTTTATTTTTTTATTTTTTGAGACAGAGTCTTGCTCTGTTGCCTGGGCTAGAGTGCTGTGGCGTCAGCCTAGCTCACAGCAACCTCAAACTCCTGGGCTCAAGCGATCCTCCTGCCTCAGCCTCCCGAGTAGCTGGGACTACAGGCATGTGCCACCATGCCCGGCTAATTTTTTTTTATATATATATTTTTAGTTGTCCAGATCATTTCTTTCTATTTTTTTAGTAGAGACGGGGTCTCACTCTTGCTCAGGCTGGTCTCGAACTCCTGACCTTGAGTGATCCACCCGCCTCGGCCTCCCAGAGTGCTAGGATTACAGGTGTGAGCCACCACGCCCAGCCACTTGTCCTACTTCTTGAGTTTCCTTTAATCTGGAATGACTCTTCAATCTGTCTTTTACAATATGGTCATATTTGAAGACTACATGCCAAAGAAAGTCCCTCCATTGGGTTTATCAGGTGTTCTATCCAGGTTATGCAGAGATTTCACAGCAGTAATGTGTTCTTTTCAGTGCATCATATCAGAAGGCATATGATTTTTAATAGAAAAAATATATCTTAGCATGCTCTTCTCAGTGAAAAAGAAAATATGAAAGTTCTAAGTCATCATCAGATTCTTCATGGTGTAGTCCATTTGGGCTATTATAACAAATTACCATAGACTGGGTGGCTTAGAATCAGCAGAAATTTATTTCTCATAGCGTTGGAGGCTGGGAAATCCAAGATCAAGGCACCGGCAAATTGGGTGTCTGGTGAGGGCACATTTCCTGGTTCATAGATGGCCATTTTCTTGCTGTTTCCTCACACCGTGGAAGGGGAGAGGCAGCTCTCTGGGGCCTCTTTTGTAGGAGCACTAATGCCAGTCATGAAGGCTCCCTCATGACCTAATCACCTCCCAAAGACCCTACTTCCTAATACCATCACCCTGGGGATTAAGATTTCAACATATGAATTTTGGGGTAACATAAACATTCAATCCATAGTATGTAATAACTATAATACAATTTTGTATTTACCTACCACTTTCCAGTAGCAGGAAAAGTTAGGGAGCATATCTTATTCATGTTTACAACTTAGCACCCAATAAAGTGCACGACATTTAATTGTCACTCAATGACAATTACTGAATGAATTTTTTCGAAGAAGAGAGTACTCTCACTTCAACTGCATAATTCATCTTTACTGGTTTCTGCTGTGTCTTCTCAATCTGCGCTTCATCCTAAGCTGAGACAAGATAGGGACAGGCAACTGATTTGAACATAGCTCCCTCTTTGGATATGACATCTGGTTGCATTTGTGAACTGGGTAAAAACTCTGACCATGAGGATCTACCACTCCAGTGCTTGATCCGTGTTTGATTATTGAATAAATAAATGAATAAAATAGAATATGTCAAGTAGTTCTTTCAATTCTGCTGAACACTGGAGTTTTATCAAATAGATGAAAGACCTAGATCACTAACAATCAAAACTAATTCTTTTTGCAATTTACAGAAAATGCTAGAGCATCATTAGCTTTAAGTTTCTCCATAAATTCCTGTTAACACTTAAGGCTCTTGCCATAGCCTATTTGTCAGTGGTTCCTGGTAGATGACAAAATAAGTAAACATGTCAGCAAAGGAATATTTAATCATAAAGAGATGATCATAACTGTTTACCAGTTCTTTTATTTCTTCATGGGTTATTTGTGGTTGTGATGTAAATAATTGGTATTATAGTGAATGTTGGTCATTTATTTTGTGTGTTGATCTAAACCACCTTCCTATGTTAGTTTTCTCTTGATTTTTAACATTATAAGTCATTGTATCATTGTATTATACAGTCAGTATTATTCTGATTTTCCCACATATAAGCATCATTATATACATTACCACTCAAATCTCAGAACTTCCATCCGGGATTACTTTAATTCCTTCTGAATATAATTCTTTAATGAGCAACTATGTTGGAGGCAAACTCAATTTTTATTTGTCTGAAAATATCCTTATTTTGCCCTTCATCTTGAAAGAACTGTAAGCTTCATCTTCAGTGACAGCTGACAGTTAGTATGGGAGTGCGTTGAGTTTATCATTCCCCTGCCTCTGGCCTTTATTGCTGCAATTAAGATACTCTCAATCTAAGCATCTTTTCTGGGAGACTCTTTATTAAGGCTTGTTTTAATGTCTTCTCTTTGTAATTGGTCGTCTGAAGTTTTATTATAGTGTGTCTAGGGCTGGGTTTCTATTTATTTATTCTACTGGCAATTTGTTAGACTTTCTAATCAATGATTATTGTTTTTCATCAGTTGGGAAAAATTCCCAACTATTGTATCTTTGAATAATGCCTTCTCTTTATCCTCTTCTACTGGAAATCCAAATGCAAGTGTGTTTGATTTCATCCTATCCTTTGTGTATCTTAACCTCTTTTTTACATTAAAAAAGTATATCTCTGTCTCTCTGAGCTGCATTCTAGATAATTTCTTCAAATGTATCTTCTGTTTTACTTTTTTCCTCTTCTGAGATGTCTAATCTGGTGTTAAGCCTCTTCATTAGGTTTGTTTTAAATTTCAATTATTATGCATTTTATTTATAAAAGTTTTATTTATTTTTCAAATAAGCTTAGTCAGTTTATAGTCTGTTATTCCTTGCTCACATTTTTTTTTTGCTGAGTATTCAGAAAGGAATACAAGAATGTCTGCGCCCTGAAAAAGCTCACGGTATAGGAGGGAAAATAGTCAGGTAGAAAAACTAAATTACAGTATCACGAGGGAAAATGAAATGAGAACACAGAACATACAAATGTAGCCAACTCATCAAAGGCTTCCCAGACAGATTCTAAGTGAAATCACCAGTTAATCCATATTCCTCTTAGGCAATAGCAATCATGTGATATCACTCTTCCACACCCTAGATTTCTAAGAGGATTAAACAGAGTCAACTCTATGCTATGTGAGAAAATAAACGCTGATTGACTTTTTGAAAATCAACCCACCTGTGATAGTCCTGGAATCTGGCAGTTTCTTATATGGAGTCCTATGCTCATTTCAATGCTAGATATCGTCCATCCACCTCCAGTTCATTCTCTACCTGTGAAGTGAATCATGGGGGTTTCCTTTTTATCTCGGCTTTATTTTGGGAAGATAGGAAGCGAGAGAGGTTGGGTCTTGCTTCCTGCTGCTTAGCGGTGGTTCCACAGTGGCCACATTGGTTCGTGAGGATGAGACTGCTGGATGGGCCCTCTCCACGGCTCTCTGCCAGCCAGGCACCGGTGAAACTGCAGGCTCCAGGGTGGTACCTACTTCCCTAGGTGCCTCAGCATTTTCTGCTGTTCCCTTAATCCTGTCTATTCTTTTTAAAATCATGTCTTCACTTGAAACTCTTTTTAAAAATTCCAGCCAAGCATGCCTTCTATTTCCCATCAGGACTCCACTGAAGACAGTTTCCCAGACCATGCTGTTCTCAGAGAGCATGAGTACACAGAAAAGAAGTAACAACGTTCATGGTAACCTA
The DNA here is from genome assembly GCF_000956105.1 of Propithecus coquereli. Taxonomy (NCBI): domain Eukaryota; kingdom Metazoa; phylum Chordata; class Mammalia; order Primates; family Indriidae; genus Propithecus; species Propithecus coquereli. The sequence continues at coordinate 10,390,930 of NW_012155062.1, read as the reverse complement.
TCAGATTTTGCAGCTAAAAGGAATTTGAAGGGAAAGAAATCTAAAATGATAATTGTGAATTATATCTGGGATATCACGTTTTGAATAAATAACATGACATTCTGGTCCCAAACTGGCCTGACGCCAACTGTGCGTGCAGCAGTTCAATTCTGACACTATCTGGAGTTGGTGCAGATGCCACAGATTAAAGGCAAAGTTCACCGCAGACTGCCCACACCCCACTTTAACCACCAGCCACAAGTCTCAGAGGGTCCCCTAGGCACTTGCACTTCTGACTGCCTGGCTACAAATTCAAGGGTTCCCATGGCCACCTCAGGTTTGATAATTCACTAAAACAACTAGCAGAACTCAGGAAAGCACTCTACTTACAATTGCGGTTTTATTGTAAAGCATATACTTATGGGAGGGTTCCAGATGCACAGCTTCAGTGCCCTCTCCTCATGGAATCAGGTATTTCACTCTCCTGGCACATCAATATGTTCACCAACTAGGAAGCTCTGGGAGCCTCAGAGTCCAGAGTTTTTATTGAGGTTTCATTATGTGGGCATGATTAAACCATTAACCATGTGAATGATCTCGACATCTGGCCCCCCTCCCCTCTTCCTCAAAGGTCAGGTGGCTCAAAGTCCCCAACCCTCTAATCACCTGGCTGGTCTTTCTGGTGACCAGTCCCCATCTTGAGGATGCCTAGGGGCCCACCATTGCCTCATTAGCATAACACAGTCCTACCACTCAGGAAACTCCAAGCGTTTTTAGAGGCTCAATGCCAGGAACCCAAAACAAAGACCAGACAAATTCTTTATTATACAACAGCGATCATGAGATTCCTTAAAGAATTTGTAGCTTTTCTCAGGAGCACTTGATTTTCAAACCTCATATTATTAGTGGTGGGAACTTAGGACACAAATCAACATAAAATTTAACTTTGGACATTATTTGCAATTAGGGTTTCCCAAATTAAGGATGTGACAAATTATGACAGATACTGTCATTAAACCTACGAATTGATATCTACATACTTAACTCACTTTCCAAAGAAGATTTATGATTACAAGTAAGACTTCTTTTCAAAATATTCCATTATGATAAAAAAGTATAATTTGTTCAATTCCTAGAAAATAGACTACATGGAGGCAACAGCGTTGGGCTGAGAATCTGCAGACGTAGGTCCAGGTCCTAGCTCTGCCACAAGGTGACGCATCCTTCTCTGAGCTGAATGAGATGGTATCTCCCATCCTGTGACTGCCACAGTCAATTTCCAGATCACACAATAATGACATCATGTCCGTTTAATCACCAAAAACTATCACTCTGAGAATATTTTCAATATTTATTTTTCAAGTTTTTAATCTTGGCAACTTTCTATACTCACGTAAAAGTCTTCTCTGATCCTTGTTTTGTATTCTTTTAGGAGGTGGTCAGCAGGTGTGGCCACAAGAGGAGACAAAATCGACGCTCAGGAGAACAAAGTTATACTCACAGGTCCCAGAGAGGGGAGGAATGCTGGGCTACGCAGGGCCACATGGGAAAGACAGGAGCCAGGAGAAAGTTTAGGCTGAGGCCTTTTTTGTGGTTTCCGCAGGAAAGGCAAGGCAGGTGGACAGTTTAGAACTGGCTAGCGTGAATAATTCTGCTGGGTTCTGACATGTAGGGGTGGTTCTGAGTTGCCTGGTACTGCCTGGCCTTGGGATGATTAAGGCAGAGGAACTATCTCCTAGGGTTTGCAGGCCAGATGAAGGAGGGCTGGCTCTGGGTTAGTTAGTTTGCGTATCAAAGGCATGATTCATAGCAGTCTCCCCCAGCTAGAAAGGTGTTTTTTTTTAACATGCCAAAACATCATGATATAATATATATGTATATTATATATATCCCTATATATATATACACACAATATATGCAATCCTCTAGCTGGAATTTATCTCTTATCTGCAAAACCTTAGTATCACTTTGTCTGTATAACCCCCATGGATTTTTCCCTTATTCTTCTTGCACGCAGCTATGTGTGGGTGCCTTCTATTTTACTTCTAACTGGAAGCTCCTTGAGGGCAGAGACTGGGATCCTTAGATCATTATTTTCTATAGGGGAGAAAGCATATTGCTGCTCCCCTTGTATGAGCTCTAGGACTACTCTTTAATACACAAATAAATACTCAGCGGAGTATGTTACATACATATCTACAAAACCATATTCATACACATATTTTCATATTTACTATTCAAATTAGTGTAGAATATCAAGATTCAAAGATAGGCCAGGCGCGGTGGCTCACGCCTGTAATCCTAGCACTCTGGGAGGCCTAGGTGGGCGGATTATTTGAGCTCAGGAGTTCGAAACCAGCCTGAGCAAGAGCGAGACCCCGTCTCTATTAAAAATAGAAAGAAATTAATCGGACAGCTAAAAATATATAGAAAAAATTAGCCGGGCATGGTGGCGCATGCCTGTAGTCCCAGCTACTCGGGAGGCTGAGGCAGAAGGATTGCTTGAGCCCAGGAGTCTGAGGTTCCTGTGAGCTAGGCTGACGCCATGGCACTCACTCTAGCCTGGGCAAAAGAGTGAGACTCTGTTTCAAAAAAAAAAAAAAAAAGATTCAGAGATAAGCTCTCAATTTAGTAAATACTTATAAGTTAATTTTTATATTAAGGTGGAGATTTATCATTTTTTAAGCTTGTGGAAATAAGGGCCAAGAAAATGAAAAATAATATATATTTTTTTAACTTTAAGCCAAGTAACATTTGCACTTGCTGGCAGGCTCTTCAGAATTTTTTTAGCCATTCAGTAGTATTTTATTTGTTAGTCAGACACTCTAAATGCTTTCCATTTTGCTGGCCTAGAACATGAACCTGCTCAAAAGGGAAAGAAAAATAACGACAACTCACCTAAATACTTTTTGTAAGGTTAAAAGTATCTACTGTATAAAAATAGATTAAATGGGCTACCTGGTATGTGGAACGTCCTCGTATTGGTGAAATGTCTTGAAACAAAATGTGGATAGGTTGAAAAGATATAAATCAAGCAGACAGCTTTGGAGAAAAGAGGATGAGTTCAGCATAAAAATGTACCCACGTGGGAAAGTATGAATGAGAATATCAATAAGGATATAGGTGATGGAGGCTTAAAGTAGTATAAACTGAATGTGGCCATACTGGCAATAGTGGGAAATATCTTTTTTAGTGGTTAGGGATTCCCTGCCGTCATTTAGGAGCCTGAAGAATCTTTGCCATGTTGGAGAGGCGGCTGCAGCCCCAGGTTTCAGGATCCTCCCAGAACACCACCACAGAAGTGGGCCATTGGAGATGCCACCTCAGTTACAATCTGGAAGATGGAAAATCAAGAAGTCACTGCTCCAGGTCTACCAAAGTTAAACGTATGCCCGCTTTCCAACCCAGTAGTATCGTATATATGTTCACTAAAAGCCTTTCATTGGAATGTTCATAGCAGCACTACTCAGAATAGCCCCCCAAATGAAACTACTCAATTGACCATCAACAGTGGGATAAATAAATTGTTATAGTTACGTAACTATATAGCAATGAGAATAAATAATCTACAACAATAACCAAAAATATGGATGAATCTTACACTATTAAGCAAAAAAGTCAGACACAAGGAGCACATTCATTGTTTTATTTCTAAATTTTAAATAAAGTGTACCATACTCTACACTTCAGTCTTCAATTTGCTTTTTCCCCCCATATTATGATTTTGAATTTAATCCATGGCATATATAGCTCTATTTCACTTATTTTTAACTGCTTTGTAGCATGTCATTGTGTGATAGTACCACGATAAATAAATCGTGATATTATTTATCTGTTCTTATGTTGGAAATGTGGGTTGTTCCCTTTTCTGTTGTTGTTAGAAACAAAGCTGCAACAAATACATATGCACACATGCTTGAGATCTCCAGGCCAGGGCTCAAGAATTCCTGAGAGCTGGTTAAAATGTCGATTCTGATTCAGCAGGTCTGGGTGGGGCCTGAGATTCTGCATGTCTAATAAGCTGATGTTCTTGGTCCCAAGACCACCTTTTGAGCAGAATATGCAGTAAGAAGTAGAATTGTTGAGATAAGGGGTATGTGTGTCTTCAACTTTGTTTCCAAATAATTTTTCCAAATTACTCTCCACAGTGGCACTGATTGATACCCTTACTGCACATGAGAGTTCCATCTGCTCTATAGCTTCAGCAGCTCTTGGTATTATCAGACTCTAAAATTGTTTAGATAATTATCTTGTTCTTTTCATATGTGAATGTGATATATAATATTCAACAGATTTTCAGATTTTGAACTAGCTTTCCATTGCTAGGGGGAAGAACTCACTGGAGTTTGCTAAATTTGGTATGTTATTATTAAAGATTTTTATATCAGTGTTAATAAGTGAGATTTATCCATAATTTTCTTATACTCTACCAGTTTGATTATGATATTACATTAGACTCATAAAGTGTTTCTTTTTATTTTCTCTAAGACAGTATATGATAGGAAGCATCTGTGGGGTGCTTTGTTTTGAGAGGATACAGTGTTGGGGAGAAAGGATGACTTTTAATAAAAATTCGATTTCTTTAATGATTATTTGGCATTTAAAGATTTTCTATTTCTTTTTACATCATTTTTCTAAAACATTATCTATTTAATAGTTTTAAAATTGTTAGTGTAAAGTTGCTGCATTGTTTCTGTATTATTTCTTGCCACTATCTTTAAGTTTACTGCATTTTTTATTTCTAGTTTGAGTTGAGTGATTAACTTAGTTATTTTTCATCTTTTTTTTAAATGAATTTTTCTAAGGCTATAAATTTGGCTCAAATACCACTTTAGATGCATCATAAAAATCTTGAAAACAGTACTTTCAATGGGATTCATTTTTAGGCCAAATGTATTATCACTTCTCATGTAATCTTTTTTTAATCCTTTTTAGGAACACAATGTTAGGGTTCCAAAGAAATTACTTTCTAAAAAATTATTATTGTTGGTCTAATTTAATTGCACTATGGTAAGTGAAATTGTTTGATATTGATTCTTTGAAATTTGCTGAGACTTCTTTTGTGACCTATAAATAAATGGTCAACCTATATAAAATTTTCTGTGCATAATGGAAAAGATAGATATTCACAATTTGTCAGGTGCAGGGTTTATTTAATATATCGATTAAGTAGTTTATTTAGTTTTTTGCATATTCTACATCCTTTCTAATGTTTGGAATGCATGATCTATCAGTTTCTGAAAGGCATATAATCTCTGTTCTGATTTTGGATTATTCAATTTCTTTTTGAAATATAGATGCTTTTAATTTTAGACAAGGATAGCTCTGTGTTCATAATCATGATTTTAGAAGAGGAAACAGTGCAATTTCGTGAGAGCAAAGGGAAAAGGAACTCTAACCCTGGACCTCTTTAATTTCATGAATAACATGTTTAGTACTTGCTATTGTTTGAGTGTGTTCCCCAAATGTTGGAACCTTAATTCCTCAATGTTTTAGTTTTGGGAGATGGGGCCTAGTGGGAGGTGTTTGGGTCATGGGGGCTCCGCCTTCATGAATGGGTGAATGCTCTTCTCCAGAGACTAGGTTAGTTCTCTTGGAATCAGGTTGTTATAAAGCAAGCCCAGGCCCTACTGCTTGTTTCTTTTCACACGTGTTCAGTTGCCCTTCTGCTTTTCTGTCATACTATGAAGCAGCACAAGGCTCTCCCCAGGAGATGACCAGATGCAGCTGACTGATCTTGGACTTTCCAGCCTCCAGAGCCATAAGCTAAATAAACCTCTTTCCTTTATAAAACATCTAGCCTCAGGTGTTCTGTTATAGCAACAGAAAATGGACTAAGGCATTAACTTTATAGTATTTTTAATCATTCACATGATACATCATTTGAATCTGAAAATAACTGTCTGATAGGCTGGATATATCACCTCCAATTTATAGATGAACTACTAAAATTCATAAATACCTTGCCTAAGTTTAGATGGCACATAAATGGCAAATGAATTTTCCAATGATCAAGAAATAGTGATCACTTTCAAGGAGAAAATAAAGAATCTATGTTTTGCATGAGTCAATTAAATATTTGATATTCTATAATCAGTATTGATGTGGGTTAAATCAATGTGAATTGATGAAAAGTCTGAATTATAAGGTGTTACAAGTGCAATTCATTTCTATGAGGTAAACTCAAACTAGGCTGACAAAAGTTTGCTTCTGCAAAGGCCTCACCATTCATGAACACTAGAAGTGACTGGCAGCTAGGTTTCTGGGGCATGAGAGTAAGCATCCATATCACAGGATTTACTAGTTAAAATGACATGAAAGCTTATCCTGTTCCACCTTCCCACTCAGTTCAGAAATTCTCTTTTCAGAATGCTACACTAATGTTAGCCTCTGCTGACATTTCAACAAAAGGCATGTGTTTATGGTTTAAAGTCCTCAAAAATAAAGCCCTTTCCTAGCAATGTTTCCCTTAAAATACTCCTTCATTCTGCTCATTTGCTTACCAACATATATGTTCATAGTTAGCTAAGAGTTTCATTTCAGTGTAGCTCAAATCTGAATTAATAGATTTTCTGTGTAGAACCCAGAGACAGTGAGAGATGTGTGGAGGGAGACACACACACTGAGAATCTGCAGCTATCAGCATAAGATTCTCATGCTTCTAGACTATACATTACTTCCCCACAAAGGAAGAAAAAGAGGAGCAGACCTCAAGTAACATTTCCCAGACAGCTCACAGATGGCAGGCATCAAATGGAGGCCAAGCCTGAAGGAACAGTCTAAGAGTGAAACTATGTTTGGGAGATGGGCAAGGTCAGCTGAAAGCATGTGTCATGGTCCAGAATGTCCCTCAGGATAGTAAAAGCAATTGATTCTGCCAGATGAATTTTCTTAAAATATAGCATGCATCATGTTATCCTCCTGCTCAAAAAGCTCCCCAGGGCCTCTTTATGAATAAACCTTTGCAGTCTGGCTTTCAAAGCATGCTCACAGATGGCTCCTACCTGCTCTCATATGCTTGTCTCCTACTGGCCCTGCCTGGAGCAGCCCCCAAGTGGAGGTCACCTCAAAAGAACTTTCTAAGATGGGCTGAACCATGGTGTTTATTTTTGTCTTAGCCTCAGGTCACCATTCAATGTCCCAAGCCTCCTTTGAACACTCACTAAGCAACTGCCTGCAAAGCACTGAGTCTGCAGCAGACCCAGCTACTTCCCCAGCCACACAGCACACAGAAGGCAGCCACCAAGTGCTTGTAGAATTAAATCTGCACAGAGATGACTTAGGAGAAGACCGCTGTCCAGCCTCTGCCTTTGCAGTTTGGCCCAGGACTCTCATGAGCACATCTTGGCTATCCAGACCCCACCTCGGGCTCTCCTGTGTCCTCTCTGTCTTCTTTTTTCTTCCCCACATGCCCAATTTACCCACCTTGTTTTGGAAGTTCCCACAGGAGATTGATTTTGGCTTCCAAGGTGGTGTCCAGCTTTTCAATAAAGGAATCATGGTTTTCTAGTGGTTGGTCATGAATTCAAACATTAACCTTTCCTGGAAGGAATTCCCGGGCAGTGCCCCTCGGGGTGACAACTTAATCCATGCACGTGTTGGCCTTGGAGGTCAGACGTTGGGAAAGATCATCAGGGTGGGATAGCGTTTAGATGCATGGCATCCGACCACAGGGAAACCGGAGTTGCTTGCCGAAAGCCACCCTGGGCTTTGGCTAAAAGAATCTCCAAATATGTCCCCCCTTAGAGATCCAAAAGTCGCGGAGCAGAGTACAGGCTGTGGGGAGCCAGCTGACAAAAAGAGTCATTCATTCTTTTAGGTCATAAGCAGTTCCGGAGTGCAAGCCCGGGATGGCGGATCTGCTGACACCTGCTCTCCACAAGACGCGGCAAGAACACCTCGGCTGTGCGAGGGACACGCTGGGGTGCAGAGAACCAGCGGGTGGTGGGGCGGGAGTGGGGTCAGGGAGGAGGGCATCCACCGGAAGGGAGCTCTAGCCGTCAGCACACCTTGGGGAAAAGGGCCAGGGCCGGACAGGGCGCTGTGTGTTCGGACCACTAGGAGGCCGCGGTGCGTGGGAGGGAGGCCCCAGTGAGGACACCCAGGTCCAAAGGCTGGCGGGCGATGGTGGAAGGCTTCTTGGTGGGTCAAGGCAGGGGCTGGCACGGGCAGACGTTCATGTGGAAATCTCCCTCTGCGAACGGCTAGTGCACCAGTTCGGAGACGCCGCAGGACACCTCGAGAAGGCCCCCAGACCTGAGCAGAGCCTCCCAGGTAACCCAAACTGTAGCGTTTGGTCCCCTCATCTCTGAAGCCTCATAGTTAAGTGTCCTTTAGATGAGAAGCTAAATACTAGCTTCTAAGCTACTAAGCTTCTAAGCTAATACTAGCTAAATACTAGCTTCCCCACCCATGTCTACATTAGAGATAATCCAGTAAAAATGAATACGTTATTTTAAATCAAGAAATCAGCCTGAATTAGTATCAACCCAAAAGTATGGAAGGAAACTGTGGTTTTCTAGGGAATGTAAATCGGTGGAGAAGCAAGTAATTTTTACTTTTCACCCTATCTCCTTCTATACTGTAATTTGTTTAAATCCATTAGCATATATTACATTTTTAATATTGAAATAGTTAATTAAAGTGAGATATTTTTACTTATTTGAAGTACATGCATAGTTAACTGGGCCTCAATGGAGTAGCAAGTGACCCATTTTTAAGAACACTTTGCAAACAATGAGTTAATATCCTTAAAGATTTTTTTCCTAGAAACATAAAATAGCACTCTCTGTAACAGAGCAAAAGTGAGCTCTTGCCTATTCTAAAATGAACTATCAAATTCAAATTTAGCGGGATACAAATTTATAAATTTATAATAGAGAAAATGGATGATGTGTTGCTGGTTTTCTTCCACATTGACCTTTAATTTTGATTATGTGGACTCCAGCCTGAGCCCATACATTAATGCTTAAGTGCTCAGAGGAGGTATAATAAGTAGAGGCTGGGGAGAGGGGAGGTGAGACTAAAAAAAAGAAAAAGAAATATAACTATATCCCAAACATTTTAGCAACTCCACCATTCTGAGCTAAGGAAGTATTATTTCCCAATCCAAATTAATTTGATTCTAGGTGAGACTTAAAAAAACCCAAACACCTAAAAATCCAGTTCTAATCCTATTTCTGTTCAGCAATAATATTAGTGTGTTGAAGTTATTGTCTATCCAAATCATTAGTGCTTGTTTGTGCTTTTTAGTTTGATCTCTTATACAGTTGTATGAATTTTCTATATTACTTATATATCACTAGGCAGTAGCCCTGTAAGTATCAGGCCAGGTGATTGACATTCCCAGAGAAGTGGGGTGGTCTAGCGCTTTCCACAAACCTTAGAGCCAAGCTGCCTGAGCCCCATGCCAGGCTCTGCTAAGAACTCGCTATGTGAACTTGGGCAAGTAGCAGCTACCTGGGTCTCTGCACCTCAATTCTCCATCAATAGACAGGGGATGGGTGTTGTGAGAATTAAACAGCCTACTTTTTATAAAGTGCTTAAAACCTCCCCTGGCACACACAGTAAGCTTCCTGAAAGCATTAGCCATTTTACAGCCAAAGAAAATCCTTAACCAGGTTTAGAAACTCCTTGGTGCAGACTCAGCATGTGGCTCTAGTATTAAACTGCTGAATGCAACTAAGTAATTGCCTCTTGAACAAAAACTCAAAGATTGGTATGTCAGTATCGAAAACTTCTGGACAAGTCTTGAGGATGCTTAATTATATTTCTAGACTATTAAATTCAAAGTTTCTTAGAAATTCACAAGAGTATTCTAATGGGGGCTCCCAGGTTCTTTGATCAGAATAGCACAAAATTGGGTTAAAAAAAATTTACATGATCCTACTTAATTCCACTGGTGAAGTGCTGGTTAACTTCATTCTAAGTCAGGGCACTTTTTGCTAAAGCTTTGGTCAGAAAGGATATGGCTTAGAACTGTGTTTCTTGAGACAGAATCATCATAGGTGTGCTTCAAAATGATCTATTGTAACTTTTCGAGTGCTTATGTAACCTCTGACCCATTACTTCCAAAGGCTGAATGTTGAACCTCATAAAGCAGTCCATGGCCTGTTTAAAATGATTATATTATAAAGTTCTGTAACCTAAACTAAAATTCATTTCCCTATTTATTTGTTCTTTGGGATTTCACCAAATAAGTAGTCATTTGTATCCCTGACAGTACTTAGGATATTTAAGGTCAGTTAGAGTAGATTCTCCTAGGAGTCATGTGCTTGAGTCAGCTTGTAAGGTAAAACTTTCTTATAATTAAACTTACCTTGGAAATCTCTTAAGTTGCTCTCAATGTAAAATTCTAATAAAGCCAGTTTTCCCTCCAGGACTGTAATAAATTGCTGTTCTTTTGGCTAAGCTGCAGATGAACTGGTTGGTTGGCATTTAAGTCATGTTGTATGAAGAATACTTACCTTCATTCACTTAGCATGAATGCATACTGCTGAATTATCTATATTATGCAACACTATGAAATATTTAATGTTTTCCATTGAAAGACCCACTTATTGCATACCAAAGCATGCCAGGCACTGTGCAAGTAGGGTGGGGCATTTGTCACACATTCCACAGCAACACACAAACATGAAAAAAAACAGGCAATTTATTAACAGAATGGGAAATCCTCTTCCTGAGATGAAACTGACCTTTAAGGAGAAGATTAAGGAGAAAAAAGTATGGCGACATGAAAGTGCTGTTCTTCAGGGGAAAAAAGTGGTAGTGATATGAACCCAACTGTTGTATCTTGAGAAACATGTTCACGTAGAGTCCTGTTCCAGACCTGTAATAAGTGATTTATGAAGATTTGACTCATCATTGAAGGAACAGTGGTTTGCAGCAAATCCTCAGAATACTTAATTTTGGGATTAACTGTACAAGAAAGTCCAAGTAATGCTATTTACTTAGTAAAATTAATTTTTCCCTAGGAAAAATTTCAACAATATCTTTAAACTGCTCAATGAATCCTTTTTTTTTTTTTTTTTGAGACAGAGTCTCACTTTGTTGCTCTGGCTAGAGTGAGTGCCGTGGTGTCAGCCTAGCTCACAGCAACCTCAAACTCCTGGGCTCAAGCAATCCTTCTGCCTCAGCCTCCCGAGAAGCTGGGACTATAGGCATCCGCCACCATGCCCGGCTAATTTTTTTCTATATATTTTTAGTTGTCCAGATCATTTCTTTCTATTTTTTGGTAGAGACAGGGTCTCACTCTTGCTCAGGCTGGTCTCGAACTCCTGACCTTGAGCGAGCCACCAGCCGAGGCCTCCCGGAGTGCTAGGATTACAGACATGAGCCACCGCGCCTGGCCAATGAATCCTTTTAAGACATGTACTTCTAAGGAAAAAAGTCATTCTAGAAAAATAAACTACTTGTCTTATTCTTCAGTTATACTAAAAAATATTTTATGGGTTGTCATAAAACAACAAAAACCCCAGTAGCAATCATAGTGGGATCTCCCTGAGAGAGAGAAATAGCATAGACAATTACACCAAGGATTCCCACATCCCTTTGTCATCTGTTAATGATATAGTTGGATTTTGTTAAAAATATAGATCACAGGCAGCTCTGATAGAGAAATGAGTTCATTAATGCCCAATGCTTGATGGAGACTGAAGAAAATGGAAAAAGGCACTTCCACACCTGCTTTGAGGTTGGGTCTGTGTAGGGAGGGTTTACGGATGGTGAATGCTCGACTCCTATAGTTTTTCTGAAAGGCAGTGGTGGAGGTATCTTCTCTCCAAGTTGATTCTTCCATCACTGGTGCCAAATTACAGGCAGTTTTGCTAAAATATTTGCTATTCAAAGTGCAGAAAAGACAATGTTGTGTTAAAGACTGACTTTTAAGATCTTACTAACTCCATGAGCCTAAACAGCCACCAGCCTTCATTTCCGTATCTGTAAATTAGGGAGAATGGAAACGGGTCAAATAAACGGAAACTTCAAAAAGCATTCTGTGAACTGCAAAACACTTACATGTAAAAAGTCTAAAGGACTACAGAAATTTAGACAATTCAGAGAAAAATTCTATCGTGAACCTTTTATTGTGACAAAACAAATTTTACAAAGACTTTATTTACATTCTCAAACTCCCAAACTTTCACTTATTTAAAACATGAGACAATGCAGCCTGGACTCCAAGATTTCAGGCATGAATAAAATAGTACCAGATTTTCAAGTTATATAAACTAGCTGCATTTTATATACCACGAAAGTGAAGAGAATTGTGACAAACACTAGCTTCAAGTGTACCTATAGGAAACACATGGACATACTTGGGTTTTTTAACCACACAGTCTCATATCAATAAACATTGAAGTATTTTACATATATATTCCATCAATGGTAGGCACAACTCTATGAATATCAGTTACACAAAACATTTGCTTTTTATAATCTATTTGGAAATTGAAAAATAAGAGGAATGTACAGTTAAGTAGCTGAAAATGCTACATTTACTGCACATGACAAGGAATGCTAGAATTAATTTCCAAGAATGATTTTCAAAAATTTAAAATATTTTATCAGAAAAGTTAGAGCCTTTAGTGTGAAAAGCAAGGTAAATGATGTATGACTCAATCTCTAAAGATCTAGCAAATTCTAGATTTTGTGCAATTAGTTATTAACATACACATTTAAGAGATTAATACTGGCTGTGGTTCAATAGTATCTTTTGATGGTTATGAAGTGTCTAGTTTTTAAAGTTACTTCAGCTTTACATGTCTACGAAAATTATAATTCCTCAATGGGAAGTTATAGCTTATTCTGTACGAGATAAAGGTAACATGTATAGATTCAGAACAAATGACTAATTTTCACCTTCAAAGAATCTCTTTTACAGAAAATTAGATTGGTTTTTCACCCACATGTATGGATAAAAGTGCTTTTCAAATGTACATTGTCCATTTCCATAATCCTAAAACAAAAGGCACACAAATGGATGATAGTTTATATATTTTTTATGTGAATATTTTTCATCCATCTTTAAACAAATTCAATTGTCAAGTAGAGAGAGAAGTGACAAACTTGTGACAAATTTCTACGACTTGGAAAATTAAAGATCTAAGAGCTGTAAATGCTGCAGCTCTATGCAATTTGTCCATGGGTTCATTCACCCTTCAGAGGCTGTTCACTCACTCTGTCATCCTGTAGGCTATCAGTACTTAGGGTTCAGCAACTATGAGACCCAAAAGTCTAAGGAAGAAGGAACTGTTCAAATTCCTTCAAATTCCTCCCACAAAAGTTGTTTCTAATCTTGTTACAAACATTTAATATGCTTATGAGTTAGATTTTAAAGTGATGATAAAGCCATTTACTCTAACATAAATGAATGAAATGTAATTAAGAACCATATTTAAACAAGTCCTTAATTTTAATGAATAGTATACAAAGGAATTCAATAGCCAACAGCATTTATATACACAAATTGTCCCATCTCTTCTCTTCTCCCTTTCATAAAGTGCATTTTTAACTGGGTAGATTTACTATACAGCTTTTCAGTAACTACACCATAGGCATCTAATAGATTCAAGGAAATGTTGGAAAATTAAAAAGATTTAGCATTTTAAGCATTTGCAAAACATTACTGCAAAGCCAAGACTATGAATGTATTAGTAAAATTAAAAGTGTATCTCAGGTTGAGAATCATTAAGTTGGTTTAATAATTATTTCACAGAAGCATGGGCTCACTAATATTTATGCCAATTTTTGCTAATTATCTAAACCAGAAACATTTTCTGTAGGTAATTCAATTTTAAGCACCATTAAATAGGGTTATGCCAGAGAGAACCAATGGTTAGATGATCCCCAGAATGAAAACTCCAGCAAATTTAAAGTTTTAGAATAGCAACCAAGCCAGTGAGAATCAGAATGAGACAATCTTTTATTTCAATGTACCATAGGCTAACAGTGCTTTTTCTTTAAATAAAAACTTGTGTAGTAATTAATAATGTACCTTAACACTGGTGTAACTTAACAGCAGTATTAGAGATAATTAAGTGGAAACCATACTACAGATTAACTCAAAAGTGCATGTTGCCCATTTCTTTAGTTCTGTTATTAAAACTGAAATTGGTTTTCAAAAAACTGCTACTTACAATACAAACAGGATACCAACAGGATTCTCATTTTATTCACATTATTCTCTAATTAGTATTTTTGCATTTCAACTCTAACCTTCAGTAGTACCTTAAAAAGCAAATGCAATTATTTAAAAAAAAGGGGCAGTGTGTAGTTTTCCAACTTACAAATAGTACCAGTTTCATTACAATTTGCATTTTTTGTTGCTCTTGTTAAGAGTAACCACTTACAAAAATAGATACATAAAAGTGCAATATTCCTTATTTTCATGGCATCCAGTAATAGTTAAAGCAAGGGAACCCATAGTCATCAATTCTGTGCCCCCCAATTTAGATACATTTCAGTCTTCAGAAACAGGACTCAAGGACAGAGGTGAAGTGTGAAAAAGAGATACAGATCAAGGTAATATGAATCACTAAAAAAAATATCCACTTCCCCCTGAAAAGAACTCCTTCCCATCCATTCCAACCCCTCAAGTGAGAATGCACAATTTAGCCTCCGTCTTTTCTGGTCTCATTTCCTTATCGACACCTAGTATTCTGTTTCTGAAAACAAATAAACCTTAGCATTTTCTAAAAGAAAATATTTTTACCCAAATACATTGGACTTTGGTCTCAATTTGAAGGAGGAGGACGAGTGACCTTTAAGAGACCGTTCCTCCTCCTCCTCCTCCCCCTCCTCCAGTGGCTGGTCTGGGTCCCTGAAAGAGGGTGTGGTGTGGATGATCTGGGTTCGGAAGCGGATTTTGTTGAGTCTGGGTTTTATACGCCCACTAGAGCTGCCAGAGGCTTTACGACCAAGATCCTTTGCTTTGCCTCCAGCCCATCCCTCAGCCAAGTGGTGATGGTGATGATGGTGGTGATGCTCGCCCCCATCCTCCAGGACGTGCGAGAGTTTGTAGGTGATGAGATGCGAGGGGAGCACTTTTGAAAGCCTCCAGCGCCCACCCCCGCTGCCAGCAGCGCTTTCGCTGTCCTCCTCGTCCAGGGCTCCCACCAGGTTCTTTATCTCCTCCGCGATGCTCTGACTCAGGTACTGGGAGGCCTTTTTCCCACTGTAGTCCCTGATGTCCACATCGGCGTCGTAGGCCCCCACCAGCAGCTTCACCACCTCCACGTGTCCGTGCATGGCTGCCAGGTGCAGGGCGGTGTAGCCCCCGCTCGTCCTGGCGTTGATATTCACTGGCAACTGGTGTTTGTTGGCGAAGTTCACCAGCATGGCCAGAAGCTCCTGTCTCCCGTGCTTGGCGGCCCAGTGCAGGCAGGTGAAACCGGTGATGAAGTCCCGCTTGGCCAGCAGGCCGGGCTCACAGGTGAGCAACCCTTCTAGGCTGTCCCACTTGCCGTCGGAGGCCGAGAGCATCCAGGCGTGCTCCAGAGGGTCCAGTGTCACCGAGCCCCCGCCAGTGCTCTCTTCCTCCGCAGACGAAGAAGCCACTGAGGCGCTGTCCGAGTCGCCCCCGCCTCGGCTGCGTCCTCCCGCGGAGGAGCTCCCGGGGCTGCTGCTCCCAGGACACAAGCTCCTCTTAAGCTGCGGGGAGCTGCCCATCACCAGGTCCCGGAAGTTCTGGCGGGCGGACCTCGGCGTGCCGGCCGCCCCAGGGGAGCTGCCCTCGTCAGCCTCCTCGCCGCCGTGGGGCGAGGGATCCAGGTCCTCGCTGGACCCGGGGGCCGGCGGCCGGGGCAGGGGCGGCACGTCGCGCCGCGAATTCTTCCTGCGGGCCCCGCCGCTGAGGGGCGCGCCGAACGCGGGGGCCGGGGGCTCCCCATCGCCCGGCCCGGGGGGCGCCTCGGGAGCCGCTGCTTCAGGGAGCGGACTGCGATCTGGCGCAGGCGGGCCGTCGGGGGCCTCCGGCTCGGCGGTCACCTCAATGCGGGGCGGGTGCCCGGGAGGCGCGGCCTCGGGCGGCAGAGGCCCCGCGCAGAACCGCTTCTTGAGGTGCACGTACTTGGAGCCGTCGGCGGGGTCGGTGCGCACCGTGGCCACGGCGTTGACCAGCTCCTTGAAGCGGGCCCGGGCGCTGGCGCGCTGCTCGGGCTCGCCGCCCAGGGCGCCCCTGAAGTGTTGCACCAGCTCGGCATGGAGGGCCCGGCCCCCGCGCTCCGCGAGGAAGCGCAATACCGCCTCAGGGCCCAGCTCCGCCTCGGGGCCCCGCTCCGCCGGCCCCTCCATCCCCGACCCCGCAGCTCCTTAGCTGGCGGGCGGCTCAGCCCGGCGCCATCGTGGCGCGCTCCGAGAACCAGGCTCCCGACGGCGACAGAGTCGAGCGGGCTCTGCGGGTTCCCCGCCTCGGCGGCGTCTGCGGCCAGAGGACCCAGCCACCGCCTCTCGCGGGCAGCGCCCGCGTGGGCACGCCCCCGTCGGCCCCGCCCCCTCCGCTCCGCCCCGGCCCCGCCTATATCCGGTCCACAGTAAAAGCTGCTCTCGTTCCCGCCCGGCGGCGGCGGCCCCGCCCACTTCCGGTAGCCGCCCGGGGGCACACAATCATTGCTCCCACTGGTCACGGGAGACCGGCTGAGGAGTCTCGGCCTGAATCCTCGCGTCTTTTTCTCAAGTACCAGCTCTTCCACAGTCCCGGTTTCCCGCACTGACTCCGTCCTCTTACACGTCGAGGGGCACTCCTGGGAGGGGCTCGCTCCACGCGCTAGCCGCTTGGCGCGGTCACGGCCGCCGGCTCGGCCCCGCCCCTGCCTCGTCGCCGCCGTTGAGGCTACCTCGCCCGTCACTGGGCTGGGGCCGCGCCCTGCTCCTCGCGCCCAGCCCGTTACGCCCCGCCCCGCCCGCCTTCCCGCCTGCCGCCGCCCGGACTAGCCGCTCGGGGTCCTGGGCCGAGACCGCCGCTCCGCCGCCCTCCCGCCGGCGACCATGGCCTCCTCCGAGGTGGCGCGGCAGCTGGTGAGTCCCGCCGACTCCCGCACCCCTCCGCCAGGGCCGACGCCGGGCCCCCGCCCCGCGCTTCCCGTGTCCCCGCGGACCTTCCTCAGCACCCCTGGCCCGCCCGGCCTCGCCTGGTCCGGCCAGGATTGTGACCTGTGCCCTCCTCGGACTGTCGCGGCGGCCGCGCGGCTCCGGGCTTGAAGAGTGAGGGGTGCGGGCGGACCCCACTCGCCGAGACACAGTGCTGGGCGGCCGGGCGGTGGGGGCCGTTCTCTTTGGTTGGCTTCCCGGTTTTTGCCAAAAGTTAAACGTAAAACAGTGATTGAAGGTCTATCACTTTTATAACGGTTTTTGAGCGCGCAGTGCAGATTAATACAATAGTAGTAATCTTATACAGTTATGTAGACTTCTGTGACAGTCTACTCACTGGATAAAGCCCAACTTCCGTGGCCTTTCAAAAGCTTTTCCCGTTTTACCCAACTGTGCGGTTGTCCAAGTTGTCCTCCACTGGGATTTGAACCGGGTTTTTTTTTCCCGCCTTAGCACCCTTGTATTCTAAACACATTTCTCCAGTGTTTTGTACCTTTCGAATCACTTTTGTATATATACCTCGTTTGATGGTAAGCCAGTGGTTCTCAGTGTGGTCACAATTATTTTCATAATAATACCGAGGCGTTATTTGCTTTTGCCACTCTCATTGTCTTTACGAGTGTACACGAATTTTCCAGAGGGAGCAGTTTTTCATGATGTGGAATGACCTCACTGTTCTGAGGGTTAATGGAATGTTTTTGTGTATTCTTTAAAAATTTTCTCCCTTTTAATTTTTGATACTATAAATATCAAAGGTTGTAATCTATATATATAAACAAAAGCTCTTCGGAAACTTGAGATCAAAAAGTTTGAGAACTACTGGTCTAAGTAATCTCGTACATGAGAAGTTTAAATTGTAGAAACAGTTCATCTTGTAGGCTGAGAGATTAGGGGATCTGTCCAAAGTGACACAGTTCATTTGTTTTATATAGAGCCTGGACAAGGATTTTTCTCCCTGATTCAGCCCAGGTCTCTTTCTGTTCTATTAAGTATCTAGGGAAGTCTCAATTTTTCTATCTGGACTGCCTTGGTACAGTTGCTGGGTTTGTGTGGGTGAGGGAAATATTGGGGGGTACTGATGAAGAAGGTGTGTTTCATAAACTCTTTAATTCACAGAATAATCTTTAGTATCAAATCAAACTCGAGCAGAAGAGAGCATTTCATTTAGCTGATGTTGGATTTCTTGTCAATTGCCTGTACTTAATTTACTTTGAGGCTACCTTTGTTTTCTAATTAAATTTCTTATTTTGAGATAATTGTAGATGCACCTGCAGTTGTAAGAAATAATACAATATAGTGAGAACTCCCGAACCCTTTACCCAGTTTCTTTTTACCCAGTTTTCCTCAGTATGTTTCAAAGCAGTAGGGCAATACCATAACCAAGATACTGACATTGGTACAACTACAGGGAAGATAGAGGACCTTCCCATCACAGGGAGGGTCCCTCATGTTGCCCTTTTATAACCACACCCACTTCATTCCCACCTCACCTCTTCCTTAACTCCTGACAATCAATAATTTGTTTTTTAGTTCTGTAATTTTGTCATTTCAAGATTATTATGTAATGGACTCTCCAAGTAGGTAACCTTTGGGGATTGGATATTTTCATTCAGCAAAGTTCTCTGGAGATTCAGCCATGTTGTTGTGTATCAGTGCTTGGCTGAGTGGTTTTCTGTGGTATAGATGTACCATAGTTTGTTTAAGGGACATATAGGTGGTTCTCAGTTTTTGTGAATTAAGCTGCTATAAACATTCATGTACAGTAACTCATAATGTAACATAATGTAAACCTAAGTCTTCAGTTCTCTGGGATAAATAGCCCAAGAAAAACAACAGCTGGGTCATATGGTAGTTGCATGTTGAATTTTATAAGAAACTGCCAAGAACTCTTTCCCAGAGTGGCTATAGCATTTTCCATCCCCACCAGCAATGTATGAGATCCAGTTTTTCCACATCCTCACCAGCATTTGGTGTTGTCCCTGTTTTTAATGTAACCATTTTGATAAGTGTGTAGTGATA
>NW_012155062.1:10365912-10367699 GCF_000956105.1 Propithecus coquereli | reverse complement strand
CGCCCGGCCTTCATTTGATACTCTTAATAGATGTTCAGACTTTTTTTAATAGAAGAGGTTAATAAAACTCAGGTTTAGCATCTTGCTCAAGGAATCACAGCTAGTGATGGTGAGATCTACTCTGTACCATAGCAGTCCCTAACCTTTTTGGTACCAGGGAACAGTTTCATGGAAGACAGTTTTTCCATGGACTGGGAGCAGGGGATTGGAAGGAGTGGGGTATGATTTTGGGATGATTCAAACACATTACATTTATTGTGCACTGTACATTGTAATATATAATAATTATACAACTCACAATAACGTAGAATCTAATGCCGCTGAATCTGACAGGAGGTGGAGCTCAGGTGGTGATGCGAGTGATGGGGAAAGGCTGTAAATACAGATGAAGTTTGCTCACTCACTTGCCGCTTACCTCCTGCTGTGTGGCCCTCCTGCTGTGTGGCCCGGTTCCTAACAGGTCACAGACCAGTAGTGGTCTGTGGCCTGGGGGTTGGGGAACACAGTGGTACCATATTATCTCCACTGTTACCTCCAACATGCCCCTTATTGGTAATTGCATCAATTTTATGGTTCACATTTTGACTGTATAATTATTTATTTTTGGCTACAATAGTGGATCTCGAAATAATGTTGAGTACAATCACTGGCTATCTCTTCCTGTCCCCTGAGAAACATACCCCTAATTTTCCGTTTCTTTAGATTATCTTTACCTTTCAAACTCCTTTTAAATGGTGTCTAAACCTTTGCAATTCCTATCTGCATTTGTCATTTCCTGTTTTAGCTGCAATGCTTCTGAACTCTTTTTCTCTTTCCATATCTTTCAGTAAGGATATTTTTTGTGTCTTACAGGTTTCCCTCATTGTTTTACTGTGTCTTGAAGTTGTGGTTCTTAATTATTTCCTTTCATGTGCTAGAGTTAGTTACCACCTTTTGCTTTTGTGTATTCCCACCTCTTCATTTGGAGATCCTATAATCACTGTAGTATAATGAAAGACTCCACCTCCTCTGAAGCTTTCCCAGGGAACCCCAAACCCCAGCAGCTTGTCATGCTGCTCTTGTGGCACTTCGTCATATACTGCCTGCAGTACCTTCTAATTTATGTTTTGTATTGCTACTTTTTGAATCAAGTAAATTTTAATGGGCCTTGCATTTTTTCATCCTCAATTCAATGATCTGTCATCAGGAACAGCAACCTGTGTTATTCTTTGTATCCTCCATAGCCACATTCATACATCTTTGAGGACAGGTGTTGATTATTTTTATGTGGAAAATATGTTCATCTTGGACAATTTTATTCTTTCTGAATATTAAATGAATAAATTATAAATGCTCACAGGCAGCCAGGAGCTGTTTGTTCATCTGCATTTATGTTATATTAAGCCCCACCTTTCCCAGGCCGTACACTGATAGTGTATTCCTGGACTGATTTTCATCCTAACATGGTCCCAGACTGTAACTCTTTATATACATTATCAATAATAATTATGAGTGCTATATTAAATGGTCATATGCCACAAAAATAACCAAATTTCTTTGTCATTATGTCTTTCACCGTAGCTCTTCTAAGAATTTTATTATCCACAATTATTGTTTTACTTTGATTCTTCTCAAAAACAGTTTTTAACTAGCTACAGTTGAAAATTGGCTTCTTCAAGAAAATTTATAAAAAGGACTGACAAGTACTCTTAAATACAGGTTTCTAATAACTTTAGAGATTATACCATTTACACTAAAAAACTTCTAAAACTTTAATTAAAAAGCTGATACATTCATAAAGATTGCTA
>NW_012155062.1:10364292-10365862 GCF_000956105.1 Propithecus coquereli | reverse complement strand
TTTTTTTGCTGTTTAAAGTTTTTTATGTATATTACATACTAGTCTTTTTTTCAGATATGTATTTTGCAGATGTTTTCTGTCAGTCTGTAGTTTGTCTTTTCATATTCTTAACAGAGTCTTTTGTGAAGCAAATGTTTTAAATTTTGATGGAATTCATTTTATTAATATCAACTTTTCCTTTTATGAATTGTGCTTTTGGTGTCGTGTTTAAAAACTCTTTGCCTAAATCCTAGATCGCAAAGATCTTCTCTTATTTCTTTCCTAAAAGTTTTATAGTTTATGTTTGATGTTTAAGCCAATGATTCATTTTGAGTTAATATTTCTATAATATGCCAGATTTAATCGAGGGGCATTTTTTGGCCTATGGGTGTCCAGTTGCTGCAGCACCATTTGTTGGAAAGGCTCCCTTTCCTCTATTGCATTATTGTTGCAGTTTTGCCAAGAGTCAGTTGAGCGTGTTTGTGTCTGTCTGTTTCTGGGTTTCTCTCTTAGCACACAGTCTTGATTCTTGTAGCTATATGTAAGTCTGAAATATAGTAGACTGATTCCTCCCACTTTATTCCTTTTTTTTCCCCCAAATTTTTTAGCTATTCTAGTTCTTTGCATTTCATTGTAAATTTTGGAATCATCTTGTCTATGTCTAGAAAGAATCTTGCTGAGATTTTGAGAGGAATTACCTTGTATATTGATTTAGGGAAAAGTTATATCTCTGCTATGTTGAATCTTCCAACTCATGATCATGGTATTTCTCTTAATTTCTCTATGTTTTCTTTGTTTTCTTCCATTAATATTATGCAGTTTTCAGCATGCACATGCTGCGTGTGTTTTGTTAGATTTATACCTAAGTATTTAATTTTTTTGAACAAGTGTGAATAATTGTTTTTAATTTCATCATTCACATATTCATTGTTAATATATAGCAATATATATATTCATATGTGTATCTTATATCCTGTGACTTTGCTGAATTCATTTATTTTAGGAGTTGGGATTCTGTAGATTCCTTGAGATTTTCTACATAACCTATCATGTCATCTGCAAATAGGAACAGTTTTATTTCTTCCTTTACAATCTGTATGCCTTTTCCTTCCATCTTGTGTTGTCTAGATTCCAGTGCTATGTTAAATAACAATGGGGAGAGCAGACCTCCTTGCTTGTCTCTAATGTTGGGAAAAGCATTCAGTCTTTCCACCATAGCTGTGAGTGTTTTTTTTTTTTTTGGTAGATACTCTTTATCAAGTTCATGAGGGATAATGGTCTGTAGATTTATGTACTGTCCTTATTTTGGTATGAGGATAATACTAGCTTCATAAAATGTATTGGGAAGTATTTCCTCTTGCATTTTCTGAAAGAGATTGTGTAGAATTAGTGTTAATTCTTTAAATGTTTGGTAGGATTCTTCAGTGAAACCATCTGGGCCTGGAGATTTATATTTTGAAAGTTTTAAAATTACAAATTCAACCTTCCTTAATGTTATCAGACTGTTCATTTATTCATATTATTTCATATTTGGTGAGTTGTAGTTTATGGTTTTTGAGGAATTGATCCATCCTTCCAAGTTGTCAAATTC
>NW_012155062.1:10350144-10361157 GCF_000956105.1 Propithecus coquereli | reverse complement strand
AAAAAAAAAAAAAAAACCT
The DNA here is from genome assembly GCF_000956105.1 of Propithecus coquereli. Lineage (NCBI taxonomy): Eukaryota > Metazoa > Chordata > Mammalia > Primates > Indriidae > Propithecus > Propithecus coquereli. The sequence goes on along the minus strand of NW_012155062.1, from coordinate 10,361,138 downwards.
GGTGTAGTACCTCATCTCTAACATTTCCTGATCTGTGATAAGTAAATTATGTCACTTTTGACAGGTCCAGTTTTGGCTACCTACAATCCTTACTATCCCAGACAAATGAAGGTGTCTGATTAGAGTTTTACCTAGAGAAGTCCTGAGTCCTGCATATTCTGGAACAGTGCCAGTTGTCTAAGTACCAGGATACTCAGGCTTGTGTTGGAGCTTCTGTTTTGAGAAACATTGTTATATTCTCTCAGTAACCATGAATTAACTGTACTGGGAAGTCTAGAATTTCCAGATTTCCTTCGGAGTACTTTTTCAAACACTAAAAGATTTTAAATTATGGAATAAATAAATTATTGGGGAAACGTTTTTAAAGTAAAGTAAGTAAATGTTGAGACTAGAAAAGGAAAGTCAAGTCGAAGGGCACCTGAAAGATTTCTGAAGTGCAGCCTTGCGGAGGAAATGAAGCTGAGGGAATGTGAGCTCAACTTTAGAACTTCACTTGTACTTCTTTCTGCTAGAAGGGGAGATGCTTGGAGACTCAAGTAAGACTAAGTGGGAGTCTGTGCTTGGTGTAACATGAATGTGGGAGAGCTGAGGCTGTGGGACCTGTGTTAGAGGTGAGGGGTAAACATACAACGTCTCAGCCATATTACATTTAAGGCTACCCAAATATTTTTCCATTTAAAGAATCCTAATTACTCTGATACTTAGTCCTGAGACAACTGATAGATGTAAAATAAGATACATGGAAGTTTAGTAGAGATTGTACAGTAATCATTTAGTTAACAAAGGATGTGTTCCGGAGGTGTTTATTACCAGAAGTAGAAATTAAATAGAAGGCATAGCATTGTTTGCTGGGATGTCAGACCTGATTAATATAATTGAAAGGTGAATTAAAACAGTGGATATAACTTGAAAAAAATAAAATACACATCGTGAGGAATAAGAAGGGGTTAAGGTCAAGAGGAGGAAAGGAGGTACCTAATTTCTTTTTAAAGTGTGGATGTGGGAGGGACTTGGAGGATGGCAAACTGGCTTGGCCCCACAGGTCTGTGCCAGGTAGGGTGGAACCCAGCCCCTCCATGCTAGTTTCAGGAATCCTAGGATCATTGACCGAGGGGGCTTACCAAAGATAAAGTGGGAGAACTGTAAGCATCTTTTCTGATCACTGTTACCTTCCCCTCTGAAAAACCAGATCAAGTTTATCCTATCCTTGGTGTGGGCCATATTTATGAGGACAATAAGGAGTCCTATTGTTCTAGTTAGAGATTGTGATGTATAGAAAGAAATCATAAATTGTGAAATATTAGGTAAGGAATGTATTGATGGATACCTTAAATGTTGTGTTAAGTGGTCTGTACTCCAGTTTTTTCATGGACAAATAGAAGTTGTACATAGTACGTATATATGTGCTTAGTTGCGTATACACTATTTAGCAGGAACATTACTTTGAGCTGTGAATTAGGCCAGAATTACTTGAATGATTTTTGAAAATTAAAATAAAAAGATGCCTTTGTTATAAAGGAGCTCTGTTTTAAGAGGAATGGGTTGACCAAGGTAATCCTGTGTGCATAGATGAGAAATTGTCCTCTTTAACAAATGAGTAGCTAGTACCACTCAATCCAAGGACAGTGATTCTGGGCTTCAGAAACAGACATTGAGTTTTTGCCCACCTCCAGCATAATCTTCAGCATTTTCCCATGTACACTGCATGAAATCCAGTTTATAGAAAGTCCTTTTCTACACTTGTAGAAAGTATAGATAGTATAGGTACTTCTAGGTAGGTTAGTGGTTGACTTTCCTAACACCTAGTGAGATCTTGGGAATCAAGAAAGTCTGACTTTCCTCTGGGATGAACACAGGTAAATAGCTTTGATGTAGGGTGAGACTGAGCAAGGAGTCGGGGGTGGGGAGGGCTACAGAAAGGGAGGTGGGAAAAGACTAACTGTAAACTTTGCCTGTTTCAAGGTTTATGTAGAGCATTATTTCTCAAACTTTTTTCCATTATTGCCCCTTAGGGACAAATTAAACAAATTTAATTAGTTGATAAATTTAATTAATATTAATTAAATTGATTAGCCCAAATAATTTAAGTTCTCCCTAATGAAAGGAAATGAATAATAAAAGAATAAAATTTTTTCGGATAGGATTGAGTTGGGGGAGGAGCACAAACCATTGACTTTTTTCATCATCCAAGAACCAATTTCTGCTCCCATTGGAGGGTGAATGTGATATAGGTATTGCCCCCATTGAGAACGCATGATCTAGAGTTAGCCAGTCTAGAAATAGGGCAACAAATGTCCTTTTCTTCTGAGTCTGCTACTAGATTTGAAAACAGTTGAAGACTGAAAATACTTGGTACATAATAGATTACATAGGCATTTGCAAACCTACTCAGGACCTTAACTGTTTATGATATTGTTTCTATGGAGATTATATTCTAAATCTAAGCAGCTTACTAATATGAACTTTTGGAAAATACAACTTATTTATGCGATTACAGTTCATATTAGCTTAAAATAAGTAGAATGAAAGCTTTTTACAAAAGCTTAATATTGAGCTAAGTATTAAAGAAATGGCCATGGATTAGCAGGGAAGAACTAGCTAAACATTTAGGTGGAAAGAAGATTCACCATCTCAGACTGTCTATATACTCAACCTTAAAATAACATGAGAAGCCTTTCAGTTAATTTACCAATCATGAAAAAAATAGCTTTAAAATTTCCTTTAATGCCTATATTTTTTTTTAAATGAAAGTGAACTACAGCCATTTTCAACTCCTTTGGACATATTTTTACGTTTTTAGTGGTCTAGCAGTCTCTAAAGATCTTCGCAAAAGATAAAGTATTCAAGATATATTTTTCTGTGATTTTGTCCTTTGTTGCTGTAACTATGTCCACTGCAGTAATTGAATGCTACCAGATGGTGAAGTGCATTTATCATGGCAAATACTTGACTTACATTATCACATTTTATCCTCCCAACCCATGAGCTGAGTACTGTTATCTCCATTTTTTTGGATGAGAGTCAACTTTATCAAATTTAGTTGAACAAAATATCTCTTGTTTTGTTAGAGTTGTCATCGTACCTCCTTGCCCCAGGTCCTCTCACACAGCCTTGGCAGTTCCTCAGTGTTCCAGCATTTTGCGTGTGTTGCCACCATAAGCAGTTAATTCTAACAGCCTTCTTAAGCCATACATTTATTCTGATGTCATGTTAACTCTTCTCCACTGTGACACAGGTCATTGAGATGATTTCTAGGGACTCTCTGTTTTGGTAGACGATAGGGTGTTTGTTAATATAGTAACAGAGATCCTGTTGTATAGAAAAGAATTATAATTTACAGTTTCCACATAGCTCTGAGAGCCAAAAGAACCTAATATAGCATTATATTTTGAACTATTGGAGAAAATATTTCAATTTTGTATTTGCATATTTTACTGTATATTTTCTTTTTTGTTGCTTACAAATAATTACACGTATATTAATCATTTAGTTTATCCTCAGATATTCTCGTTAGTTTTTGTTAGCTATTACTTTCCCCCGTATTGATTACTTTTAGTCAGAAAATTTTGTTATACTTTTATGAATTAACTTTTATTAAAGTATAATTTATGTACAATAAAATGTATCCTTTATAGTATAAAGTACTATGAGTTTTGATAAATGCATACTGTCATGTTAACTGAAACCACCTTTTTCACAAATCAGTAACGGGGTGCAAGGCAAGAACTGTGGTAAGGGCCTAGCGAAAAATAATGATAATAATTAGTAACTGTCCACCTGCTTGCTTCTCTATAATTGCCACTTGAGCCACACAGCTGGTGGTCATAAAGATTCTTAACTTCTCCCCATAGCTGGTGTCCATAAAATTTCTTAACTTTCTCCATAGATGACATCACCTTTTTGAAACCTAAAGGTAGTTTTTAAGATACCTTCTAGGCCCCACATTCCAGTGGATTGGTTGACCCACCCAATGGACCAGCTGCCCATACCAAGAAACCTATTCAAGTGGAATCGTGGCCCCAGAGACTGAAACAACACAAGAAGATGATTTCTACACCCCTGTAATTTTGCCCCAATTAACAAACCCAATTGCCTAATCCCTTGCATATCAAACTACCCTAAAACTACTACTGAAAGCCCTGTCTCCCAAATTTTCAGAGAGGCGGATTTGAGAAATTTCTCCCTTTTGAGAAATTTCTTCTGTCTCTCCGCTTAGCACTATGCAGAATAAAGACTCTTTCTCTGCTTTGTAAACCCTGCTAACTGAGAGTATTGGCTTCCTCTTGGGCAGCAGGCAGATGAACCTGGTTGGGCGGCAGCATAACCACAATGAAGATATAGACCAGTTCCATCTACTCCCCAGATTCCCTTGTGCTTTTTTGTAGTCAACCTCTCCTCCCACCTCTGCCTGACAACCACTGTGACCAGTTTTCTGCCCCTTTTGTTTTGCCTTTCCTATGTAGGGATTAATGTAGCCTTTGAGCTGGCTTCTTTTGCTTAATATAATTCATCCATGTTGCAGGGTCCTCTTCATTGCTGAATGGTGTTCCATTGTATGAATGTGCCACAATTTCTCCACTTAAAGAACATTTGGGCTGTTTCCAGCTTTTGGCGATTATGAATGAGGCTACTGTACGCATTCACCTATAGGTTTTTATGTGAATATAAGTTTTCATTTCGCTTGGGTCATTGTCTAAGAGTAGGATTACTGAGTAGTACAGAAAGTGGTGTGTGTTTAACTCAATAAGAAACTGCCAAACTGTTTTCCAAAATGGCTGTACCATTTTGCCCCACCAGTAATGAATGTGAGTTCATGCTGCTCTGACTTCTTGCCAGTACTTGACATTGTCAGTTTTTGTTTTTTTGTTTGTTAGACATTCTCATGGGTGTGTAGTGGTGTCTCATTGTGGTTTTAATTTGCATTTCCCTAATGAGTAAGGATGTTGTAATGGTTGTCATGTGCTCACTGGCCACCTGTGTATGTCTTAATATATCCTCTATAACAGCCTCCCTGGCCCTCTCTCTGCAGCCTCATCTCTTCTGCAGTCCTTGCACTTACACATAAGCCTCTGTAGGCTTCAGCAACAACGAGCTTAGTATAGTTTTCCCACCATACTGGTTATACTGGCATCATTTGCACACACTGACTCCTCTACTATCTTTCCTTTATTTGCTGGGAAAATCCTGTTTCTCCATCAAGTCGCCACTCAGACCTTTCCTTGGCAATGCTTTCTCTCACAGTGCAGAGTTCATCATACCCTGAGTGTCTTGTCCATGGTTTTAATTTTATACATGTTTCCCACCTTTACTAAAATTCAAATTGCAAGCATATCGACTCATTTAGATTTGATCCACAATGGCTGAGGTCTGTTATTCTGTCCTTAAAATGTGAGGCTTTTTTTAGTAATATTATACATTTGTGGAGTAAATGAAAAGCCAGTGTGTTAGAGACTTCGCACTTGTCAACGGAAAAGAAGCCAAACTCTGTAAAATAATTTTAAAGAGATTTATTCTGAGCCAAATTTGAGGACCATGACGTGGAGCCACACCCAAGAAGCCTTGAGCAAGTGGACTCACTGTGGCTAGGTTACAGTTTGGTTTCATACATTTTGAGGAGACAGGAATTACAGGTAAAGTCATAAATCAATACATGGAAGGCATACATTGCTTTGGCCCTAAAAGGTGGGCCATCTTGAAGTGGGGGGGGTGGCTTACAGGTTATAGGTGGGTTTCAAAATTCATTGACTTGTAATTGGTTAAAGACATGAAGCTTTGTCTAAAGGCTTGGAATATTTTAAGGTAAGAAGGTCTGCTAATCTGAGACAAGCCACTGGACATTATTTGTTATGTAAATTGCGGACCTTCAGGTTTGTCTTCCATAGCCTTAATGAGTTTACAAAGGGTGTCTCCAAGAAGGGAGGGGGGCATGATGAGGAATGTCTGACCCTCCTTGTGGCAGGCAATTTAGTTTTAGGATATCCCCTTGGCCAGGAAGGGGGTCCATTCAGTCAGCCGGTGGGGGGGTGGGGTGAGCCTTAAAATTTTATTTTAGTTCACACTAGTATATTTTCATAAACCATCAGTTCATGTTTTTTCCCCATTTGCTTATCAGGCTATTTTTTTGTTTCTCTTACTAACAAGAGCTATTGGATATACCTCTTTGCTTGTCATGTGAATTGTAAATATCTTTTCCTGATGTGTCACTTAATCTTTTCAGCTCTTCTTCCTTAAATGTAAAAGTTCAGAATATCTCTCCATACCCTGAGGTTTAAAAACATGCATCTGTGTTTTCTCTAAGTTCTTCTATGTTTCATGTCTTACACCTAAGTTTTAAAATATTGTAGAGTCAAGGAAACCTGACTTTTTCCCACATTGTTAGCCTGTGCACCATTAGAAAATCAAGGGATATTCAAACATAGTCTGTCTTTTATGGAAATGAACCTCCCCAGGGAAAACCCATGACCTGTGAATGGACTAGGAGGGCAGATTTTGACACAATGAAGGGAAATGACTGAAGGAGTAGAGCTGTCTAGCAGAGGAATGGGCTGCCTGTAGAGCACTGAGCTAGGATCCCTGGTGGGGTTCCAACAGGGGCCCAGCACAGTAACCTTCATCAGTGCTGCAGAGCTGACTTCTGCACTGAGTGGGAAGCAAAGATAATAATCTTCTAAAGTCCTTTTCAACTCAGATTTTATGACTATAACTTTGAGCAAGCAATGAGGGAAAAGTATGTGATGTGGTGAAGAATGAAGAACAAGTCACGGAAACTGCACGTACAGACAAGTAGATTAAGACACAATAAAACTACATCTCATTGATGTGAAAAGACCTTGTGGAACTAAATCTCAAGGCTTACTTAAATGAAAAGTAAATGGCTTGAATTCCTGGGAGCCGGGGCATGTTCCATGCAGGCTAGGTGATAGAAACGTCAATCAAATTAGCAGTTGGGAGAGGAGCTAAAGAAAAGGGGAAGACAGAGAAATACTCACTAAAAGGAATTAAAATTGACGAGGAAAATTTGGGAAAAAAGAAGACTAAGGAATCAATGTGTGAACTAAAATAAAATCTTAAGGCTTCCCCCACAGGCTGACTGAATGGACCCCCTCCTGGCCAAGGGGATATCCTAAAACTAAATTGCCTGCCAGGAGGAGGGAGGTCAGACATGCATGTTCATGCCCAGCTCCCTTATTGAGGACATCCTTTGTAACCCATTAACGGGCCTAAGTGTATTCAAGATAAACCTGCAGGTTGAGGACATCCTTTGTAACCCATTAACAGGCCTAAGTGTATTCAAGATAAACCTGCAGGTTGAGGACATCCTTTGTAACCCATTAACAGGCCTAAGTGTATTCAAGACAAACCTGCAGGTCCTCAATTTACGCAACAAACATATGTCTAGTGGCTTATCTCTGATTAAGAGCTTCTTATCTTAAAACATTCCAAGCCTTTAGACAAAGCTTCATGTCTTTAACCAATTACAAGTCAAAGAATTTTTAAACCCACTTATAACCTATAAGCCCACCCTCCCCCACTTCGAGATGGCCCACCTTTTCTGGCCAACCCAATGTATGCTTCCCACATATTGATTTATGACTTTACCTGTAACCCCTGTCTCCCCGAAATGTATAAAAGCAAACTGTAACCCAGCCACTGTGAGTCCACTTGGTCAAGGCTTCTTGGGCGTGGCTCCGAGTCATGGTCATCAAATTTGGCTCAGAGTAAATCTCTTTAAAATTATTTTACAGAGTTTGGCTTTTTATCCATTAACACTAGAAATGGCCAATAAGCTGAGAAAAATGTTCAAAATGCCAGAAGTCAAATTAAGATGTCAGTTTTTGCCTATCAAATTGACAAAATTTTAAAAATTGTTAATACCCTGTATTGATGAGTATATGATGAAATGGACATCTATATACACTTGTGATATTGTGAAATATATATTTGATCTTCAACCCAGTTTTCTGACATAATTCCTAAAGTCCTTAAAATCTCCAAAGTGATGTCTTTTTATATGGTAAAGATGACTGGCGGTGGCTGGCAGCCTCTAGGTAGCTTCAGGTTGGGGGCTGGTCACCAGAAAGACCAAGGCTGGATTAGAGGGTTGGGACTTCCAGTTCCTCCCCCAACCTGCAGTGAGGGGGTTGCGAGGTAGGGAACGGAGGGAGAAGGAGGGAGGGAGAACTGCTGAAGTTTGGGATGATCAACTGTGGCCGGTGGTTTAAGTTAAACCATTGATTAATGAACCATGTCTACCTAAAGAAGTCTCCATAAAACCCCAAAAGGACAGGCTTTGGAGAGTTTACGGTTAGCCAAACTTGTGGGACATACATATCCACATGCATGCCTGCATCGATGCTGCAAAGCTGACTTCTGCACTGAGTGGGAAGCAAAAATAATCTTCTAAGGTCCTTTTCGACTCAGATTTTATGACTCTACGGGGCAGGGGGGGCAGAAGCTCCTGTGCTCAGGATACTTTCAGACCTCGCACTGTGTATCTGTTAATCTGGGTGTTTACTTGTATCCTTTAAAATATCGTTTGTAATAAACGGGTAAACATAAGTAAAGGTTTCCCTGAGTTCTGTGAGCTGCTCTGGCAAATTAATCAAACCTGAGGAGGGGATTGTGGGAAGCCTGATTAATAGCTAGTGTGTCAGAGGCATGGGCAGAAATAATCTGGGGTTTGTGATTAGCATCAGAAGTGGGAGGCCCCAGTCTTGGAGACTGAGCCCTCAACCTGTGGGATCTGAGGCCTAGATAATGTCAGAATTAAATTAGAGGACAGCCAGCTGGTGTCTGCTACAAAATTACTTGTTTGGTGGGTGGGGAACGCCTCCTCTGACATTTGGTCACAAAAGTATTCTATATTGTGTGAGAGCAGAGGACAAATGGTTTGTTTTTCTTGACTCAGCGCTAATATTGGAAATGTAAGTCCGTACAGTCTTTTTGGGGGGCAGTTTGGCAGTATGTTTATACCTCGTATGAGGAATTACATTCTAGGAATTTATCAGATGTGCAGAATGATTGATGCTTGTACAGGTCTGTTGGTCAGAATCCTTGTGGAAGCAGACACTGAGGGGAAGCTGGCAGTGTAAGAGATTTTGTTGGGGTGTGTGGGTGGTGGTAATGCCTGTGAAGTTCAAGGGGGAGGCAAGCCTTCAGGCCCTCATCTTGATAGCTATGCAAGGAGAGTAGGGAGGAAGCAGAATTGGGCAGTGAGCGCTGCAAAGCAGTGCTGGATCTGACAAAGTTGGGCCAGACTGCCCCAACACCCCCACTGACGTCTCCCAGGGCTCCCTGGGAAGAGAGTGGTCTTGGGTTGGATACTGCTGCCATCCTGAAGGCTCTGCAGCTGAAGGCTATCAGCTAACCGCATTCTTTATAGGCACAGGACAAGTTGTTGCTTGAAGGGAGAATCTGAGTGGTACACCTCTTTGGCTGCTGTGAGAGGAAGGAAGTTCATTACAGTGTTATTAAACAGCACAAATTAGAAACAGGGTATTGTTTCCTAACTTAATTTTTTAAATTGAGGGAAAGGAGTAATTTCAAAATAAGATTGAATTTGTTTTTTAAGCAGCCATGTTGTACTGCAAACTTTTGTTAAGCTTGAGATCCCTAACTCTGTTTTACATGAACTACTATGAAGAATGTCCCCATCTTGATGATCTTTTGAGGCTAAATAATAGACTTTGCAGTTGTAGGAGGTGATGGTAAAATGGAGGTGATGTTTTGATGGGATTGGGACCACCTTAAATCCCTCTGCCTCTCCTGCTCTGAGGCAGGCAGGCCATCAACTAAATTTTCTGTTTTTGCTGGGCTGTAATTAGCATCCACTCTGTGTTAACTTGAATAGCTTAATAATTTGTTTTCAGGAAAATTTTAGATCAGCACTATTAACTTTATTTTAATGTTTCCTTAACCTGAAGAGTTTATCAAATAATTTTAAATAATGAGTCTTTGGACTCTTTCAAAGTACTGTTTCAAGCCAAAGACCCCTGCCCTCTTGATACCTATAAAATAGGCTCAGATAATAATTATTTTGACCACTCTCTGCTTTTCATTCTTTCTTTCTTACTTTTTTTTTTTGTCTTAAAGAACTCTAAGAAACACCTCTTACAAACTCAGGGGTCCGGGCATGGTGGCTCATGCCTGTAATCCTAACACTCTGTGAGGCCAAGGCGGGAGGATTGCTCGAGCACAGGAATTGGAGACCAGCCTGAGCAGGAGTGAGACCCCATCAATACTAAAAATAGAAAAATTAGCCGGGCATCGTGTCATATGCCTGTAGTCCTAGCTACTTGGGAGGCTGAGGCAGGAGGATCGTTTGAACCCAGGAGTTTGAGGTTGTAGTGAACTATGAAGACGCCACTACCTGCTAGCGAGAGTGACAAAGTGAGACTCGGGGGACAATTTGAAACTTTGATTCTATTTCTTGTTATAAAAATGTGGAAAAGTGAAGTTAAAATGAAGCTATCATAAAGGCAAGTTAGGATTCTGTTCTTGGAGGCTTATTGTTCTACCTAAGCAGAGTCTGTAAGGAAGGGTTCCTGCAGGGAGGGTAAGGAAAGTTGTTATCTAGGGTCCTGTTAGGAAAGAACGACCAAGTGTTTTCCTGTAATTGGCTGAGAGGAAAAGGCCATGCCTCCCAAAGGCCTGGGATAAATTTTGTACCTCTCTGTGGCATTGCCCACACCCCCCAAATAACCTTAGCTTCCTCTGACTACCCTAGATGTTCTGGCATCTCTATGACTTATTAAATGCTATGACTTTTTTAAAAAGTATATGTTAGACTTTGTTAAGAGTTAAGGTACTGTAGAGGTTTTTTTCCTTCTAGAGAGTAGTTATATAGATTTATATATATGTTTGTATATGATGTATATACCCCTTTAAAATATAAACTATAGAAAAAGCAAATTGACTGTGTAGTCAAGAACAGATTGGGATTTTGTTAGTCTGTTACCCTGTGCTTTGGAATGAGATTGTGATTGCCTGTTAAG
>NW_012155062.1:10345624-10347189 GCF_000956105.1 Propithecus coquereli | reverse complement strand
TTCCTCTCAGCCTCATTCATAACTTTGCAGCTGACACAGTGAACTCTTTTTTCCCCATCAAATTCTTACACTCACTGTTTACTTCTCCAAATTTGAAATTCTGCCTCCCCCTTTTTTTTTCCTTCCTCCGTTCTGGTACTGAGGGATTTGCCTTATCTGATTCTATCCGTTTTCTGACTTATTTCAAAGTCATTGTCTTCTTTGAAAACTGCCCTTGCTTTCAGTGATTTCCTCTTTCTCCAAATTTCTGTAACCACCACTGTTGGTTTCCCGTGGCTCTCGCATCTTTTCTGTCCAGCATGGTAAAGGGGTGTGATCTGCTTATGCGCTGCACAGTGACTGGAGTTGGGGGTGCTTTTCAGAATGGTGGGTGTTGGAAGGTGTAAGTGAAGTATATGTATAGTTAAAAACAAAAATTAAAACCTTAGGTTGATTCTGATGTGCTTTGTATCATTACATACTTTTCCCTTTTCAAATTGTGAAAACACAGGCAGTACCTTCGTGCCCATCAATGAGCTTTTGTTGTGTGCTTTTATACAGGAGCATCTACCAACCGACAAGAGTCATTTCCTGTTGGAAAAATGTGTTCAGTTAGCTACTCAGGATTTGAAAACACTGTTTGTGTAGTGTTAAGTCATAGGATCAGCTCTCAAAAGCTTTTTTTACCAGACTGTACAGAGAAAGATTGTTGTTAGCAGTCTGTAAGATCCAGTGATGATGGATTTACTGTTTCATCTGTGTGGGATTCATTCACAGTCCCTGTGTGTGTGACACACACATGGTGACGGTGAGGTGGGGGAAACAGTGGTAAGTTCTACTTTTTGTCACACATGTGGGCAAATCTGTTTGTTGTGGCACAGTTCATTGTAATTACAGACAGGATGAGAGAACCTCCATATATACTGTAAACCACAGAAAGAAGAGGTAGATCTGTATAGTCATGTGAAACAGTCTCCAGGAGAGATTCAGTGGAGAAAACCACAATGCAGAGCAATGGACAGCTACAAAGGAGGCTGCATGTGCCTGTGTGCTTAGACGTGCACTATCGCTGGAAGGATGCATGAGTTGGTGGCCTCTTGGGAAGAGGACTGAGGTACTAGGGAATTGGGTAGGAAGGGAACTCATTTTGTACTGTATTTTCTTAATAATATCGCTTTTTAAAAAATGCCACATTTCCTCAGTATCTTGTGCTGCACTCAGAAGTAGGATAGCAGTGCCCTGAAATTAGCACAACTTGTGTACCCTTTTCCATCTTTCTCTACTGTTGCAAACAGTGAATATGTATTTGGTTACAACTTGGGACAATGGAAGCTTCGCAGTCAGATCAGACCTGTGTCTACAGCTTACTGGCTTGTATGATTTTGGGTGAGTTACCTTTCTGAAGCCTAATTTTCTCATCTAGGATGTGGGAATGATAATATGTATAGCTCTGATGTGTTGTAAGAATTAAATAAGAAAGTGTGCTTACTGAGCTAGCATAGTGATATAGGCATATGTAAGAGTTCTATAAATGATATTTTTATTTTAATTGAGTGACTAAGGGTACTTGACCAGATTTTAAAATC
>NW_012155062.1:10331008-10332529 GCF_000956105.1 Propithecus coquereli | reverse complement strand
TCCTCTCAGACATTATTTTTTTAAATTATTAAGCAATTTTTTGTTCTTATTAGCAAATTGATATTTTTATATCCATTTGTCTAACTTTGAATCATGTTATTAAAATGTACATTTCAGCAAAAATAGTTTTAATTAATTTCCTGATATGCAAATTTAGTGTATGTTAAGTCATTGGTACTAATTTTCATGTAAGACTTATCTTGTTGAGGAAAAAAAATACAAGATATTCAAGAGCAAATATATACAATGGCCAAACACATGCTGCATGAATTTTTGCAAAATTGGAATTAAAATAGCCAGTTCCATTATTAAGAATTGCAGGAAAGTTTTGATAGTGAAATTTTAATTTGTATTTTACCCTATGTCTTTATTTCTTGTTACCATTTCTCCTAAGGTATTATAAATATTGACTGTAGATTCTGTGTCAAATTTAAACTGTAAAAGGGAGAAATAGATTGGGATAAAGTAGTAATTTTTGTTCTTTTTCCTTTTTGAAATGTATACATTTTCATTATCAAAAGTAATTTTTCATAGGTAAGTATTTTGCATAAATTGACAATGTGACATATTTTACGTTATAACCTTTTCAGCACTGTGGTGTATTTTAAATAGGAAGAAATGGTTTGTGTGAACATTTTAGAAAGAATAGATTAATGGCATGAGCAAAGGCTTGTGACACCTTGCTTTAAATGTTATTAATACATGTAAGATGATATCAACTTAGAACTAATTAGTGTCTATAAATAAAAATATTTTTAAGTGAACCTAAACATAGGGTGGATATACTTGATGTGCAATAAATTTTATTGAATTTTGGAATAAGACCTGCTATGGTATAACTTTCTTTTTTTATTTTTCTTAAGTTAACCCTTATTTGTTTGTTTATTTTCTCCTTTTTAAGAAATGTTAATAGATTTATGGGATACAAGGTAAATTCTGTTACATGTATATATTGTATAGTGAAGTCTGGGCTTTTAGTGCCCATCACCCAAATGGTGTACTTTGTACCCAGTAGGTAGCTTTTCATCCCTCACCCTTCATCCACCCTCCCACCTTTTGGACTCTCCAATGTCTATTATTCTATTCTGTACAGCCATGTGTACCCATTGTTTAGCTCCCACTTATAAGTGAGAAAATGCAGTATTTGATTTTCCATTTCTGAGTTAACGTCACCTACGGTAATAGCCTCCAGTTCTGTCCAAGTTGCTGCAAGGGACAATTATTTCATTCTTTATTATGGCTGGTATTCCATGGTGTGTGTGTGTGTGTGTGCGTGTGTGTGTATACCACATTTTTTAAATCTAGTAATCATCTATTGATGGACACTTCCATATCTTTGCTATTGTGAATAGTGCTGTGATAAACATAGGAGTGCAGGTATCTTTTATATGCAATGATTTCTTTTTCTTTGGGTAGATACTCAGTAGTGGGATTGCTGGATCAAATAGTGCATCTATTTTTAGTTCTTTGAGAAATCTCCTTACTGTTTTCCATAGATGTTGTACTAATTTAGATTCCCAC
>NW_012155062.1:10329626-10330958 GCF_000956105.1 Propithecus coquereli | reverse complement strand
TGGGTTTTTGAGACTCTGTCATATTTTATCTCTTGTCTCTATGAGAGAATTTTCAGCTTGGATAAATAAAGATATTTAGCTTAGGTAATAACTATTACTTAGGTAATAATCTCTCTTCCATTGTTTAGTCTGCGGTTAATACTACTCAATAAATTTTTTATTTCAGATGTTACATTTTTCCATTCTAGAAATACCACTGTTGCTTTTTGTTGTTGAGAGCTTTCATATCTCTGTATAATTTCCTGTCATGTCACTCATTATATCCATTCTTTTCCTGTAGATTCTTTAGCATATTTATTAAAGTTCTCATCTGCTAATTAAACATCTGGTTCATTGTGGATCTCTTTCTGTTGACTTTTTTTCCTTGACTCTTACATTTTTCTGCTTTTTCCTATCGTTATAGTTTTTTTCGTATAGTAGATATTGCCGAGATGCTAGATGCTATTTTCTTTTTCTGAGGAGTATTAAGCTTTGTTCTAACAGGCAGTTAAATTGCTGGCTGATTACGTTGATCATGTTGAGCTTTGTTATAGGCTTTGTTAGGACAGGTCTATCTCAGTTTTGCCTTTAGTACTAGGGAGTATTTCTGATTCCTGGGATATGGTCCTTACTCCTAAAATGGGGCCCATCCAGGGTTTCAGTAGAAAGCCTGAGGTGTTTACCCAAGACCCTTTAACTTATATAGACTTAAAATTCAAGCTCTGTCCATCTCCCAAGACTGCACTCTTGAAAACTCTGCCTGGCTCCTTCCAATTCCTATTTCCCCTTGCTGGGATTTTGCATTTCCTCTGTGTATGTGCAGTTCGGTGGTCAACCATGGATTCGAGGGAAGTACGTTTGCAGATTATGGACTCCCTCTTTTTTGGAATTTTCTCCCTCAATTTCCAGGCAGTTTGCCTGCTCCAGTCTCCAATTGACTTCTTAACCCAGTAGGACTATTATTAATACTTCCCTCCTGATCTCTGTCTTCATTATGCCATAGTGACTGAGGAGTGCCCTTAGGGGAAAAGGTAGATAAATGTGCATCTCATCTAATAGTTTCCCTTCCCTCAAGAGTCCTTTTCCTCCAGGGTCTTTGTTGCACTCAGGTGACTTGAGAGAGTTACTTGTTGTTGTTACCAGCAGGAGGTAAGTTTGTCATAAGTTACTCTGCCCTTACTGGGAACTGGAACTGTTTCACGCTTTCTTTTCACTTAACATTTTAATGTAAGAGTTTCCCAAGTTATTAAAAATTTGTTATAAACGTATTCAGTGACGTTAAGCTTTCCATTTTGTGAGTGAATATACCATAATTTACTTGGATATTTTCCTATTTTTGGAAATCAGATGTTT
>NW_012155062.1:10323762-10326566 GCF_000956105.1 Propithecus coquereli | reverse complement strand
TGTATGTCTTCTTTTGAAAATGTCTGTTCATATCATTTGCTCATTTTTTAATGGGGTTGTTTATTTTTTCTTATTGAATTGTTTAAGTTTCTAGTGGATTCTGGATATTAGTCCTTTGTCAGATGCATGGTTTGTGAATATTTTCTGCCATTCTATAGGTTGTCTGTTTACTGTGTTGATTATGTTTTTGCTGTACAGAAGATTATTAGTTTAATTAAGTTCCATTTGCTTATTTTTGTTTTTATTGCATTTGCATTTGGGGTCTTAGTCATAAGTTCTATGCCTAGGCCAATGTCCAGAAGAGTTTTTCCTAGGTTTTCTTTTAGAATTTTTATAATTTCAGGTCTTACATTTAAATCTTTATTCCATCTTGAGTTAATTTTTGTACATGGTGAGAGACAGGGATCCAGTTTCATTCTTCTGCATATGACTATCCAATTTTCCCAGCACTACTTATTGAATACGATGTCCCTTCCCCAGTGTGTGTTTTTGTCTGCGTTGTCGAAGATCAGTTGATTGTAGGTATTCGGCTTTCTTTCTGGGCTCTCTATTCTATTCCATTGTTCTATGCGCCTGTTACTATACCAGTACCATGCTGTTTTGGTTACTATAGCCTTGTAGTATAATTTGGATCAGATAACGTGATGCCTCCAGGATTGTTCTTTCTCCTTAGGACTCCTTTGGTGGTTGGGTTCTTTTTTGGTTCCATATAAATTTTAGGATTTTTTTTTTAATTCTGTGAAAAATGGCATTGGCATTTTGATAGGAATTGCATTGAATCTGTAGATTGCTTTGGGCAGTATAGTATTTTAACAATATTAATTCTTCCAGTTCACAAGCATGTGATATTTTTCCATTTGTATAATCTGCAGTTTCTTTCATCAATGTTTTGTAGTTTTCCTCACAGAGCTCTTTCACCTTCTTGGCTAAATATATTCCTAGGTAATTTTTTGTTGTTGTTGCAGCAATTGTAAATAGGATTGAGTTCTTGTTTTGGTTTGAGCTGGTTGTTATTATTCTGTATGGAAAAGCTACTGATTTTTATGCACTGATTGTGTAAACATGAGACTTTACTGAATTCATTTATCAATCTAGGAGTCTTTTGGAAGAGTCTTTAGGGTTTTCTGTGTATGAGGTCATATCATCAGCAAACAAATAATTTGACTTCCTTTTTCCCCATTTAGGTATCCTTGATTTCCTTCTCTTGTCTGATTGCTCTGGCTAGTACTTCCAGTACTGTGTTGAATGGAATTGGTGACAGTGAGCATCCTTGTCTTATTGTAGTTCTTAGGGAGAATGTTTTAACTTTTACTTGTTCAGTGTGATATTGACGGTGGATTTCTCATATATATGGCTTTTATTATTTTGAGGAATGTCCCTTCTTTGCCTATTTTGTTGAGAGTTTTTATCGTGTATAGATGCTGAATTTTATTGAATGCTTTTTCTGCATCTGTTCAGATAATCATATTGTTTTTGTTTTTAATTCTGTTTATGTGGTGCCTCATTTCTATTGATTTGCATATGTTGAACTATCCTTGCAAGCCTGGAATAAAACCCACTTGATTGTGGTGTATAATTTTTTTGATGTGCTGCTGGATTCGGTTTGCTAGTATTTTGTCGAGGATTTTTGCATCTATGTTCATCAGGCAGGGACATTGGTCTGTGGTTTTCTTTTTTTTTAATTGCATCATTTCTTGGCATTGGTATCAGGGTAATACTGGCCTCATATAAGAGTACACTCCTTCTCAATCTTTTGAGACTATTTCAGTAGGATTGGTACCAGTTCTTTGTACATCTGGTAGAATTTTGCTGTGAATCCATCTAGTCCTGTGCTTTCATTTATAGATTTTTTATTAGTGATTCAATTGCACTACTCATTATTGATGTGTTCAGGATTTCCATTTCTTTGTGATTCAAAGTTGGGACATTGTATATTTCCAGGAATTTATCCTGGAAACAGGATTTCCAGTTCGTGGGCATATAGATGTTCATAGTAGTCTCTGTAATCTTTTGTATTTTTGTGGTATCAGTTATAATCTCTCCTTTTTCATTTCTGATTGGGCTTATTTGAGTCCTTTCTCTTCTATTTCTGATTAATGTAGCTAGTGGTTTGTTAAATTTGTTTATCTTTTCAAAGAACCAACTTTTTGTTTCGTTGATCCCTTTATTGTTTTGTTTTTTTTTTTTTTGGTCTCAAATTCATTTAGTTCTGCTCTGATCTTTGTTAATTCCTTTTTTCAGTTAGCTTTGGGTTTGGTATGGTCTTGTTTTTCTAGTTCCTTGAGATGTAACAGTAGATTGTTAATTTGTGATCTTTCAATCTTTTTGATGTGGGCATTTAATGTATAAACTTCTGTCTTAGTACTGCTTTTACTGTATCCTAGAGGTTTTGATATATTGTGCCACTATTTTAATTTGTTTCAAAAAAATTTTTAACACATTGACTGCCATGTGTGTTGTATTTAACTCAGGCTAGTTTTGACTCCAGGGCCTTGAGAAGCAAAACTGTGCAGTTGGTTCGTGAAAATCTTACTTGTTTATGTTCTTATTGTTACAATTAATATTGACAATTTAATTCTAAAAATGTGGATTGCATTGCATATAACTCACACACAGAAAACAATAAAAAAAAATTAGAAAGGATCATTTTGTTTTAATAAAAGACCATGGCCACAAGAAAAAAATATTTTTTTTTAGTGTGGCAGTCATGTGTTAAATTTCCATCTTGACTTCATTGTTGACACAAAGATCATTCAGGAGCAGGTTGAGTAATTTCCATGTATTTGCATAGTTTTAAGAGTTGC
>NW_012155062.1:10303313-10321397 GCF_000956105.1 Propithecus coquereli | reverse complement strand
GTGTGTGTGTGTGTGTGTGTGTGTGTGTGTGTATATATATATATATGGTTTTAACAGGTTATAATTTTCCAGAAATCTCTCCATTTCTTCTAAATTTTCAAATTATGGGCTTAAAAATATTAGTGATATACTTCTAATATTTTTTTGACTGTCTACATCATCTATAATGATAATTCTGTCTTTTCTGATATTGGTTATTTTTGCTTCTTTTCTTTTTCTACTTAATCAGTCTTGACAAAGCATTGTCAATATATTTGGTCTTTTCAAATATCAAATTTAGGCTTTATTGATCCTCTCAATTTTATACTTTCTGTTTTTCCTATTTATTATTCTCTGCTCTTAAATCTATAATTACTTTTTTGGGAGATTTTCTCTAATTTCTCATTGATTTTCTGTATTTCTTTCTTTTTTTATTTTTATTTTTTTAAAATTTCACTCCTAGAAAAGCCAGCATGGCTTTTGCATTTAAGATTATAAATTACCCTGTAAGTGTGGCTTTAGCTATATTCTCAGTTTCAATATATAGTATTTTCAATTTCAGTAAATTTCTAATTTCCATTTTTATTCCATCCTAAAGAACTGACACTTTTATTAGATGTAGTGATCTTTATTCTCTTGTAATGCTTCTTATGTTAAAGTCTGTGTTGTCTGATAGTATAGGTGCATAAACTTTCTCATGCATGTTTGGTGTATTTTTCTATCCCTTTACATTCAACCTTTCTGTACCCTTGTGCTTTAGTTGTTTTTAAATTCAGTCTGAAAGTGCTTCTTTTAATTGAGCATTTAGTCTATTCACAATTAATGTAGTTACTGATATAGATTTAAATTTACCATCTTATTTTATTTTTCCTGTTTGTCTTGCCAGTTCCATATTTCTTTTTCCTTTCTTGCCTGATTTTTATTTTTTTAGTTGGTATCCTACAATTATAACATACAATCTTTAACTTAATCAAAGTTTAAGACTAATGTTCATACTTCTCCTTAACGGTACAAATAGACAATAAGGGAATTTAAAACAGTTAAGTTCCTTTAACTCTCCCTTCTGACTTATTGTCTCGTGTTTTATCTCTCTCTTTTAAACACACAAGACATTATTATTATTATTCTTTTATATAGCCAGGATATGTCTATTAATCAGAAATTTCTGTCGTGTTCTCATATTTTAATTTTAGTTGGGTATACCATTCCAGGTTGGCAGTTTTTTTTCTTCCATTGGAAAGAGCTACCATTCCACACTTTCCTGGTTTCCATTTTTGCTATTGAGAAGTTCCTCTTAAGGGTACTCTCCTTTTTTCCTCCATTGCTTTTAAGATCTTTGTTTTTATTGTTCTCCAGTTTTGCTATGCTATATCTGGGTTTTTATTCATTTTTACTTTATCCTGCTTTTGATATTTTTGAGTTCTTGACTTTAAAGTGTCCATAAAAAAGAAAAAATCAGATATTGCCTCTCTTGTCTCTGTCCCCTTTTCTGTCTCTCTTCCTTCTAAAACTTTGATTTTGATGAAGTGTATGGTAGATCTTCTCATTGTCTTCCATGTCTTTTATTTTTAGTCTCTCTTTCGTATTTTTTATCTTTTCTTCCAGATTGCTGTAGAGCAAGTTCTAATGGCATATTATTTACTTAGCAAAAAATGTTTACGGTTTTCACTTTCGAAAAGCATAAGGCATAGCATTCAGATAGAGGAACATTGATGGTTGTTCATTTAGCTTCCATAATAGGTCTTCTTACTGACCTACTTTAAGTCATTAATAAAAGCTTCTTTAGAATTTTTTATGTCAAATATGTACTTACAGATTAATTTTTAGTATTTTATTATTTTGGAAAATGAACCCTGTTGGGTCACATTTAGACCAGTTTTCCAAGGATCACTTAGTGGTGTTATAATATTCACTCTGATAATGAATTGAGTTCTTATAATGCTCAAGTGTTTTTGCTAGTTCACATTGTCTGTGTCCTATTGTTTGGATAGGGAGAACAAGGTATTCTACAAGTTTAAAAAAAGATAATGATACTCAAGGACTGGGAGGGTCAGGCAACTTTGATAGAAGAGTTCAATTCTGTACACAGATATTGAGTATCTCAGCTGGACAAGGTTCTGGTCCATTTTAGGGCTACAAAGATAATGACAAAAGTGTCCAGGGAATTTGATGTAGGAACTATTTGCTATTATTTTCACTTGGAAACCCAGATTGATTTAGTGACAATAGTTAAGAGTGGAAAGGTAAGTTGCATAGGCAGTGATTTAGCACATCAGAATGAAGTGGAATGCTCACAAACTAATCATCAAACACTGTAAGCACACTGCTCTGCACATCTGCTGTGAATTGATTTGAATTTTGAAGGATGAATAAGCTGAGGTAGCCAGAAGGATGATGATATTCTAGGGAGGAGTTATCTGAGTAGGGAGTCTGAGCAGAGAACGTGCTGGGCTTTTCCTTTTTTTATAATTAAATGAAAATAAAAGCATTAGTAGTTAGATACTTTCAGCTGATATGTACCTTTCATCTTTATTATGTTAATACTTTTCATGCCTTACAAATGTGATTTAAGAGGCAGGAAGTCATGGACTTTGACTTAAATATCTTTTAAGTTATTGATACCCATGCCTTTCCTCAGTTAAATAATCTGCTGTGTACTAGTTTGGTTACAAATTAGACTACTAGCCTCTTTGAGCAGTCTGGCAAGCGTGGGAACCTTTGTCAGACACAGTCCCAGTGTCTGAATGAATATGGGAATGAATTAACGCAAATTTGATACCATTTCAAACACAGTACCCAACTAAGGTGGTTCAACTTATGATTTTCAACTTTATGCTGATTTATTGGGACAGAACTCCCAGTAAACTTCCATTGTAAGTGGAAAAACATCTGGACTTACAGTAGTTCAGTTTAATGATCTTTGGACTTTATGATGAGTTTATTGGGGCATTAAATGTATTTTCGATGTACAATATTTTCAGATTATGGTTGGGTTATTGGGAGGTGACCCTGTTGTAAGTTGAGGAGCATCTGTATTTACCTCTGTGTGTGCATGCTCTGTGCATTGTTTTATCACTAAAGTTATCTATTTAGCATAGATATTAACTGTTCATTAATTGAAAATACAGACCTCAAACCTTAGGAGTTACACAAATATTAGGGTAGCACAGAGACGTTGTAGTAAATATTTAACTATATTTTCAGCTACCAACCCATAGTTGACTACATAGATGCCCAGTTTGAGGCCTATCTCCAAGAAGAACTGAAGATTAAGCGTTCTCTCTTCAATTACCACGACTCTCGCATCCATGCGTGCCTCTACTTCCTCTCACCCACAGGCCACTCTCTGAAGACACTTGATCTCCTAACCATGAAGAACCTTGACAGCAAGGTGAGTTTAGGAAAAGAATCAACTGATGATACTTCAATGTTTATTTTGAACTATTAAAATATCTTTACAATATGTGTATATATCGTAACTTCTATTTTATGCAGCTTTAAAACATACATTAAGTTTCTATCTTAGTTTATTTTCCAGAGAAATTCAGTTTGGAAAATGAGATGCAAAAAAGAAACATTAAAGTAAAATTTTAGTTCCTTTTTTAGTGATTAAATTGTATGCCAGAACATGGGTGTTCTCCACATTTTTTATATAGATAATTGACAGTAACTTTATGACACTATTAAATGAGAGGAAGACTTTCTTTGACAAAGATTAAGGTCTAATGTTTCATTACATGTTATGGTCAAATATAGTAAAATGTGTTTTAATTTGGACCACAGCAAGAAAACCTATTTTGAATTTCTGAGCCAAGGAGCTATATAGAAATTCAAGGAGCTATAAAAATAATCCATAAATTAACTCATTTCAGATTTTTATATTTGTTTAAAAAGATGGTTAAGGACTACTTAAGTATCTTATACTAAAAAAAAAAATCTCTAGAGCCGTGGTCCCGAACCCCCAGACCAAGGACTGGTACTGGTCCATGGCCTGTTAGGGACCAGACCACAGAGTGCCTGGGCACTCCACCTCACCCCCTAAGTCTGTGGGAAAATTGTCTTCCATGAACCCAGTCCCTGGTGCCAAGGTTGGGGACTGCTGCTCTAGAGTTTTCGTGTAATTTCTAATGGTGTGAGAAATGGCAGCTTTTGTAACCCTAGTTACTAATTTTGTAAGGTAGGATTTGGAATGCAAGAACATTCTGGATGCTACTGCTTTCCCTGTAGAAATCAGTTTGGAAAGCATGAAGGCTTGCTAGGGAAGCTTTGGCACATAGGTTGTTTTATTTTTGACTAGTTGTACAGTCTCCTAGCTTTAGCAAAAACTTGATAAACCTTACTTGTCTGTTCTTCTGATCAGATGTGATCAGATGTTCTACTCATTTAGCCAGTTATTTTCATAGTTGAGTGTGGTTATATGGAAATTCGTATTTATTAAAGAAATAAAAACAAGAATGTGCAACTTTGTCTTAGCTAGAGAGAAACAACATGGTGTAGTTTGTATATAGATCGTAGAATTTTGTGTTAGTGGAGGCCGGTTTTAAATATTGGCTTTGTCGTTTATTAGCTGTTTGATCTTGGGCAAGTTTCTTTAGTTCCCTGAGCCTGAGTTTCCTCACTTCTAAAGTAAAAACTAGGGAGAGGACTTACCTCAAGGGGCAGATATGAAAATTAATTAAATTCAACCATGTAAATAGAAGGTTTAGCAAATAGACATGCCCAGTAAGAGATGGTTGTTATCATTACCTGGCGAGGATTAAATGAAATAATGTATGTAAAGCCCTGGTTATTATTATGCATGCAATATGCAAAATGTATAGGCATATAAAACATGTTGGTTCACCCTTCCCCTTCTTAATAGCTGTAGAACAGAAGTTTGTTTTAGTACAGTGTATAAATGTATGTTATCTAATCTCCAGCTTTGGTAATTTAAAGATATTCTTAATTTTTAGTGATAAAATGTAAACCACCCTGTAAAAACAACACCTGCCTCTGTTATTTTATATGAGAAGGTTGTTTCAGAGTTCCTGGCTCAATACACTATCCTGGTATAAAATAGACAGTAGAGAGGGGTTAGGATGTCGTGATGGACTGCCTGAATTCAGCCTCAGCCCTGCTGCTTACCAGCTGTGTGGCCCTAGACGAACTCAGCTTCAGTTTTTTCATGTATAACATGAGGATAGTGAGCCCACTCTAAGACTTTTGTGATGATTAGTGGAGATGAATTATAAAGCATTTTCACAGTGCCTGGCACATAGGAAGCACCTATGTTACTTACTGTTTGTTATTTAAAATTATTTTTTAATTAATAGGCACAGTCTTATTCAGAATATTTACATACTGGTATGGGAGGTATTGGCTAGCCCAGTCACCTTTGAGTAGTCAAAAGTTTTTGAGAAGAGTTAGCCAGGAGCAATTTATGTTGATGCATTCCCTTAATGGATTTTCTGGAATAAATAGAAGAGCTTATGAGCACTTGTTCAGAGGCAGCATATCTTGGAACAGGAGTCCAACCTGCTATCTCTTAGAACAGCTGGCTCTAGATGCGTATTAGTCATCCCTTGGTTCCGAGACACTTGAGTTGCTCAAGTCTCTCATGTGAAATGGCGTAGTAGAGTAACACACTGCGTAGTAACATTTTAGTCAACGACAGACCACATATACAACAGTGGTCCCATAAGATTCTAATACCGTATTTTTATTATATCCCCTCTGTGTTTAGATATCTTTGAATATGCAAATATTTACCATTGTGTTATAGTTGCCTACACTATTCAGTACAGTCACATGCTGTACAGGTTTGTAGCCTAAGAGCAATAGGCCACACCACATAGCCTTGGTGTGTAGTAGGCTGTACCATCTAGGTTTGGGTAAGTACACTCTGATATTCACTATGATGAAATCACATTAGGCAATTAGGATGCCGCGTTTCTTTTGCCATCATTAAGTGACACATGACTGTATTTGCACGTAACCTACCTATTAGATTACTCATAATACCTAATGTAAGTGCTATATAAATAGTTTTACTGTACTTTTTTATTGTTACCTTAGAATATTTTTTCCGAATATTTCGCTCATCAGTTTGTTGAATCTGGATACAGAACCCACAGAGGAAGAGGGGGCATACTCTACTACCACAGACATTGAAAAGCATTACAATATTATCTTGTGAACAATACCTACCTTATTTTATTCAAACCAAAATGAAATGTTTTATGGTAACAGTAGAAGATCATGGGTAACATGTACTCATTTAAAGATTGTCACTGCTTTGTTCTCTTTTATTTAGTCGATGGGGGACAAATTCTAAAATCAGAACTCCTTTATCAAAATCCTGCGTTTAGCTTTCCATTGTACAAACTAGACAGGAAGATCACACCTAAGCTTTGTTACAGATTTCAAGGGAAAACTAAGATATGCCTCAGTATTGATTTGGTACATATTATATAGGTATACACAGGTTTTTTTGCAGGGGCAGCTGTTACCCATACAAGCCACCTGTCAGGCATAGGGAGATCCCAGTTAACACATGAGCACCACATAAAGATGGGAGGTGTCTGTGCTGGCTTCTCCTCCCAGTTCCCAGGCCTCCTCCAGATCGTTGTCTTTTATTCCTAAAAGCAGAACACTTGACTGGTATGGAAAGTCAATTTATCTTATGCAAATGGTGACAGTTGACCATCCTTGGGCAGCCTCTGTACTTTCCCTCCTTCTGATGGACACACAAACATTGATGTTTAGCATTCATTCTACTTCTGCAGTATTGTGCAAGCAATTGTAAGTTATTAACTTGGCTTAATTTATTGACTGTCTAAGTATGTGTATGTTGAAGCCAAAGACTTGGCACCAAAATGTTTATGTGCTTTGACTAATTTAACCTGAAAGCTGTTTGCTCACAATTGCTGGAAGTTTTCTGCCATTAACTTCATAGATAGTTGGAAAAATCCTTGTCTCCTTTGGAACATGTGGAAGACTGATAAATCCAATATACACATTGAGTCAATGTGAAATATGTGAAATTGGAGAAGAGGAAAAAAATTGAGAATAGAATAGGAATTATAATTTTTACTTTTACTTTTATTCTTAGAATTCCATTGTGATCTCACTTTCTTGACACATTTGACTGATTAACCTGAACTTTTTCATTAGAAACAAACTAAAAAAAAAAAAAAAAAATCCAAAACGCTACCAGTCCCAAGTTTGTGGAGACATGAGTCTTTTGTGGGGACATGAATCTCTTATAGGACTAGATTTACAAGTTAGTCAGTACTCACGATCCCAGATCTCTTCCTTTGTGTCAGTGATAGGACTTAACGTACTGCAGAGAAAGTTATTCCTGTGCATCATGAACACTCTTCGTTGGTATTGGAACAGTTCCTTCCTTCCTTCTCTGCCATCTGTTAGGAGTCTCTAACTGTGGGGCTCAGGTGGTGATGGAGTCAGTGCTGAAACAAGAGGCGAAAGGAAAAGCTTCACCTGTTCTTAGTTTTGCTGAGGGCTCAATCACCCTAATCACTTAGTGTTTAGATCATTAAGAAATAAAAATTCATAGTGAATTAAACAGGCAATTTCAGCTTACTGTTTATTTCTTTTTATTTAGTAAGTGTGTAATGGAATTGTAAGAGACTTTGAGGGAAAGAGAAGAAGATGTGAGATTTCTAAACCTAAACTCAAATGAAAGATTAACCTTACAAGAGTTCTACTTTTTTAATGCTATTACTATAAGGCCAGCACCTACAGGAATGATTGTGTAAGGAGTATATAGAGAGGAGAGTGACCACAAGGGATTACCCAGGTCAGGGGTTGGCAGGCCTTTTCTCTAAAGGGACAGGCAGCAGATACATCAGTCTTCACAGGCCCTCTGTGAAGGTGGCCTCCGGGGCAGCTCCTCGTCTCTGCTGCTGCAGTGTGAAGACAACCCTAGTCAATGCATAAACGGTGGATGTGGCGGTGTTCCAGTAAATCTTTATTCATGAAAAACAGGCAGCGAGATGGACTATAGATTGCCAACTCCCTGATCTAGGTTAAGGAAATTTATGGTCAGAGAATGAATGGTTTTGAGTGAAAAACAACTATGGGATTAAAAAAACAAATCCTTAATTATGAGATTTTGTTTTTCTTTATTCTTAATAGGTGAACATTATACCAGTGATTGCCAAAGCAGATACAATTTCTAAAACTGAATTACAGAAGTTTAAGATCAAGCTCATGAGTGAATTGGTCAGCAATGGCGTCCAGATATACCAGTTCCCGACAGACGATGACACTGTTGCTAGGGTCAATGCTGCAATGAATGTGAGCTCCTAGTTGAATATTGATTGTTTTACATGTGAAAATAAAACTGTAATTTATGTGTCACATTGCTACTAATATACTTGCACTTGTGTCTTCCAAAAAGACTTCAAACAAGGTGAATTTTCAGAAAGTCTAGTATGAGAAAATGTTTTATTTTTTTGAGTTGGAAAAAGTATAATGAGAATATATTTTTCAGCATATTTTCCTTCTACTCTGCTTTCACCTAAATAAAGTGATAGATTTGTGAGAGTGGGATATACTTCTTGTGGAACCATATTTAGTTGCCTTAGAAAGATGCCTTTCTATCCTGTCTTTAAAAACATAGGAAGACATTATAGCCTCCCTTGGAATGCTTTAGAAGCTTAAAATCTTTAAGGAGATGTCTTAAAGCTGGTATTTACACTCCTCCCTTACAGTGTCACACGTACATACTAAACATTCCTGTAACTTTTAGTTTAATATAATTGAAGATTACTAAGTTCTTTACTTTTTTCAAGCTAACATATTTCTTGGCTATGTTTTGTAGGAACATGAGTTTTGAAGTCAGACAGACTTAACCATATTCTATTGGAGTTATGAAACCTTTCTGACACTGTTAACATACCTACAAAGTTAGGAGAATACCTATATTAAAGGTGTTGTGAGGATTAATGATATAACCTTTGTTAAGTGTCTAACAGTGACTTTCAGTAGCTGTTCATTCCATTTCTTCCCTTTTCCTTTTCTGATTTTTCATACCCCATTTATATTAAGATACTTAAACTAAATAAGAACTGACTAATGTAAATGAAGTGATTTTAATTCCTATGTATTAGATTGTTTTTACATCTAATGTTATTTCTTGTGCTCTCCTAGAATAATTTTTCAGAAAGGCACAATTAAGAAACTAAATGTCAATTATTAAATACTGAACATAGTACTTAATACTTCTTACATTAGGCTTTTCCCCATATTAATCCTCATCTTCAGATAGACCGTCTACTCCTTGCCGCCGAATCTAGCTATTGCATTTTGTTCAGAAGCTTCTCCTTCCCTAAGGTGTTTCTTCCCACTTAGCTTATCTATCTAAATCCCTTTCTTCCCTATCTGGCTTGACCAATATCTTTCTGCTCCCTGTGATCTCTTACTCCTCTCAATTTCTAAGGCATTTACTATATTAGCATTAATTTGGGACTTTATATATTACTTTGTATTAGTAAATATCTATACATATACTAAATATAGACATATACACTACATTATAGTTATATATACTGTGTGTGGTATATATTGTGTGTGGAGTAATTTCCTCAACATTATCTTTGTCTTTTAGGGCAAAGATTACATTGAGGAAAATCGCACCTATACTAAAAGTTTTTAGGTTTTTTTTTTGTATTCCCAACAGCATAGTGCCTTACCTGTGAGGGATGCTCACTAAATAATTTTCTTTATAGGGCCCAAAATTGACACTTGCAGAACAATTAGCACATATTCACTGCCAAGTTTTAAAATCTGAGGCATAGCTGATCATTTGATTTTTGTATAGATTTGTTATTTAATAAATTATTCTCTTCTCATTATTATATACATGAATTTTTTTTTTTTTTTTTTTAGCTAGTCAGTTATCACATTGCTGTGAGAAGATGTGATTGATATTCCGGTTCCTTTTCAGGGACAATTGCCATTTGCTGTTGTAGGAAGTATGGATGAGGTGAAAGTCGGAAATAAAATGGTCAAAGCTCGCCAGTACCCTTGGGGTGTTGTACAAGGTAAATGAGATAAGCAATGACTAGAAATATGTGTGTGGCCTAGTGATCTCAAGGTTGCATTATTCTGGTTATGGTGAGCTGTCAGAGGAGTTGGCTGTGTACCATTTTAACCAGAGACTATGGGCCAGACAGAGCCTCCCCATTCTCAGTGTGCTACATGCAGGTCCTGTGGCACATGACCTGGTACCCTGACTGTCAGAAGCTGGGAAGCACTCATGGGGCACTTTGACCAAAATTAGAACGTAAAAAGTGTTTAAACATGATACATAAACTAATTACCACTTAACTATAAGGGATAATAAATCATCTTGTAAATTTATTTATTTTTACTGATCAAAGTATTGCCAACTATTTCCAAAACAAACCAATCAGCTAAGTGAATTCCATCTGATATTTAGATTATTTATCTAGCATTATAATGAGTAATTAGTACTTGTTGCTCCATAAATTAATATAAATATATTGGAGACAGAAAACGTCTCAGGAGTTTTGCAGAGCTTTGCCCTGAAGGAATATGTGAACGTGTTAGTTTGCATATTGAAAGCTATTTCACCTCAGGAGGGCATCTCTGAAAGATTAGTAGTGGCTGCATCCCACAATGGCGCCGTGATTCTCAGACCTGAGATTTGGACTTGCTTTGAAAAGCAAAGCAGGTCTGCTAAGAACCACAGGATGAGAGCTGATCAAAGAGTGCCCGCCCAACAGACAGCCACCTGTGGCTAAAAGCAATTAGCCCAAGGGACAGTTCCTGCTTAAACTCCTGACTACCTGTCTCAGTACACAATAACTTGATAAAGAAAATATGGAGCCAATATATCTCTGTTTAACCCCTCTATTAAGTGATAAATTTACCTTAGAAGTTAGTCTTTGAAAGATTTTGTAACCATTTGTTCACATAGATAGAATTAGTTAAGGGATCTGTAAAAGCCTTTTGAAAAACTTTTAACCTAAGAGGAACTACCTGTTATTATGTAAATCTGTTACCCCTGGCAACTGATCACTGTACCTATAAACACCCATGTAAAACTTCACTCTTGGCCTCTGAGATTGATGGAGAAATCCAGGCCCCCTGAGTATCCGCTTTGCCTATGATCTTTATAAATCTATAAAACTATACCTTCATCTCTGTGTATTCTTTTATTTCCATTATTTTCCATTTTCTATTATTTTCTTATCCTTTGCAACAACCCTACCAAAGAGACCCGATTTTTTGCTGGGAGCTTAGCTACTTCCCCGCAGGTACTACCTGGTTCACTTACTTGTGATGGAAATTAATGGGGAATAGACCCTACTAGTACTGGTTTCCAAATGCTGCTTTTGAAAAATTGACAAATTTTGTAATTAAGAAAAATATTGAGAAAATGTAACATTTTTAATGTATAAAAAATACAAAAGTAATAATTAAGTAATAATTGTACATATTTATTTATAATCCTCTTGTAACCGTAAACATAGAAGAAGGACCGTGAAAGTGTGTTCACTAATTTTGAATAGTGCTTAACATAGGATCATAAATGTATAAAAAGAATTTGATAGTTATAGCATGCACAGACGGTATCCTTGAGTTTGCAGAATTTACTACTTTGAAGTTTTAGTGAGATAATGTTATGTACTCTTTTTCAGTGCTATGAGAAATGCCCTGAGGATGGTTTGTGAACTGCTAACAAAGTATTAGTTAAATAACTAGAGCATACGGTAACATAATAAATTGTGTTTCTTTGTAATTTCCTGTTTATCCATTGGCTACTAAATTTAAAGCAAATCTCTTAGTCTGTCAATTAATGTTGCCTATAATAGTATGTATAAGGCAAGAGTTTCTTCCTTGGTTACTTGTATAAAATAATCATAGCTATTAATCAGATTGATCATTTCGCTGTTATTTCACATGTGTTTTCATTTGTTTGTTCATTCAATAAATGCTAATTGGTGCCAGGGATTAAAAACCAGTGTTATTCTTATTTTTTCTGGCCAGTGGAAAATGAAAACCACTGTGACTTCGTGAAGCTGCGGGAGATGCTCATTTGTACAAACATGGAGGACCTGCGTGAGCAGACCCACACTCGGCACTACGAGCTCTACAGACGTTGCAAGCTGGAGGAAATGGGCTTCTCAGATGTGGGCCCAGAGAACAAGCCTGTCAGGTGAGGGAGGTTCTTGGGAAGCCAAGCAAAGAGGAAGTTAGAGAGGACTGCATGTTTTTGTATAGCCAGGAATTGGGGGAATGTGTTTTTCAGAAATTTCCCAAAACCATGAAATAGAATTATTTGATAATGACTAATTATTGTGCTTCTCGAATCACCTGACATCTCCTTGCTTTTGAAGGGTCTTACTTTTGCAGTGCTGTGTGACTCAGAAGGGGCTATATAGAAGGAGGAACATATGGCAAAAGTCTCCTATTTCAGTACACGTTGACATGAATACTTGAACGAAAAAGCCCTCAATATTTGGATTTATTTTTGCATTTATCTGAGACAGATGAAATTATATTTAACTGTTATCATAAAAGAAAGTTGGAGCACAAATCATATTAAATAAACTAAAATACTATCTGTTGGTTCTTCTCCTGTGAAAGTTTTGGAATGAGTGAAACTTATAAAGGAAGAATGGAGAGTACTTATAGGGAGCTAGAGATTAGATTGTTTCTAACAATATTACAGCATCGTTATAAGAATTGTAGAACCTGAAGACCTTCTTGCTCTGTGATATAGGGCATTAAATGTTGTTATAAACTTCGTTAGTAATTTTCTGTGATGCTATATCCCTGACTTTCTTTTTTTTAATTAAGACATGTACACATGAAACTCTAGTCCTTAATGTACTACAGCAAATCTGATTTGACATAGCATTCCAGAACAGTGTTTGCATGGAGAAAAGCATGAGATCCTTGGAGCAAAGGCTATTTTAAACTGTTATGAGACTGAGGATTCCTTTTCCACTCCATTGTTTGCATTTCAGCATTTTCCCTAGCTGTTAGTACTTACCCCAGAGTAAATACAGATGGAAGGAGGAAGAGTGCATCAAATCAGTGCTGCTATTTCGTATGTCCTTTTGGACGACTTAATCATAAATGAAGTTGAATTTTTAAATTTTTTAATCTATGTATTTAATTAGTGTTTTAGCTTCCGGTAGCATAGTAAATTAAGAATTATATGTACTTACCCCCTACCCCCACCATCACCACCACCAAATTCAGGCATGCTGTGCTCTGCTTGTGGGCCAATCATTCTGGTAAAACAATTTTTTTCATTATATTATCTTCACTAAAGATTAACCATGACAATTTGACTTCCCTAATGTTTCCCAGAGGAGGATTCACTTCTCATTTCTTCCACGTCTCAGGGTAATTCAGAGGTCTCTGCACTGAGGAGGCAGGGATCCTGAGCAAGAGTAAGAGGGCAGCTCTGAAGTCCTCTACAGGAGAGGGGTCCAGGTTGCCTGGTGGATCCATCATCAGTCACCTGCAGATGATTAAGAAATGCAGGGTCAGAATTCCCAAGGATAGAGCCTAAGAATCTACATTTCAAAATTTTCAGTCATTCAGCAAATAATTGTTATTTGTCTATCATCTATTGGGCATGATGCTAGTCACTGGGTATCTAGGCACTGTGGGGTCAAACCAGATCTTGTCTTTTTAGAGCTTCTGCTGTAGGGGTGGGAGGAGTACACTCTGGGCCTATGTGGAGAAGAGGGTGTGGGGATGGGGAGATCAAGTTAGGAGCCTGCCACAGTAGTGCAGCCATGAGAAGGTAGAGGTGTGGACGAGGGTGGTAGTGATGGAGGGGTGAGAATTATATTTAGGGTATGTATTTGAAGTTAGCGTCAGTAGGACTCCCCTATATGGGATTTAAAGGAGAGAGAAATCAAGGATCACTTGAGTCACTATTTTGACCTGATAAATAGAGTGACTGGTGGTGATCTTTATTGACAAGAGCAGGATGGGAAAGGATGGGGTTGGAAATTGAGAGGTTTTGGAAACGTTAAATTTAAGCTGCTTATTAAATATTAAAGTGAAGAATTTGAGTAGATTATTACATAGATGTTTCCAGAGCTTAGGGGGAAGGTAAGGCTGATGAGTACTTTGGGAGTCAACAGTGAATAATACTAGGTAAAATTCTAACTATTTTTTAAATGTTTACTGTTTGCAAGGCTCTGGGCTAAGTGCTGGGGATTTAATATTGTCTTTCATGGAGTTTACATTCTTGTAGGACAGACCCCCAGATTAAACACCTATTACACAGTAAATTACAGCTAAGATATGTGCACTACAGAAGTAGACAGTATATAATGGGGGGGCCTGATTTAAGCTGGAAAATTAGGGAAGACTCCTTTGAGGCAGTGACTACTGTGAGCTGTAATAACTTGGGAAATACAAAGCAAGACACATGCAAAGGCTCAGAACACGGAGGGAGAATGGCATCTTTACCACTGGGAGGAGATGAGTGTGCTGGAGTTCCATGGGGCCAGGACTGGACTAGCATGAGATTGAGAGAGCAGGGGTGCCGGCAGGAGCCATGGGAGCCCTGGTGAGGATTTGGTCATTGTCCTAAGGGGAAGGCAGAGTCATTTTAGAAGTGATTACATATTTGAATTTTAAAATTTACTCTTAGCTCCAGTGTGAAGAAGGTATCGAAGGGATGTGCAAAGATACTTAGGAGAGTATTTCTTGGACTAAAGTGATAACAATGAAAATAAAGAGAGCTGGACATATTTGAGAGATGTCTAGAAGGTGAAATTGGAAGAGTTTAATAGTTGTTTGGATATAAGCAGATAAAAAAGCAGGTGGCTAGAAAGAGATTTCTGGTCTCCTAGACTTGCAGTTTCATGGCTAGGTGAATGGTCACTGCATTTATCAAGATAGGGGGTTGCTAAAGGAGGACTAGCTATTTTCTTAGTCCGCTAGGGGGAGGCATGATGGAGATCATAAGCTCTGCTTGGGACCTGTTGACTTTGAGTTTCTCTGAAACATTCAAGTGACAGTATCAAATAGGCCCTTAAATTTATCTGGATCTCAGAGACGTGCTGAGCCAAAGGAAAACACTAAAGAGTCATAGGCATGTAGATGGTTAATTGAAAATATGAGCAGGGTCAAGACTCCCTGGAGAGAGAAGCCCATCTGGAAAGAAAGGTGCCTGGGCAATAGCCTGGAGTCACTCTAGTGTTTGTCAGCTGGAGGTACAGGGAGGACACAGTGAGAACACAGTGAGAAGGGTTGGGTGGAGGAGGAGGAAAGCCAGCAGTGTCATGTCTTAGAAGCGAGTGAAGAGGGTGTCGAGACGGAGGGAGCATGCTGCTCTGTTGAAGTTGAGGCCCAGGTCTGTGCTATACAGGTACAGAGGCACTTCTTTACAGTTCTTTGAAAATATTGAAGACCACTCTGTGTTCAATTAAAAAGGCCAATGGTTAGAGGGCTACATAGGCTAGGACTTACAGATTCACCGGGAGGGCTTAGAACAGGTAGAAACCAGTTTTGTTCCAGCTCTGGGAATGGAATGAATGAACTGAAACCATTGCCAGCCTTCTTTGTCCACTGCTCACAATTCATAGTCCAGGGAAGAAGTGTCCAGTAGGCCTAACTGAGGTCACGTTCCCATCTCTTGATTGTCAGTGGGCATGAACCTGATTAATTGTCCCACCAGGCTGTGTCCCATGGGAGAGAGGTAGCTCCCCAAGAGATAATCGAGACAGTAGAACAAGAGGAGATGGACAGATGGTGGGCAGTCTGGAATCATAGGTTGCCCATCACATCCACTTATGGAGCATTTCTTCAGTTTGAGAAGCGTCTTACTGCTCAGATGAGAAGTGGAAAAGTAGAAAGGGAGGTTCTTCAGTTTAGGCTGGGCTCCAGTTGGGTCGGAACAGTGGCTAGAAGCTGCTTGCAGAGAACCAGCTAGAAATGGACAGCGAGGTCTATGCTTGGAGACTCTCCTCTTCTGGCCTGTTTTCCTTCAGAGCGGAGACATCTGCTGAATTTCTGGTCTTCTTGAGTCAAGTTGAGGCAAAGTGTCTCTTCTGGTGCTTTCTCATTTGTAAATAAATGATTTGATAAGGCTTCTGTAGTTCATTGTAGCCTAATGTATTAGGAAGCTTTTATTTTTTACAGTTTCAAAAAGTTACATTCTATTTTCTGAGGAATGTTTCCCATTTAATTTGGCAGTCACTATAATTTGGTTGGCATGTAAACTGTCTCTCAGTATTACAGCTATCTAGCAATAAAAAAAGCTATGTGAACCTGTCAGGGTGACCTTTATTTCTGTGTACTTCCCAGCCCCCCTCTTTGCCAGACCTTCAGTTTGTTTTTCCATTTACATTTGTTGAATGGTTCTGCTGAGTCATAGTTGGTATCCTAATCTACCAACACTGATCAAGTGCTTATCAAGAGATCCACTTAAGTAAGTGGCATTAGACTCTTACAGTTTTAATTAACTGATCTTAATATTTTTATATTAATTATTTAAACCATTTGAAACATGATTTTATAAAACTTTTTAAATCCCCAAATTTAATAATTTCAGATTAATGTAACTAATCTCTTTCCCATAATCACCTTTAGCATTTCGGTATGAAATCACTGTCATTGAAGTATGGGACCTATAGCTTTGAAAAGAAGATTTATGTAGTATTTTAGAGTTGCTTAAAGGTTTGACATTTTATGTCTTTGCATCTCTTAAGAAATAAATAGTTAACTTACTTTATACAGTTTACGGTACACTTGGAAAAAGTTCACCAGGCTTGTTAGAACTGTACATGAAATACAACTAAACAGGTCCCAAGTGAAGGCTTAAGGACTTTTCTTGATGAGCATCCGAGAATTTTTTTCTTCTTCTTCAACTTTAAGTCACTGAGATTTGCAACAATGGTATTATGTTGGCATTAAAGATTCATGACAGCAAGCTACTTTTATGCTAGAGAGTAGTATAGCAAGAAAATGTTTTCAGTGTTTAATATTAGAAGTGTTTTGGGTCTTTATTCAGAATTTGGTGATGTTTTCATGACAGACAGGAACTTAATTCTTGTTTATATCAATTAGCTTATGGGAAAACTGGTTTCATTTGTTTGCTTAAAGCCGCAGTTTCCAAGAACCTATTGAGGATGTTAAGTGAGGACTTAACTGTATTTTTGCAAGTTTATTACATCATCTTTTAACAGAAGAGTAACACAAACCTATTTTAGTCTTCAAGAGACCTACGAAGCCAAAAGACATGAATTCCATGGTGAACGTCAGAGGAAGGAAGAAGAAATGAAGCAGATGTTTGTGCAGCGAGTAAAGGAGAAAGAAGCTATATTGAAAGAAGCTGAAAGAGAGGCAAGTACACTGGTTTGATGTGATTTGCATTTTTTTAGGTATTTTATTAATTTGGGAGATTTATTGTAAGAATTTGGTTGAGATGCTTTTGTAGGCTACTTGTCCATTTAAAAGTAGCTATTCTAACATGTAGTCTTTGAATACAGACTTTTAAAAAAGTCATAATCTGAAATCAAATCAAAATTTTGTCCTTTTGGGCAAATCATCTTCTATTAGAGTGGTTTTCCAAGGACTTGTAATAGACTCGGTTACTAAGAAGTGTTTTAAATATTATATCTTCACCCTGAGCCATAAATGTTTTAGCTGTGGCTAAAACCTTTTTTGAGACTTGTTGGGGTGGTTGTTTGCCATGAAATGGATAACTGTGAGAGCTGTGAAGTAGCTTTTCTTTGTGTTTGAACTCAGGCTTTCTGGATGCAGTTTGATGGTCTAGATGACCTTGGGATAGCCTTGGCACAAGAAAGTATCACCAGTGAACTTCCATGGTTTTGTTTTCTTCTAGTTCTTCAAGCAGCGGTTTTAGTTTTGAGTTAAACTATTTTCTGTAGACCTATGGAGCTAACTGCAATGGTGACTTTTAAGTGAACAGCCACATTTAGAATGAAGGTCATTTTTCTGCAAAAGGGAATTTGTAAGAGAAGACAGAAATATTAATATAAATAAACTAGATAATACAAGAGTTCCTGAAGAGTTATCTGTAATTTAATTTTGCAAATTTATCATTTCAAGTACACTTGTACTTGCTATTTAAATGAA
>NW_012155062.1:10126394-10301523 GCF_000956105.1 Propithecus coquereli | reverse complement strand
AAAATTCCAAAAATGAACAATTCATAAGTTTTAAATTTCGAGCCATTCTGAGTAGCATAATGAAATCTCTCTTGGTCCTCTGCATCCCACCGAGGAGGTGAATCACCTCTTTGTCCCGCGTATCCACGCTGTGTACAACACCCACCCCTTAGTTACTTAGCAGCTGTCTCGGTTATCAGATCAACTGTGTGGTATTGCAACGCGTGTGTTCAAGGTTAATGGTAGCCTAACGCTACATCACGATGCCTATGTCACTACCCATGTTAACTCATCACCTAGCATTTTATCATCTTACATCATCTTAAGAAGGGTGAGTATAGTACAGTAAGATATTTTGTGAGAGAGAGATACTACATTCACATAACTTCTATTACAGTCTATTGTTATAATTGTTCTATTTTATTATTTTTATTAATCTCTTACTGCACCTGCTTTATAAATAAAACTTTATCATAGATATGTATATATAGGGGAAAAAACATAGTATATATAGGTTTGGTACTATCTGAGGATTCAGGCATCCACTGGGGGTTTTGGAATGTATTCCCTGGGATAAGGGAGGGCTGCTGCACCATAATGGCAACTTAAGAGAACTGGTGACTAGTTATTAACAGCACAAAAGATACCTTGTTTGTAATTTTTTGAGTATTTGAAAATATGTTTGAATTAACTGCCTGTCATAGTGAATAATGGAACCATGAGTGTATGCTTCATGTACGTGGAATAGATTATTGCTATCAAAAGCTGCAAACTCCATGTCATGTGAATAATAGTCACATTCACACCTTCCTCCCCATCCCCCTCTTTTAAATGTTTTCCTCGTTGACTTTTACTTGAATTTTTAGTCAACCTCACAAATGATATAGGAAGTACTCTGTAAGCTTTCAGGATACTTCAGTATGCATATAAAGTATGCAGCCTCCATTTAAGTAACCAGATATATCTCTGTTCACATAATAGAAGTCTGCCCTGCCCCTTAGGCTCCCTTCCAGGCCTTACCCCCCACCCTGTTCCTCTGCCACACTTTGGGGGTGCACTCTATTTGTGCCAGTGATTTGAATGACAGCTAAGGGAGGCCCACCCTTTAAAAACACACATACACGCGCACACACACACACACACACATACACACACACACACACTCTCACACCCATACTTATGTATCTTTTATAAAAGCAGAAACCGTTTAAATAGGCAAATGCTAAGGAACTGATGCCTCTCTGAAAAGACATCTGGAATAAAAGCATGTTAGGTTAGAAAAGCCTTACTTAATCATCTATTTCAACCTTGTCCTCCCTTTGAAGACTTCTATCAGGGACTCACTGGCTCATAGGACAACCTATTACATATTTGGAACATATTATTATAGAAATGCATTAGACTGGAGTTCAGCTATCTCTGGTTTCTACCCTCAGCCTCTGATTTTTAATGAAGTATTTTCTCAACTATTATATGCCATCTTTTCTAGATACCAGGTCCTTGTTTTTTACATGAATATTAGGTTGCTACCCAGAGCTGAAATATTAATCTCAGGATTATATAACCAGACTAGAAGACCAAAAAACAGTTATCTTTTTTGATATAGATTCTAAATGCTGTGCTTGTATTGTTGGCAGGCATGCCACATAGCTGATTCACACGGAGCCTGTTTAAGTCCATAATTTTCTTTTTGTGAGGTAAGCCACAATTAAACCAGGTCCACCTACTTTCTTCCTTATGCCTTGACTCTTTGAACTTGCATGATGCAGAACTTCACGTATATTTCATCTTATTACTAGTTCTTCCACATCTTTTAGAATTCTTTCATGAGCAGCATTGAATGAATGCCTGTGCTAGGTGCTGGGGGTATAAAGATGAAAACGACATAGGTCCTAAGTCATCCTCTGGGAGATGTTCATGGCTGCGCTGGAGCTCAGCACACAGGGCCTTGGCTACCCAGGGCGCCGTTGGAGACAGCTTCCTTTTTTGTGTTAACACTCAATGCCAGACATTAATCATGGTACAAATGTTAAATAGATTATCTTTTTTTTTCTTGCTATCCCAATTTTCTTAAAGCTTCCTTTATATCCATTAGCTATTTCTAGAGTTTTATGTCCTTCCTAACTTTGAGAAATATGCCTTCTATGATCCATATAGGACATTCCTTAAGTTGTGGAACAAAACAAAGTCAAACACAGGCCTGCCTGCCTTAGGTCGACATCCAAGGTGACATTGTTCCCCTCCTGTGGTTTATCAAGATGATTTTCAGTCCTAAGGAAATGAAATTTTACTGAATTGTGTCCTTTAGATAATATATTTTTTTTCTTCTACTTTTTTCACTTAAGAGAAATCTCATGACGTAATGTTGTAATACAAACTTTTGCAAAACTCATTTTAATGGCTGTGTAGGGGAAGACTAACTCCCATAGATTCTTAGTTGGAATGGATGCTGTGTTCGCCATGTTCTCAAATTATCAAGAGAAAATTGAACAGAAGTTTATTAACATGTATATTTCAAATATACATGGGAGACACAGTCAATGAGTGGTTTTCAAAGAGGTGACTTTGAATTGCAGCTTATATAGCATCTTCAATGAAGAACAGGAAATTTTTAGAGCAGTGACAAGACAAAGGAAAAAGACTTTTGAGTCTCTAGGGACAGCAACTTGGAGGAAGGCAAATAACTAGCAGATAATGGCTAGTTAGCGAAGCTGGTTAATGTATATTCCTCTGGTACCATCCTAGGCCCAAAAGGTTCTACAGTTGTCTTTGGTGGTTAATAGTGGTTAACTTGTATTCTCCCTGCATCGGGGAGAGGCATCATCCCCTTTGTGTTTGTAAATCATGTCCTGCCTTTAGACAGATAGAGGGAAGGCAGAGAGCTCTCCTGCTGCTGCTTACCTGCCTTCGTATTTGGGGTGGCCTATTCTGGTCTCCCATAGCTGCATTGAGTGTATTTAGCATAAACTTAAATTTAACTTTCTCTTTATTGGATACTTAGGTTGTTTTTTCCCAGTATAGTGCAAATTCTACTATGGTGAGTGTTTTTATATGCAAAGCTTTTTCTGAATTTAGAATTTCTTTAGTTTAGATTTCAAGAAGTTCAATGACTGTGGAAAAATATAATACACTTATAAGGTTCTTGACATAAATTGACAATTGACACTTGCTTTCCAGTGAAGTTTCCCAGTACAATTTTCAATAGCTGACTACACATGTTAATCTTTATTTTGAAAATAGGGCTTTTAAAAATGTTTTTGATAATTCCCTTCTGTACTTTGTGTCTCTTATTTTTATTAAGCATGGATTTGAGAAACTTTATGTAGGAGGCTTTTGGGGGAAAATGTAAAGAAAAAACAAAAACTCTAGGAAAAAGGTCAGATGTTTTAAAAAGTTTTTTTATGAGGCTATGGTTTTTATTTAATCTGGTTAAAGCATTTTTTGCATGGGAACTCATTTAAAATTAAAGTTCCCAAGACAGTTTCATATGTAAACTTTTATTTGGAGCATGAACTGCTGAGCCTAGTTAGGCCGGCTGTGGTGTGGCGGATCGCGAGGCTGGGCGGCCCCGGGCGTCCGTGCCTGTGCTGCCGCACAGTGTCGGGAGCGTGAATTGCACTCATGTTTCCAGCTGCAGGCCAAATTTGAGCACCTGAAGAGAGTTCACCAAGAAGAGAGAATGAAGCTTGAAGAGAAGAGAAAAATTTTGGATGAAGAAATAATTGCCTTCTCTAAAAAGAAAGCTACCTGTGAGATATTCCAGACCCAGGCCTTTCTGGCAAGCGGTAGCAACCTGAGGAAAGACAAGGACCGAAAGAAGTAAGCATCCCCAGCCACCCTGCCCCGCTGCCCCATCCGTGTCTGTCTCCTGGCCCTGTTGGGTCTCCCTGCGCTGCTCTCTGTCTCACTTGCTCCTCTTCCACCTCCTGCACCTAAATGCCAGCTCCTGGAGAGCAGACGCCTGTCCTCTCGTGCACTGCAGCTTCTCCAGCGCCTAGAGCAGCATCTGCACAGATCACATGCTCAGTAAATAGGTGCCAAAGTGAATGAACGAGTGAACAAAATTAAAATACATCGTAATGTAAAAAGGATCAGTTAACTGGGGAAAGAAATTGGCTGCTCTTATTTCATAGCCCACCCCTGGCCCTAGTGCACAGCTAGTGTCTGCTGACCTCCCGTGAGTTATTTTGAATTTCATGTCTAAATGGAAGCTGAGCACTTTATTGGGGAAACATAGACATAAAATATAGCACTTTATTTAAAAAACCCTAATTCTTAGGCTCACTTTTTTTTTTTTTTTTTTTTACAAATTCTACTGATACTGATTTTGTGAGAATTTTTATTTTAATAAGGGAACCGGGCTATCGATTCGAACTCCTGTGCATTGATGTCAGAACTTCTGAAACCAATTGTGGACGCAAAGATGCAGAGGAA
This sequence comes from Propithecus coquereli, assembly GCF_000956105.1. Taxonomy (NCBI): domain Eukaryota; kingdom Metazoa; phylum Chordata; class Mammalia; order Primates; family Indriidae; genus Propithecus; species Propithecus coquereli. The sequence continues at coordinate 10,297,110 of NW_012155062.1, read as the reverse complement.
GGTAGAGAGGGCCACAGTGCCAAGGGGCGCCATGAATAGCATTGGATGGTAATCTGAAGGCTTGTAGGTTTGGGGTATGTGTTAAAATCAGTTACCACAGTTTTGGAAAATAAGTTTTTTTTCCTTTTTGAGCATTTCCTTCTCTACTTTGTGTTCCTCATTTTATTTCTCCCACTTGAAATGTCCTTGTCAGTTTTAACTATTTGACTGTTGTTGAAATTCACCATGACCTGTTCTGTTCAGAATGGGCCTCTGTGGGTCTCTGCCTTGGTTCACTTCAGCTACCTCTGTGTTAGCCGCACCATGCCCTCCTGTGTCCCTCACAGAGCAGCACTTCTTCTGGTTTAATTTTCTCACTGCATCTATTTGAAACTCAGCATTTTCAGAATATTATAACTCAACTTCAGATTATTTAGGAAAACATAATTTGGCCCATGGTCACTTTCCATTTTTTAAATGTAGAGAAGTAAATCCGTAGATTTTGGTGGATTTAACCGGCCTATAGATTTTATAATTTTTTGGGAAAAAAAGAATGGATTCTCATGTATGATCTTTTAATGTAAGCTCTACAGGGCATGGATCTTTATTTTGTTAATTGATGTATCCATTCCCAGAGCCTAGACCAGTGCCTGGTACATAGTAGGCATGCAATTATTTGTTGAAAAATAAATATGATAGTATAATAGCTATATTTTGTTAAAGCATTGAATCTCAAAAGGTAAACTATAAATATAATTTATTACTGCTTTTCAACATGCTTTGTATTGTAAAGCTAAGGGATCCTTAACCTTCTTATCCAGTGTTACTAGAATTACATTTCCAATTTTTTTCCACATATGAAGGACAATTTATATTTACCCTATAAAAATTATCACCCTGTTCCACTTGAGAACCATGCTGTTGTTCACAAAATCAGGACCAAGCCTATAGTTTTTTGAGTTTTTCAAGACAATATGATTTGGTGTTTTGGGATTTTTTTTTTTTCTTTTTCAAAGTCCTATAACTAGATATCCTATAATGTATTACATGTATATTTGCTCATTTCTAGCTCCTATATGTTTTTTTATTTTACCAATCAAAAGGTTTTTCTTTCTTTCCAGCTCCAATTTCATGTAAAACAGAAGTTCCAGAGCACAGAAGGTCATCACAAGCAAAAGTTATTAAAAAAGCAGAAGCGTGCTTTGATTTTCTTGCCATTTTTATTTGCTTTATCACTTACTTTATATCTCTAAATGGCCACAGTTACTAACACTTATGGAAAAATCCTTTTAAATATAAGGTCAATACAGAGTGGATGATATTATAGGTTGCACATCCCTAATCTGAAATATGAAATGTTCCAAAATACAAAAGTTTTCAACCGCATGACATCGCAAGTGGAAAACTCTACACCGGACACCTTTGCTTTCTGATAGATTGTTGTATACAAACTTTGTTTCATGTACAAAATTATTAAAAATATTATATAAAATTACCTTCTAGCTATGTAGACAAGATGTATGCAAAACATAAATGAATTTTGTGTTTCCACTTGGGTCCCCTTATGTATATGCAGATATTCCACAATCTGAAATCTGAAATAAACTCCTGGTCCCAAGCATTTTGGATAAGGGATAATCAACCTGTATTTCAACCTGTACAACAACCTTCACTGTTGTTAGAAACTTTTAAGTTGTCATTTTGCTATGAATCTAGGTCTTTTTTCCTGTTGCCAAGTTATTGTCACTTTGCAGTGCATTATACCAAAGAGCAAAGTCTCAGTGCCATTGAAAATACAGAACTCTTTAATATTATGGCTATCTGATTGCATTTATGTTCTAGATGAACCTTTTTTTGTATATTCTTTAAAAACAAAAGCTTTGGGAATGTTTAGGAATGTAATTTAGAGTTAAAACTCTACTCTTTCAATAGTTATATAGAACTTTTAAATTTTTGATACAATTATCCAAATGGTAATATGATCCTAAGCTTTTGTGTCAAATTATATAATGATAACTTTTCATGCTTCAGTATGCCTTATTGAAGCTGATATATTGCTGAGATGAAACAAATGTTTAAAAGTAAAAACATGCAGGCATATAAACCCTTTTGATAAAGTACCTTTGAACCTGGCTGTATCACTATTTTCATTAGGATGTGTTATATACTTGTTTAAAACTCTGTCTTTCAGGGAAAATTAATAAGGAATCATTTCATTAAAACTATTTTTTAAGAAAACATTATGAACATCTGAATATTAAAGATATAAAAGTTTAGATAATTCATATTTCAAGGGATATTTGCATTCAGTGCCTTAGTATTCTGAGAACATTTTAATGGTTTCTAACATTTTCTTAACAGTCATAAGTATATAAATTTTCATTTTTTGTACTTGAATATTCAAATGAAACTGACATTTGCATTTGACAAATAAAATATATTTACATATTTACTAAAACATGCTTAAATTAATTTTTCTTTTTGCAAACTGTCATTTTAAGAAACATTTTAGCAAAATTAATTCACTTAATAATATATTTGAATTATTGTAAGATGAGGAGGTAGTTTACCTGCATCTTCAGACAACAGAAAGTTGTCTGAAACTTAGTCTATGTCAGGTTCTGAATAAAACCTTTCATTTCATAGCACAATGTTATCTGTACAAACACTTTAAATTTCATTTTTCCATTTAAAATTCACGAATATCTCTCAGCCTTTTAAAACCTTAGTAAATTAAATTATAAATGTCACAGAATAAGCTCTGAAATTTCTTCTGAAGATCAGCAGCACCCAGGCTCTGGTAGGTGGGGAGCCCCTGAGGGTAGGGCACCAACCTATGTACAGAGCCGGCCAGCCCACAGTGCTTGGTGCCGGCGGGCACACCCTCCTGGAGGAGCTCGTGGCATTTATGGCAGTGCTTGTTGTATGTGGCTATGTTAGACCAAGTTATATATAAAGCAGCTCTACTTAACTCTAATAAGTTTGCATGGTAAACAAAGTTATTTAAATTTCTAGTTGAAGAGAACTTAAAGGAAACCTGTCTAAGACTCAACTCAACAGCAGGGCAATCATTTTGTACTTTGGATGACTCTTTTGTGAGAAAGGCTCACTCCTGCTTCAACCATGATGGAATTTTTTATTTCATGTATTTGGGATTCCACATAAGATTTTATCTTAAAAGAGTTGCACTACAAAAAATTTAAAACAATTATACTAGAAAGTTCAAGTTCTTTTTAAATATATCATAAAGCTAATTTATTCTCTGCTATAAGGTACAAGGTTAGAAAATGAGTTATTATGCACTGGTGCTTAAATTAATAAATTTCCTGGGAACAAAACAGTCATATTTTGTTTAAAAATTTTTCCATTAAACATACGAAACAATTGCATCTGACTAATAGCCATTAATCTTTGTACATGCTCCTCTGATGTTTAAAGCTCTTTCACAGACTGATTTGGGCTTCAAAACAACACAAAGGAAGAAGCATCACAGGGATTATTATTATCCCTATTTTGCAGATGAACTCAGTTTAGGCCCCATTTTCCTGTTGGGCTAGGAAATGGGGACAGAAACATGATTTGGGCTATCCATGCCATCCTGGGACAGCCAGACCAGTGAGGACAGGTGAGCAGATACTCTCAAAAGGGCGCCTGTCTCTACCCACAGAGTGCAGGAGCAAATCCAGGGGAGCTACTGAGCCTTGAGGTATTGGAGCAACTTGTCCTATGTATGAAAGGAGCAGGTAGTCCAGGGACAAGAGACAGCACGTTGTCCATAAGACGTGTGTGCACTGGAAAGTAGCTGAGGACCGGCAGAGTCCAGGGGAGGAGTAGTGTGCTGGTAACGGTGAGGTTTCGGGAGCAGGTAGGACTAGGTCGAAGAGAGTCCATAAACCCAGTCCGGCAGGCAGTAGGAGACACGGAAAGGTTTGACCTTAACAAGGTCAGGTATTCCTCCAGAGTTCATGGGAAAGTGATATTGGGGGATGGGGAGGCAGACCAACTCTTGAGAGAGACACAAAAGAGTCACCTAAGGAGTGTTTAAAAAATTCTGATGCAGAAAGGAATGTATAATGATGAAGATGGCAGCTGTATTGGTAAATCCAAATGAATAATGACTGCATAAAACAATTATACTGTCGAGTTGAAAATACAGAGCAAATTAAAATACAAGACAATAGTGGCATAAAAGTTGAGGGTGGAGTAAATTGCAGGATATCATGTTATTGCATGAACTGGGAAGAGAATAAAAGTCCCAGTCAACCAGTTAAATCAAAGGTGCATGTCAAAGTCTCTGTAAGTGTAAATTCCAGGCTAATAGAAGGAACACTGATCTAACAAAAAATGATAAGAAGAAGGCAAGAAAGTAGAAGAAATTGAACAGGTATGAGGAACAGAAAGCATGTAGTAATGTGGTAGATTTAGACCTAAATATATCAGTAATTACTTGGATGACATGCTCTAATGTTTTTAGATAAACATTTTCTGACAAGCTGTATGCTTTATGCAGTGTAGCTATATACAGTTTACAAGAGAACAAGACTAAAACTGTCTTTGTAGACAGAGAAAGATTAAAAGAAGATGGGAAAAGACACATCATGTAAACTCTACCCGAAAGCTAATGTGTATCTCTGTATTTTCTATATATTAAAACAACTTTAAGGCAAAAGGCATTGCTGGGGTTAAAGAGGGACACTTACAAGAGAATAAATAATAATTGTCAATTCTAAATTCCTATGTACAAATTAATAGCCTGGGAACACATGGAGGGACATGCAAATCCACACTTAGTGTGAGATCTTAACATACTTTTTGTGTAGGATAGAACAAGCAGACTCAATATTTGTGCAGATAAGGAAAACTTGAAGAAATCATGTAACAGCCTTGGCCTTACAAGCACAGATGGAACAATGCACCCAGAACGGCAGAATACAGTTTTTAAGTACACTTGGAACATTGATAAAAATCACCTGTATGTTCGACTATAAAGGAAGGCTCAATATCTTTTAAAGGAATTAAGTCATACAGATTACGTTAGTTGATTGAAGTCTGTGGTAAGCACTGAACGTGAAGTGTGTAAATTCCAGGCTAACAGAAGGAAAATGGGCCTAACAAAAAATGATAATCAGAAGAAGGCAAGAAAGTAAAGGAAATAGAACAGGTACAATGAAGAGAAAGCACGTAGTAATACGGTTGATTTAGACCCAAATATATCAGTAATTAAGGGAACTGGTTCTGCTTAGTATGCCATACAGCCTAGCAATCTCAGTCCTATAAATGTACTCAAGAGAAGCAAAAACATTTGTTTAGACAAGGACCTGTCTAAATGTTGATAGTAGCTTTTTCATAATCTGCCAAAACCCCAAACAACCCAAATGTCCATCAACTGGTGAGTGCACAACTTGTAGTTCACACATACAATGCAAAGGAACAAGCTATAATCCATGAAAAAACATGTAAATACCAAACGTATTATACTAAGTCAAGCCAGATGTAAAAGGCTACGTGCCTCCATTTATGTGACCATTTTTTCAAAGCAAAAGTACAGGGACAGAGGTCAGCTGTGGTTGCCAGGCCTGCCTTGCTGACTTCACAGTACACTACGAAACCTATGGAGTGGTGGCAGCTACTCCCTGTCTTTGCTGTGGTGGTGGGTACATGGCTGCATACGTTTGTAAAAACTCAAAGAACTGTACACCTAAAATATTGTTTACTATATGTAAATTATACCTCAATAAACCTCATTTTTTCTTAAAAAGAGGCAAAAGCAGTGACAATGAAAGATGGTATCATCACTACAGATCCAGCAGACGTTAAGACTTTGTCAAAAAATTTGAAAATACAGAGGAAATGGCAAATTCATTTAAAAACTTAACTTACTGATGTAAGAATTAATGGAAAATCTCATAACAAACAACAGTCCGTAATTAAAATCCCTGTGGAGGTTAGGCTGAGATAACAGGAAGCCTGTGAGACATTTAAAGCTGAAAGCCAGTCTTTCACAGCTTGTCCTGAGGTCGGTGACATCCATGCCCTTATCCCGGGACTGTGAATATGTTACCTTACCTGGCAAAAGGGACTTTGCAGATGCGGTTAAGGGTACAGACCTGGAGAAGATTCCTGGCCTGTCTACGTGGTTAGGGCTGTGAGAACAGGGAGCGGGAGGCCCTGCTGCTTTGAGCTTCGAGGAAGTGCCCACAGCAGGGAGTGCAGGCAAGGAAAGGGGTGCTCTCCTGGCACCTTGGTGTTAGCCCAGGGAGGCCTGCGTCAGACAGCTGTAAGGTAAATTTGTATTGCTTTAATAAAGCCACTAAGTTTGTTTTAATTTGTTATAGCAGCAATGGAAAGCCAGTGTATTCCCCAAGAATAGGGGAAAGAGACATTCCCAAGCTCATTTTATAAGGCCAGTATAACTTGTGTTTAAAGCCTGATAAGGACATTTGAGAAAGGATAATTATAGTCTCGGTGCACTCATGAGCAGAGATGCAAAAATCCTAAACAAAACACTAACAAACTGAACCCAGGAATATATAAAAAAGATAGGACCTCATGTCCACGTTTGTTTATTTCAGGAATGTAAGGTTGTTTGAACATTAGAAAATTAACGAATGTAAATTTTGCTTAAATTCCTGCCTCTGTAGAAATACACCTGTGGACAGAGCCACCACAAGTAGCAATCACACAGGAGGCTAAGGCAGCTTGTACCCTGAGCACTAGTTAAGAAGTCAAAAGCCAGCTACACAACTCAAAACAGCGCCCTTGGCCCAGCATAATCGCAGGACACCAGGCCACAAGGCCCTGCCCACATCACATCTATGACGCTAGAAGTGCGAGCAGTGGTCACTCTGGGGAGTCACTCCAGTGGCTGGGAGGCAGCCCGGGGCTTGGGCGCTGCCAACTTCTTGCTGTTGGTAACTGTTCTGAGAAAATTGCTCAAGCTGTCCATATACACGGGCCCTTTTCTGCAATGTTGTACTTCAATAAAATGTTTAGAAAGAAGGGAGAGAGCAAGGGAGAAAAAGTGCCCACATGGAGAGGTCCATGGACCTCCCCCGGAGTCCCTTTGGTCTGCATGGTCCGCTCTCTGTTCTCTCTCGATGCTCCTGCCCAGTGCCCCAGGTGGTGGCATTTTCCAGGGGCCTACTAGCCTCCATCTTCTTCACCTGACTTCTGAAAGACATTGAAACATAGAAGAGAGCAGCTGGAGGTGAAAGTTGCCTCGGTCACTGACAGACGTGCAGAGGGAGCAGGCCTTCTCAGAATTATGCCCACTACAGTCAATTCACCCGAATTACCCAACTTTGGTCAGGTAAAAAAAAAAAAAAAACAAAAGAAACTTTTGGTCCTAAACATTTCAATAGCATTGGCTGAAATATAGTTGCTTATTCTGGTGTCCTCCTAGCTCTTAGTTGTTTTAAAGCATTTTGTAATTTTCAGGTTGCTCTAAACATCTGTGCTCCTTTTTGAACCTCAGGAAGCAGGGGGACAGGTTAGGGATCTGGGGCTGACAGCCCCAAGGACTTGAGAAGGACTTGAGACAGTGGTGGCAGAGCTGGATCGGAATCTCACCTCACCTGTCTCCATTCCCAGTGGAGGAAACCAGGCACTTCTAGGTCTTCTTCCCAAGGGAGCAGTGCAGGAGATTGTCTACACGGTAGTCTGGCTCTGACGGCCTTGCATATCAGCACAGGCTTGTCCACAGAAAGTGTCCCAGGCAAAAGTGAGCTGAGGGAAATGATGCCTCTTCTTTGGGCATCTGGAAACAGAGCTCTTATGTCCCTCAGGCTGGACAACATGAGCAGAGAGTGCGAGGGCAGCCCACCTGCCCTTACCAGCACCATGCAGCATTCCCCAGGCTCGTCCCTGCACACCGCATGCATTCCCGTTTCTTCCCAACTTCTCCTTTAGGAGTTGTCAGTTTCAGTGCTATCCCATGTAGGAGGAGAGAGAAGCTGTACAAGGAGATGTTTTAAAGAATGGAAAATCTTCAAGACTCAAAGTATTTGTATGGTGAGATTTCAGGAATATCAGGAGATAGGGAAAGTTTGAAAGCACCTCCCAGGACCTTTCAAATTATCTACTTTGATCATAGTAAAGGTTGTTGTTCCATATCGGAAAGAAATTATATTTACACGAATAGGTGGACTCACATTTCATACGATGCTGTAACTCTAATTCTTAGCTTTTTCTATTTGCTACGAGCTTATTTTCTTTTTAAAAACTTTTAAGGCCGGGCGCGGTGGCTCACGCCTGTAATCCTAGCACTCTGGGAGGCCGCGGCGAGCGGATTGTTTGAGCTCAGGAGTTCGAAACCAGCCTGAGCAAGAGTGAGACCCCGTCTCTACCAAAAATAGAAAGAAATTAATCGGACAACTAAAAATATACAGAAAAAATTAGCCGGGCATGGTGGCGCATGCCTGTAGTCCCAGCTACTCGGGAGGCTGAGGCAGAAGGATTGCTTGAGCCCAGGAGTTTGAGGTTGCTGTGAGCTAGGATGACGCCACGGCACTCTAGCCGGGGCAACACAGTGAGACTCTGTCTCAAAAAAAAAAAAAAACTTTTAAGTTATTCTGTAAAAAAAAAAAAACAACGATGTATGAACATGGCATTGAGTGGAGAATATTGTTGGGGTATTATGGGAATGACGCCCCTGCAATGGAATCTTTTCCCGCATGACAGCTTCCACAGGCCCCTGGTTCTGTCAGCATTTCCAGTGGAATCCACACCAACCTTTCTGCCCTGGACCACAGGTGCTCTGTGGTTCTTTACAACAGAAAAACATGTGTCTAATGTTTCTTTAAAAGATACAAAGAAGAGCACACTAACAAAAAGCATAAGCCAATGTCCTGCTGCTCTTCATGCAGTCCCAGTTCACCTGGTAAGCACAGGCCACCTGGCATCCCAACGACACCCAGCTGCCGGAATGTGCAGCAGCCGGCGGTGTGGGTGCAAATCAGCACATTGATTTTCCAAACGCTCACTTCCTAAGAACTATTCATTTAAACATGAACCATTTCATGTTTCTCTTCACATTCAACAATAAAAAGTAAAGAAATAACAATCTGACAATCTGTGGTGCTAGAATTTTCCTAATGAAAATATATGCAGTTTGCCATGACCAAAATAATTTCCTTTTCCAATTGGGATGTTTACAATTTCCCCCAGCAGATGCTGCTCGGTTATCACGTTGAGTCCAATGTGGCCTGTGTCTTTCTCGCTCATGCTGTGAGCTGTCCCTTTAAGAAGCATCGATGGTTTTGTGCAAATTTCCGAACAAATGTAAGGCTTACCTACTGTCAAAGTGTGTAATGCCAATTTTTGTGTGTGTGTGTGTGTGTGTGTGTAATGCCAATTTAAGACAGGTGAGGATTTGGCGAATCATTGGAAACTGTCCAGAAAATACCTCGGATTTTGAAGAATATTACAAAGCATAAGGGAACATTCCTGAAGATGGCTGACTCAAGGAAGGAAAACCTCTTGGTCTCTCTTAGAAATCAATCATTTAGATAAAAATAAGATGCGTGATTCCTTTATACCTAAGCTCCACATAGGCCCTTACATGGTGCCTGATGTTCATAAGCAAAAGTAACGACATGTTAATTATAAAAAGAGTCTCTGCCTCCAGATAAATTACTGGTCCGAACAGTCTTCTCAGACGCACGAAGGTGGGCAGACTCGCCTGGCCACGCGTTTGCTCGGCCACCTCCTTCCGTGTCCGGACGGGGAGAAGTCACCTCTCCTCTGCTTCCCCAGGGCCGCTTTCTAGACGTGAATTCAGGGGTGATAGGGACAAACGAGCGCGAACCCCTGCCTTTCCCGAGTTTAAGACCTGTTATTTCATTAACATAGCACGTACAAGGCCCTACCTGGGTGCATATATATTATTGTTTCATTTATCCGCAAAACACTCCAAAAGGTAACTGTTTTTCTCCCCCTTTGAAGAAGAGCCCAGCTCAGGAAGATTAAGCCTGTTCTCCCCTGCTCTTCGGTTCCTCCTTCCCCTGTGGGCTGGGCCAGCTCCGAGTCCGAGTCCGAGCCTGGAGCCACAGGGCTCCGTCCCCAGCTCCCTTCCCCAGCCCCGCTACTCGCGCCAGCGGCTCCGCGTGTGTGCCTGGGGCCCGCCGGTCCCTGCCCAGCTCCATCTGGGGAATCTACCCGCGTGGGCTCCGCACCGAAGCCCTTCCGCGAGGCCCACCCGCTCCCCCGCGGTGCGCGTGCAGCGCTGTCCGCGCCGGGGCGCTCTGAGGCCCCGGGGCTGCCCCACCTGCCCCCGGAGCACCCCGGCCAGGAATCGGCCACCTTGGGCCGCGGGTCTTGTAAAGGCAGCTGGTCGAGCCAGAGCGGAACCCCTCGGGGAGGCGATTTCACGCAGAACCGAAGACGCGGGGCTGGCTGGAGAGGGCGCGCATCGCTGCGTGAGGTGCGGACCGGCGGCGCGGGGAAGGGAGAGGGGCGGTCCCGGGGAGTGGGGAGGGGGCCGGTGGGGAGAGGAGGGTGGACTCCGGCGGGCGGGGAGAGGGCCGCGGGCAGGGAGGGGGCGACGGGGCGACCGGGGCAGGGAGGGCGGCCTCGTCCAGCTTTCCCCGCCAAAAGGGCCGTGGAGCCCCAGCCCCTGCCTTTCGGGGAGGTCAGGCCAGGGTGGGGGAGACCGGTTGAATTCTCCCTAAAAGTCTGAATGCAAAAGCAGGGGTGGCCGGCAGCCGCGAGGAGGAGGGAAGTCAGGACACCTCCCGCTATTGATTCTGCCTCCCCCTCTTCACGTGGTGAAACCCAGGAGCCTGGAGGACAGCACAGGCAAAAGTAACAAGGATCAACTTTCCTGAGCTCCTTGCTCCTGGAAAACAGCGCGGGTCAAGAAAGCTCCCCACCCTTTGGGTTCCAGGAAATGAGTCACCGCAAAGCCCGCCTTCCCCACGCGCTTAGGTGTGACTCTGGACAGGTGTCCCTGCTCACCCGGATAAGGCCGGCACACAGACCTGCTAACGCCCCATTTTTGGCCTTACAAGATGATCAGCTGAACTGCTTGTCCCCACTGATCAATGGAATGAAACTCTTGTCAACCAAGCACTGCTTAAACCTCTCTCCCTGCCCGGGAGGCCCCAGATCCAACCCCTCCACCTGAGCCAGCACGCCTGCCCTGGGAAAGGAATCCCAGCTGGACAGCCACCCCCCCTCTCCACCCCTCCCCCCACCCCGAACGCAGGCCTGTGAGTGAGGTGCTCCTTGGCCACTCTTGGTCCACTCCTGGACACCCAGCCTGCCTGGGCTCCAGAGCCGATATCCGGAGCAAAGGCTGCAGAGATCCTGGTAGAGCTGGTCCTGAGGTCCCCTACTCCTGTGGAAGGGGGCGGCTGGTAGTGCCCAGCGCTGGAGTCTAAGTGTTGGTGGGGTGGGGAGCGAAGGCACAGACAGAAGAGCCACAAATCCCTCTAAGGTGCCACCCTCTGGTGTGTCACCAAAGGTGCTCTGCTACAAAACCACCTGAGGATGCTGGGAGCTGCATCCCTTTCCCCAGCCCTCCAACTAACAACACTTAACACTTCCTGCCAGGGGGCACAGGAAGACATTGAAAGGGCCCAGCTGTATCTTCACAGAGCAGGTGATGGGTGAATTTGAAGTTGAGAGGCAATATACTGGTAGCTGGCAAAAGAGGTCTATATTATTTAAGCAATAAGTATACAAGATCTGACATGTAGGCAGGGCAGTTGATTATTTTTTAGTTATCTTACTTACTTACTTAATTATCGTGAGAAGAATTGACCTAGTCCCTGACCTTCTTCCTTCCAGAAGCCAGGCCCCTAGCATTTCCTGTGCTGCGGTGGGGGTGGCCTTCCTAGCCGCCCTGTGTGGAGGGTGGTGGCTGCAGCCTCAGTCCTGCCTGGCCTGGGCTCGGTGCCACTAGTGGAGAACCCGAAAGACAAAGTCGCCCTGGTAACCAGACTCACGCCTTGCCCGCTTCTCTCTCACGGGCCTCCAGATCCCGTGTTAAAATGAGGATTCCACGCACAGCCCTCTCTCCACGCCCTGTAAAAAAGACAGGTATTTTCTCTAAGTCTCGCTTTCTTTTTTTTCCTTAAGAAACACAGAATGGTATTTGTGGGCCTGTGGAGCCACTGAGTCAGACATCAATGACTTCTGGTTCTCTTCTTTTAAACCCCACTTTGAGTTGCTTCTGATGGTGCTGCTTTAGCTGAGCGCAGCTGACGGGGCTGGCTCTGGGCCTGGGCATCCCTGGCTGTGGCGCTTTCCACCTCGCCACGCTTAGTTAGGAGCCAGCCGGATTTTACAGATCATTTAGCAAGCACAGATCTGTAGTAATACTACTTTCCAAAAAGTTCCTGATTGTTCACAAGGCAATCGTGTACCTAAGCCTCGAGTGCCCTTGTCCCGTCTTTTATCTCCACAGGCAGTCTGGGCTAACAGTCAGGTCCTGCCTGCCTTTGCCAGCCGGTGCCAGCTGCGGCTCCCGCACTATCCTGTTTCTGGTGCTTTGGCTACTCGAAGCTCAGAGTTAAATACACCGCCCGTAAGAGTAGTTAGCTCGTCCTTAATTCCTAGTGCATTTATCTTCCTGCTTCCCCTGTAAAATTAACTGCCATGTCTACATGTGCATGAGTTTTTACTATAAAGCTTATCATATCTCTTTTTGATTTCGAATTTGGTAGAACATAGGTTTTAAGCAAGCACACGTGGGAGAAATAGGACCTGTCATTGTTTTTCTCTTCTTTGTGTCTGCATTGAGGGCTTTTATAAAGCTCAGCCTGTCACTTCATTTGTTCATCCATTTGGCTCCCACAGTCTTGTGGGCCCCTCTGGGCCACGTAGTGAGCTGGGGGCCAGCTTGACAGGGTGGCAGAGCCTCCTGGCCAGGCCCGCAGCCCAGCGGAGTTACGCTGGGTGAGGCTCTGGTGGGGAGCTCAGGATACTGCTGCCACCCAAGAGGGCAGGAGCACAGCAGTCTGACCAGAGGACGTGCACCTGCGCGTGGGGGCCTGAGGTTGCAGGATTGGCCAGCAAGAGTAGGGGACTGCAGCAGGCAGGGGACGCATCACAGGGAGCATGAGGTGGGGATGCAAGCCGGGACAGGGGCAGGGAGCCCTTGTAGGTGGCTTTAAGGGTTCTGACTCTACCCTGAGGCTAATGGGAAGCCATCGGAGAGTTTTATAAGGGGAGCAACTCGATCAGATCTGTGTTTTAGGTATAAGTCCCAGTGGCTGCTGTGTAGGAGTGGGTTGGATTGCAGCTAGATGGGGAGGGGGCCAGTGGGGCTGGCTGGAGCTGCAGGCATGATGTGGGCTAGGCCCAAGAGTCACAGGGAGGCAGCAGTGTGGGATGGGCCTGGTGGCACATAGTAGGGAGGGATCGGAGGGCATTGAGAACACTCCCAATTTCTGGCTCCTCATCTGGGCTGGTGGTGGTGCTGGTGCTGAGACCCAGGACAGAGAAGCCAGGAGCCAGAGCAGGTTGGGGAAGGTGGCAATGCACAGACGGCCCAGCAGAAGGAGCAGGAGGCAGCACGCTGTGTGGGAGAGGGGTCGGGATAAAGCTGGGCGAGCAAATGGGGCTTGAGGTCACCCAGGGACACACGTGGAGAGAGAAGAGAAGAATGGCCTCACCAAATAAAGGGCCAGGCTGGGGGAGAGGAGAAGGAGGACAACAGTCAGGGAGGAGGAGGAGGAGGATGGTCAAGAGAGGGGAAGGACAGGGAGGAGGAGGGGAACAGTCAGGGAGCAGGAGGACATTCAGGGAGCAGGAGGACTATCAGGGAAGGTGATCTCCTTTGTGGAGGCAGCAGAGCAGAGAAGAAAGGGGAGACTTTGTGAGAATGAAGGCTTCTCCCATCACCTGTGAATTATGGTCAGGATCGCTTGAAAGATGTGCAGAGCTCAGATTTCCTGGCAAGGAGGCAGGTGGGATGACTATTCCCTGCTTCGAATCTCCTCGTGCTGTCTTGGGAGCACTCTAGCTCCCCTGGGGCTTGCTGCCCTTGGTGTCAGGCTTGCCCCAGGGCTTGGCAATGGCTCCTTGGTGCTGTTCTGGTCTCCTGCCCAAGGTGGGCTCTCTGTGCCGAGGCCTTCCTGATGTGTCCATGTATTTCTGTGAGGGTTGTCTCTCTAAAGCGTGAGCCCTAACAGGACAGGAACCCTGTCTGTCTTGTTCACTGCTATATCCCAGAGCCAAGCACACACCTCGCCCATGAGTATTTGTTGAATGAATGAACAGAAAGTGAGCAAAAGGAAGGAAACAGATGGGGATGATCGGTCAGAAGGTGGGGAGAGCTCCTCCACAAGGACTCTGCTGCCCGCAGGGACGACAAGCCTGCTCGGGGCCGATTGATAAGAATTCTGCATCGTATTTTTAAGTCTAAGCATCCTTACCAGATCCTCCAGGAGTTTATTATTAATAGAACATTGCCCCCCAGTGTAAGTGACAGCTTTAGATTACAAAAGTGTTGCCTTTGCCTGGAAGAAGTGCAAAGAAGCAAGTGCACACAGGGTTCAGGGTGCCTTTAATCACAGTGGGTTTTGGGCCGTGGTCCACTCAGGGCCTCAGGAGGTTGGGGGTGCCCATGCAATGGGTTTCTGGGCCTCACTGCTGTTTCAAGAGGAATCTCTCCACCTTTATATGGTTCCAGGGCTTTGGAAATATAAAGTATAAAACAGCTCTTTTGCAATTTACTTGGTTGTTGCAACTTGCATGTTTTTGCTGACAGAGAATTCCAGAGTCTGAAGTGACCTAGTCTCTAATTGAAGAGACACCTCCCCCGCTTGCAAAGGATGATTTTGCCCCTTCTTACTGGGAGTGCTCTTCCAACGTGCATCTCACAGAGACCTTCCCCCGCACCGTGGCCACCCGCCCTGAGACTGTGCTGTGTCCCCCCAATCCTTCTCCAGGCTCCGTGACTATACATCCTTCAGTGGCTCCCATGTGCCCCTGAGATGTGCCAGCCACCTCATCTGGACTTCCTTGGGGGCGGGTGGCCAAGTACAGGTGCAGTGGGGCCCCGTGCTTCCATCCACTCATGTAGGCAATTGTGCATTCACTTTTGTCACAGGCGTGGCATCCTTCTGGAGGAACCCTAGCCACTCTGCAAATGATCTTCAGTCAAGTGCAATGAATTGCTGGTTCCTACATATACTGTTCTACAGTTATTCAGGTCGAGCCATTGCTCACTGATGTTGGTGCAATAATCCCGCCCCTTGAGGTGACTGTGACCTTGAATCTGCCATCCGTAGTATCTGCCTGTACCACTAAGCTTTGGGTAATTGGTAGATGTGATATTTATATCTCGATGGCTTTGTCTAAATTATAGAAGTATTTTACTTGACAAAGCCCTGTGGCAGGCCACTGGAGACCTCCCTTCAGAATGGCAATGACTTGACTTGGGCCCATAGAAGATTCTAAAGTCTTTGATTAAAACCCAGGTCCTTTAATGAGTTGATTAAAAAAATATAAATCAGTCATGCTCCTGACAGCTGAAAATCATGCTCAGCCTGACTTACATTTATTAGGGCCACAATGCATATTTAAGAGGCACATTAAAGAGCTGAATTCAGGGTGAAGTACTGGATTGGCCATGACTTTCATAACTCAGTGTTGTTTCGGGTTCTGCCCCGTCCCTCCCTTTACAAGTGCTCAGCACTGCACAGCTGTCATCAGAGAAGAGAGACTTGGCCAAGAGTTGGCATCTCTGCCCATGCACAGAGCGCATCCTGACCTCTACAAGGGCCGACATCAAACTCGGAGCCTGCCTGGAGAGCGCGGTGTCTCCACATCAGAAACCAAGTGTCAGGATTGTACCTTTGAACATCAAAAAGAAGAAAAAACCCAACAGCACTGATATCCAAGGGACAAGCTCTGAGACCACAGATAGAAGTGTCTATCCTTGTGCCAAATTCTCAAGGGTCCCGGGTGAAGGGACAGCCTGGTCTGGCCTGTCCCAGGTCCCTGCTGGATGGGAGGGGTGTGACAGGGCCCGGTGCCAGAAGGCTCCAGTGCTGTTCCCTCTCCCAGCCTCTCTGCTTCATCTCCTGAGGAGAGCCTGTCTTAGGGCCACCCTCCCTGCCCAACTTTACTGCCAGCAGCTACTCCAGGAGCAACCCAGGAGCTGCCCTGGTCTGGCCCTTCCTCCCTAGTGCCTGGGGGACAGGACTGAGACAGATGCCAGGTATGGTGATCCCTATTAAATGGGGAAGAGAGGAGAGGTCGATGGTCAGCTTCGACTTCCAAATAGGTCTTTGATTTTTAAATTGACTATTCCATTTTCAGTATATAAGATATTTATAAGGTTAAAAAGTGAACATCACATAAATTACACCTGGAGACATCTCATGCCTGTTTCCTCCTATTCCTTAACCATTTTTATTAGAACCTTGTTTATTATTCTGGTGTTTCTTGTGCAAAACCAAACAAATACAATACAAAGACATATGTATATATATTTCTTATCATGCTACTCCCTTACAGAAGAGAGCACACTGTTTTCTTGTTCTGCAACTTGCTGTCTTTATTTAGTAATCTATGTAGTGACATTTGCAAATCCATCTTCTTTACCCATTTGCAGCTGTGTGGACTCCTGGAGTGGAGGTACCATGGCTTGTTCACGTGGCCCCCAACCGGCCTGTGGACACGTGGTTGCTCCCCGTTGCTTGGTGTTATGGCAACACTGCAGGCACAGCTGGGACCGCATGTGGCGTTTCCCAGGCACAGGTGCGTCTGTCCGGCTCAGCTCGCTCCGGGGGCTGCTGTCTGTGTCGCTGCCAGCAGATGGGAGCGTGCAGGCTCCGCCCTGCCTGTGGGTTCCGGCCACTGTGATCAATGAGGAGGGGACTCAGTGTCTGTGAGTCTGCACTTCTCTGATGGATGAGTGAGGTCGAGCATCTTTTCCCATGGGAGAGGGCCACTCCTATTTCTTTCCCGAAAACTGACTGTTCGTTAGATCCAAAGCAGAAATGTCAATCTTGAAAGTCAGGGCAAGAGCTGTTTATTTTTCTTTTTTTAAAAGAAAACAGTTCTTCTGATTGCCTAAAGGCCAAGGGCCCGAGGGACTCAGACGTGAGCTTCATCCCATGAACAACAGAGTGGGGAAGAATGTGATGATTCAGGAAGTTTCCGTGCCCAAAGCGCAGGTGGGACTGGAGTCTGGGGACCACAGCTGGGGGCTGGGGGGCCTGAGAAGGGAGCCCACGGCCACCATCCTCCTCGAGTTGAGCGCGGAGTGTGATGGGTGAGGTGACCCCTTAAAACCTTCAAGGTCTGTCCCTTCCTGCCCAGCCCAGCGGGACGCTTTCTGCACCTCCCCCTTCCTGGTGACCTGTGAACATGCTCAGCTTTCTTTGGTCCTGGGAAAGGAGAAACACACAAAACCCAAAGCCCACTGCTCCTGCAGCTGTGGTCCTGTGCCCTCTGCACCCTGGGGGTCTCCTTGTGCCCCATTGCTCTGGACCTGCTGTCCTGTAGCACCTCCCTCCATGGCTCTGTCCCCTCCCACCCTCCTGCCTCCCGTCTGTTCCCACGGTTCCCATCGTCCTCCTGGACAGAACTGCTGGTCACTCCTGGCTCTGGCCCGCTGGCCTTTTGCTGGCCATCACTTTGGCCTGGCTGGCCCCTCACCCTGTCTGTGTCCAAATAAACCCACTCCCATCCCTCCTGAAGCCCAGGACCAGGCGGGCACCTGCCAGGCCCTGCGTGTAACTCCAATCCCCGATTCAATCCAGGACCCGTCCCTGAGACTAGAGATCCAGCTGGAGATCACCATACAGGCCTGGGGGAGCCAGAGTGGGTCCAGCTGCTCCCCTGTGTAAAAACGTCCCCTGGGGCTCTCCAGAAGGGAGTGTGCTTTGGCACTGGAAGCCTCCCCATCCTGCCCTCAGCCCTTCCTGCTCTGCTCCCCGGGCCCCATCCCCAGCCTGGACCTCCAGCTCACCTGACAGCCTCCCTCAGCACATGGGGTGCATCCTCCAGCTGGCTGGGTGGGCAGGGCGGGCGCCCCTGGAAGAGCTCAGGCACTCTGGTCTGCCTGCCGGTGTCCCGGAGCTGGCTTCGGGGTCGGTGCTGCCCACCCTAGCTCTCCACCCCATGACCCGCTGTCGTCCCTGGTTCCCTCCTCATGGCGCTGGGAAGGTAGCTCTGCTCCCGGGTACTCTGAGGAGGCTTGAGGACCTTCAAAGGGGATCCGTTGCAAAGCAAGCTTGCTAAGATTGGCGACCTGCAAGCCACACGTATTTATTTTGAAAAATCTTTTATTCTGAGACAATTTTAGACAAAAACATTGCAAAAATAGCACAGAATCCTCATAAACTTTCCACCAGGTCCTGATGCTAACACCTTGCAGGACCTCGTTCTGCACCAGAAAGTCAGCGCTGACACAGCACCATCGGCCCAGCTACCGACCTCATTCCAGCGCAGCCAGTGGTCCCAGCAATGCCCATTCTTGAGCCAGCGTCCCACGCCGCCTTCCTTGTGTCTCTTGAATCCTCCAGTCATGACCTTGTTGGGCACATCTGGAACGTGGGGAAATGCCTCCACCACGCCTGTCTTGTTATTTTACCAAACTCTTCCCTCACCCAGGGGAAGGAAGCAAACGCCACCCTGCCCCAAACGTGCCTCTCTCTGCCTGTGCCGGCCGCCTGGGTTTCCCACAGGTGCGGGCGGCTGGGCCCCGAGGCCGCTTCGCCTTTTCATTTCCAGGACCAGAGGGTGCCAGGCACGCAGCAGCTGATGGATAGTGTTGGCTCAGCTGGGTTCAGGCACGTCCGTGAGTCTGGTGTGAGGTGTGGCACTTGCGTGCAAACATTTGTAGGAGGGCATGTGTGTGCACGTGTATGTGTGGAGGGTCTTCTATGGTACCTGTTGTAAAAATCAGTTATTTCTATAAGCCAAATTAAGCCATTTAATTGTTCAACAAAAATTTGTCAGGTCTGAACTTTCTGCAGGCTCTATACTGGTTAGACACTGTGCTGAGTCCTGGAGAAACATCGGGCACCGCCACAAGGCGCAGTCTCCACCCTGGGGAGGCGCTGGTCTTGCTTGCTGGCCAGGCAGACACCACGGCTCTGGGAGCACGGAGGCTGTCAGGGAGCGCTTCCCAGGAGGGTAGAACAGAATTCAGCAAGCTAAGGGGTGAGGACGGGCCCCAGAGGTGGATCCAGCGAGAGTGGGAGAGAGGGTACGTCTGGGGAACCACAGCCAGGTAGGAATAAGCATCGTGGCGGCGTCTGTGCCAGGTCCTGTGGCACACGCACACCACACTTCCTCCCGTCCCTGCGCCTCCAGGGAGTCGGCATCATGTCCTCATTTAGAGAGGAGGCGAGTGGCTCAAAGCGGCTGGTGCCTTGCCCAGGCCACAGGCCAGCATCAGGCAGCCCTTCGGCTGAGAGTCCAGAAGGGAGCCTGTGGCCTCACTGCCCAGGCCCTGGGAGCCGGAGCAGCACCTCCGTGGTCCCGGAGAAGCCCAGCGGGTGGTCTGCACAGACGTGCGGAGGCTGGTCAAGGACTCCTCCTGGAATCAAGGCGTCTTTGAATCTCTGCAGGCTGCTCCCCCTCCAGGACCACTGTGTCAGGGTTTTCTCATATCGTGGGACCATCTTGGTGAGAGCGGAGAGGACCCAGTGATCTCAGGATTTGCCAGAAGTGGTCCCCAGGGTTGGGGAGGCTGTAGATGTGGTCAGAGACTGAGGCTCGCATCGAGGGGGTGGCCCAGCTGCAGAGAAGGACGTCAGGCCTCCCACGCATGGGCCAGTGGAAGGCCTCGGGGAGGCGTCCAGGCTGGGAGACCAAAATGGATGAACTCCCGTGAGGATGCTCACCCAGGTGACCAGGTGGTGTGGCACCCACTGTCCCCTGTCCCACAGGGACACAGACCTCACTGAGTAGGCTGTGCGCAGGTGGTCTCCCTGGGACGTGCTGTGGGGATACACGTAGTTCCATGGATTCAATTTATCTTATTTGACAGGTAGGTATTTTCCCCTAACTCCAGGCCAGGCGCCTTTCAACTATGACTCATTAACTCTTTAGAAAGACCTGGGAGGTGGAGACCTGGGAATTCCCACTGGACACACAAGTGGCTGAGGAGCACAGCTGCCAGCACCTCACCTGCCCCCACGCCCGGCCTCGTGCCTCCGGCCCTGTCTCTCCCAGCTGCCCAGGCACAGTCCCAGTAGGGCTGGGGAGCGTCTCAGTCACCCACCTTAGCTAATGCCCCAGGGACAGGATCACAGCCACGGTGCAGCCTGAGTATTCCCCACCTCAGATTTTTCTACCTGCGTCCCAGAGCCGGGCTTCTCTGCTCTGATCACACCAGCTCCTGCTGCGCCAGCCTGGCACGGCCGTCCACGTCGCACAATGACCCTCGCCCTCCAGAGTCCTCCCAGGCTCCTGTCTTCCCCAAGGGAGGGACACGAGCAGGGCTGTCCCATGCCCACCTGCCGGGTCTCACCTGCCCGGTTGCTGGGACTCAGTGGGCCTCCGGGCCCCCACGTTGCATGTAAGGTCAGGGGCCTGGTGACCCGGGAGCACAGGGCTCCCTCCATTACAAATAAAAACAGGCTCAGAGGGGGAAGCGGCTTGTCCCCAGGCCCCGGCTGGCAGGTGCGGGGTCTGGAACTGGAAGTGCGGTTCTCTCCACCCACCTACCCTGAGGGCAGCCCGGGGATCATGCCTCCCCCCACCTTCGCCACACAGGGATTGGGGATCAGGTGTGAAACCTGAGCGCAGCGGCCGAGATACCACATTCTGAACATCCTCTCTTGCTATGGATTGCATGAATATAAGGCAAAGGGCTGTGATTTTAGGAAATCGGCCAGAATTTCTTCAAGTTAACAGATTCAAAGAAAACAATGCAAATATTCAAGAGGTTCAGCTGCTGCCGAAACGTATCTGGGACTTTCCTTGGGGAATTTGTGCAAGGATAGCGGAACAAAGAACACAACTTGGTCTCATTACTTTGTGTTTCTGCCTTGTTTTTTTTAACAGTTTTATTTAGATTTGCAGACTTAGCTTATGCTGACTTTGGTTCATTTCTGAAAATAAATCCTACCTCAAAGGACAAAGATTAGCTAGCATTGAAGAGATTTTGAAGAAGGTAAAAGCCAGAGTCCCAAGCGAGACAGTGCAGCCGGCCCTGTGTCCCTGCCTAGGGGGCAGGCCTCGCACGCCGAGGACACCCCGAGTCACCTCCACGCAGGCCCCACTGTGCCCTGCACTGTGCTGCTCCCACCCGATGGCTCAGTGAGATCAAGCCTCAGACCGGCCCTGACACATGGCAGGACTTGGGGTCAAGCTGAGGCCTGTGACCCAGTCATCTAACTGTTCATAACAAACCACCCTGGAACTCAGTGGCTTAAAACACCCACATCCCTCTGCTCACTGTTCTGCGCTCATGCTGGGCTCAGAGGGCAGTTCTACCGGCCACCCCCAGTGGCCCCACCTGGGGCTGTGGGGCCAGGCAGGCCCTGGGCTGCAGGGGGCAGTGGGCTATGGGCACTGGCTGTCGGCTGGGTCAGGTGAGGACAGAAGAGGCAGCAGCAAGAGAACTCAAACCTAAAGTCAGGCACTGCCCAGCCTCTGCCTGTGTGGCATTCCCTGGCATCCTCCCAGGAAAGCCCCTTGGTGGGAGGGGGCCACTCCGGGCGTGGGTGCCGGGGGTGTGATGAGCTACACTCCTCACCCCACAGCTGCCTGTGGCCACAGACGCAACAGCCGAGCGGCATGGCCATGTCACCTGCAGGCCTTCCACAGGGGAGTCCCTGGCCAGCTGACCAGCAGCACAGGTCCTGCCGCCCAGCCTCCCGCAGACGTGCACTTTCCTCTTTCCTGCTGCGAACATGAGCAGTGGGGAGCACGCTGGGCCTCTGAACAGGCAGGTCTGGGCGGCCACACACACCACCATCACACCAAGCAAAGAGGCCTTTTATGTTCAAAATTATTAAGGGTTTCCAAACCAGGGACGTGCTCATTATAGAAATTATGGAAAAGAAGGGCAAGGATCGAGAGGAAATGAAAACCACAGGGGTCCCCAAGCCCAGGGTTAGGATCTGGTGCGCGTGTCCTGTCAGTTCCTATCTGCTCATCCAGGGTTCAGGCTTGGTCCCTGTGTGCTTGTGAGTGCTGTGTTTCAAGCCAAGCACAGGGACACAGCGTTCGCCCTGCCTGACATGCCCACATGGCACAGGACAGTCCAACACTTGCCCGTGGCTGGTCATTTACGGTCCTCCCCATTTTTTGATGATTATGGATAATGCTTCAGCAAATAGCCTTTTTTTTTGGAGGGTGGAGACAGAGTCTTAGTCTGTTGCCCAGGCTAGAGTGCAGTGGTGTGATCATAGCTCGCTGCAACCTCGAACTCTGGGCTCAAGCGATCGATCCTCCTGCCTCAGCCTCCCGAGTAGATGGGACTACATGTGCACACCACCATGCCTGGCTGATTTTTCTGTTTTTTTTTTTTTTTTTAGCAGAAATGGGGTCTCGCTCTTGCTCAGGTTGGTCTCAAACTCCAGAGTTCAAGCAATCCTCCCACTGCAGCCTCCCGGAGTTTTAGGATTACAGGCGTGAGCCACTGCGCCTGGCCAGCAAATATCCTTTATCATCATTGTTCACATCTCTGAGTATTTCCTTGGTTAGATTTTCCCAAAGGGCCGAAGAGTGTGAACATCTCAAGGCTCCTGGTACATCTTGTCCAACCCTACAGCCACCCCTTACAAGGCCCACTGGCTGAGTCACCGCCCCGCCCAAGCAGGTCCTACCCATCACCACCCGGGGCCTCTGGATGCAGGTCTGCCTTGGAGATCCCTTAGTGCCCTTAACACCACAGATGTGTGACTGTGGCAGTCTCTGGGAGCCAGGCCGCGGCAGGGAGGGTGGTTTGCTCCCTGGCGCCTCCAGAGGTGGGATACGTGGCAAGGGTCTGTCCCCTCTCAGATGGGAAGGGCTCTGCTGTCTGCCCGGAGCAGGGGTGTTTCCACAGGGCCCCAGAGCCAAGGGCTAGGCTCCAGGCCTGAGAGAGCCCTTGCCCGCTGCACTAGGCGCACAGAGGGTGTTCCATGCATCGCTGTGTCGCCAGTGCTGTGCTCAGAGGGGGTGCTCGTGTAAGGCCTTGCTACAAACAGAGGCTGGAGGAGGTGGGGCTGGCAGTGTGCCAGGCATCCTTCGTCACTGGGGGAGGTGTGGGGCGGTCCCAGCAGGGAATGTAGAGCCAGCTTCCTGACATAGAATGTGTGCTTGTGCCTGTCAGCACTCGCTCTAAATGGGGCAGTCCACAACTCATACATGGAACTGAATCCTCGCAGCCCTGTCTAAACACACGTGTAGTTTGAAGCATCACTTCTTTGGCCATCTGTGTCAGGGTACGTCTGACCGTCATGTGCCACCACCCTGGGGCAGGCGCTGCTGACTGCCTGGTCACTGCTTCTTGAAGTGAAGATAGAGAGTGATGGCCCCTAGTCCCCCGGTGCATTAGTGTCACTGGGAAGCGTGTAGGGCCTGGTGCTGGCCCACTGCACAGAATCTCTGGGGTGGGGGTGGGCACTGGGGTTCCTTCTCCGATGCTAACTTGCAGCTGGGACTAAGAGCCACATACAGACCACAGGGCAACACAATGCCCCCTCAAAACTTACTAACCGCTGACCTCAAGTCCATTTGCACGCATACATTCAGCAGTTTTTTTTTATTAAAATTTGAAGAACAGTTCCATCAAAACTTTAAAGATTACAAAGCAAATGCTGCCATTGTGAAGTGACATTGTCCTGTCCATCTACACGGCTGCCGGGGCAGTGGCTGTGCCAGGACCTGCGGGTGGGCCTGGGCTGGCTGTTGGGCAGGGTGGCAGCTGTGGACGCCTCCCTCCCCACCCCTGCGAAAAGTAATCTTCAAAGACTCAGCTTCAATTAACATCCATTATAACATGTCCTAATAAGAGGTACTTGGTAATGAGCTGATTTTGTCTGTAATTAAAGTGTCAAAAGCAGGGCCCCCAAGGAGGTCCGCAGCTGCCAGGGTCTGCTCAGGGCCCGCCCTGCTTCACCTCTGCTCAGGGCCCACCCGGCTTCCCGGTGACATGTCCAGCAGGCAACTTCTTTTGATTATCACAAACACCAAGTCTCAAATGAAAGGAGTGGAAATAAATAGAACACGCCAGCTCCATGGCACCAGCTGTTCCAGCGTGCAGCACCCCTGGTTCTACTCAGGCACTTGTAAGGGTGGGCTCCCTGCCCTGCAAGGTAGCTGCACCCGCCGGACTGTGTGCTCAAGTGGCTGAGGAAACCCTGGGTTTCCAGAGCACATTCGTGACCACCCTGGGAGCCCTGCCCCTCCC
Source organism: Propithecus coquereli (assembly GCF_000956105.1). Classification (NCBI taxonomy): domain Eukaryota; kingdom Metazoa; phylum Chordata; class Mammalia; order Primates; family Indriidae; genus Propithecus; species Propithecus coquereli. Next base: position 10,272,821 of record NW_012155062.1, on the reverse strand, counting down.
TGTCTCATCTGAGTGCCGCTCTCCCACGCTCCTCTGGGGCACCCTCCACATCGCAACGCTTGGGCAGTGCTCTCATCCCCTCACTCCTTCGTTCATCTCTGTGCTCTGAACTCGGCTCTAACTCCTCCTCCCTTTTTAAAAACTTTTTCTTGTGAGCTAACTGTAGATTCACGTGCAGTTTTAAGAAATAAATTCAGAGAGATTCCATGTACTTTTCACCAGGTTTCCCCCGTGATAACATCTTGCAAAACTGCACATGCTGCCATATTGCAGGAAATCAGCCTTGGTACGAACCATTGGCCTTACTCAGCTATCATGTTTTACCTGCACGGCGGTGTGTGTGCGTGTATGCGTGTATTCAAGCACTTAGTTCCATGCAATTTGGTCACACGTGTAGATTCCTGTGACCCTCCTCCAGTCTGTCCCCACAAGGATCCCCAGGGCCACGCTATGTAGCCACAGACACTCCCTGCTTCTCTCCCACCCCTACCCTGCCCCCAGCCCCTGGCAACCACTCACCTGTTCTCCATCTCTGTGGTCTTGTAGTTTCAAAATGTTATGTAAATGGAGCAGCGACAGAAGCAGGCATGGAAAGCAACACCTCACACACCCTTGACAGAAGTGTGCTGGACACCCCAACTTCCTCCTTACCTAGGAAGGAGAAGGAAATGGGAACCAGCCCACGGCATCTATGCAGATGTGGTTATATTTATTGCTAATGCCTGTCTGCTCTTTTTCTAAAAAGGTCTTTTTTCAGGTCACAAGTGCCCCCAGAGACCAGTGTGATCCTGACAGCAACTGTAGGGTCCCAGTTGGTGCCACAGCAGGGCCGAGCTCACACGGCCTCTCCCGCCAGGTACCACTCTCTCTGGGCTGTTCTTTATAGTAGGAGAACGACAGCGAGTCAGGGATCATGCAAATGAAGTCTGGGCAAACTGAACAGTAATAAATACGCATCGGAACCCAAACACTTCCTGTGAGAATGCATCGTTTTCTAAATTCCAGCAAAGTTTAGTTGGAAATTTTTATTCAGTATGTGCATATTTGCTTTACGTACAATTTCATTGACTGTACTAATCATGGGAACGTCCATCAGAAATGACGAGGCAGGTGGGGGTTCTTGGAGCAGATGCCTCTTCTGCGGGAGTTACAGACTCTCGACGCTGCGTGTATTTGAGGAGCTAGGAGCGAAGGCTCTGGAGTCTGGACTGTGAGTTGGGCTGATCAGTGGCCGTGGGGTCTGGGGGAAGTTACCTAACCTCCCTAAAGCCCCGCTCCCAGTTGTAAAATGGCCGTGGCAAGAGTCCTTGCCTGTAGGATGCCTGTCAAATTAAACAAGATAATCTTGTAAAGTGCCTAGTGAGGTGCTCAATCGACAACAGCCAAGGCCATTTGCGAGGCTGACAGAGCAGCTGGTGTCTTCTCCCTGGGGGGTGGCCTGTGCAGCAGGGAAACAAGACTCCTGTGCAAACGTCCCTTCCAGAGGCACGGATCCTGACCCAGGTCTGGCGCGTAAGGCCCGTCCTGCGCCCAGCGGGCAGGAGCATCCAGTCCTGGGAGCGTACAGGTGATTTCCAGGTCAAAGGTCATCCCGGACTGGTGTCCACAAGGCGGGCTCTGGGTGTGGGGAGGTGGCAGGAGCGGTTGGCTCTACATTCTGGGAGCCTTGGCTAGTGTAAGTCGAGGGCTTGGGGAGAAGGAGTGTGTGCAGGGAAAGAGGGGGCCTGGGAGGAGATGGGGCTGGCGGGAGACCAGGAAAGGAGGTTGTGCTGGGGACGTGACTGGGAGGAGCCTCCTCCCACACATCCAACCCCCAAGGGAGGCGAGCTGTGGACCTCGAGCAGTGAAATAAACTGCTCGGAGAGTTCCAGGACTAATTGGTCCCACGGTGACCAAAAATGACAAATGAGGAAAAGAGAACTCCAGGCTAGGCTGTGGCTGTACCCCAGGCCACTGTGAAGAGCAGACCCTGCGTGCTGGAGGCCTGGGGGCTGCGCGGGGGCAAAGCGCCCTCTCCAGGACAGTCCGAGCCTGCCTGCCAGCCTGGGCACAGATGGCCTGGACTTAACTCCCGCGGGGCCTGCGGGTCTGGGTTGTGCACAAGTCCTAACTCACTGGCGCTGGGGGAGGTGGGCTGCTTGTTAAATGTTTTGTAACATGGTTTTCCGAGTTTAAAGCAGAAACTCCATATTTACCAGCTCAGAGCCATAACCAAGTTATGAATCATAAGATCTAGAAATGGCCAGCCCAACACATGGGAATTCCTGGAGAGTCACATAAGCTCCGGAGCTGGCCTGTGGAGCTGGATGCTCAGTTTAAGTTTCAACCAAATCTCAGAGCCACGGAGTGCCTGGCGGAGTGACAGAAAGCAGCGTGCTGCCTGCCTGAGGGACTTGGCAACATGCCCACACTGGCCTCAGGTGGTGAGCAGCCCTCTGACGAGGGGCACAGACTCGATGGGGACAGGAGGGCCCCACCTGGGAGGCAGCCTGGGCTTCTGATGGGCTGCACACTCTTCTAGGCCTTGTCACTTGCCAGCATCCAGGTGTCCTGCAGCCCCCTGGGGAGGCTGTGGTGCTTTGGGGACGTGGTTACCCTATGTTGGATGCTGAGGCCTTGGTCTGGTGGGGACACCCATTCCCCTACACCCCTGGTCACATCCTTTGAAGCCACAGGCTGGTCCTGGGGTGGGCACAGGCCATAGCCTCCATGGCTGCCCTTGCTCCTCCCCCTCCCTCACAGCCTCTCCTGCTGGGTCTCATCCATGCAGGTATGTGTGCATGTGTGTGCATGTGTGTGCATGTGTGTGCATGCGGGGCACGTGTATGTGCATGTGTGTGTGGTGTATTATCTGGGGTTTGTGCATACACGAGTCAGATGTGAACAAACGGGGCCTAAGTAGGTGCCTTGTTTTGGGCAGTAACTCCAGGGAACTGGGGATGGAGGCCGAGGCACTAGTGTGGGATGTCTCAGAACTGGCCCAGGGAGGGAGGCGCATCTGTCCACTGGCTCCCTCAGGTCTGTGCTTCTGTGTTGGGCAGGTGAAGGTGCTGTGTGGGCTCCTGCAGGAGGTGACCCAGAAGTGGCCAGGACACAAAGGTGCCACCAAGGCAGCGGCTGCCAGGCCACCTGCATGCAAGCCCGTGGTTAGAGGCAGGACAGCAGGCAGCCACCTCTGCTGGCCCACGAGGAGGCAGGGGAAGTGTCAGGGCCTCACGAGGAGGCGTGGGTCTCGGGGCACCTCAGAGAGCCCTCGGAGAGGTGGGAGCACCTGGGGAGAGCCCGCCAGGGTGCTTGGCCTCTCCACCCAGCTTCTCACTTTCTCACTCGGCCTCGAGGCTGACTCACCTCACATAGGTCAGGTGCTGCTCCAGTCAAGGATTCTTGAGAAACACTTGGTGGGGAGGCAAAGAGACACTCTACAGAAGACAAGGAGACCAGGTGGGCCCACTGCCATGGATGAGGAGGGAGCATGGCTAGGGGACATCAAAAACTCCTGGTGATCAGCGTGGGCAGACTGGGCCATGCACCCCTGGTGGGACCATCCCAGGCATCCCTGCAGCCTAGGCCAGGAGGAGGGCAGAGGATGGCGTGGAGACAGCGGGTGAGAGGTGAAGTGAGCTGCAATAAGGCGCAGTTTGCCATGCACTCAGAAGAGGGCAAAGGACACACTGGTGGGAGCCCTGGGAGGGCAGGACTCGGGGCAGGGTGGCTGCGCCCAGTGGTGGCGGGTGCCTGGGCCATGGGGCCCACATGCCCAGCAGCAGTCAGACACCGCAGCATGGCTCCGGGAGAGGTGGCAGCTGCAATCGTGGGAGGCATTTCAGACATGAGAGCACTGCAGCCACCACAGCATGTAGGGGACAGAGGGCAATGGCCTGGGGCCCAAGTGGTGGAGGGTCAGGGCGAATCAAGGGCCTGAGCCAGGGGGAGAGTTTCCAGAACAGATGCCTCAGGAGCTGAACGAGGCAGAGATGGCCAAGGAGGGTGGACAAGCCCCCTAAAGGTGGCTCAGATGTGGACACAGACGTCACCCCACATCCCTCAGAGAGCTGCAAATAAAGATTTTTATCACTTGTGATGGGGCTCCTGTGTGGCCTGCAGGTGGTCCCCACGCCCAGCCCAACTCCCACCTGCAGGAGAGGCAGAGGGGGCCGTGGCCTTCTGACAGGCCGTGGTGGTTCGGGCAGGGTGGGTCAGAAGTCGCCTGACCCTGGAGCCTTCCTCTTTGCTGTGGCTGACTTGGCAGCGATGGTTCTAGAATTGTGGCCTCAGGCTACAGCTGTGCTGCCTGGAATAGGTCCAGTTCTTCCTTCTGACCTTGGTCCCTGAGGAGTCAGACCTGTCCTATGTCCTCAGTGAGGACTTGTCCACCAGCCAGGGTCCTGGGCAGCATCTGGGAGCCTCCTACCCAGTGTCCAGTGACATCGTGTTCACAGCACTGAGCTTGGAGAGAGCCCTGGGGACCCCCAGCTAAGGGACGGGTCCAGTCTCTGCTCCACTATCTAGCCTCAAGGCTGGGGTGGGATATGCCTCTGTCCCCGCACACTTGGGCAGTATGCTGCGGCAGGGTGTTCTCCTATGGGTCGGCCTCTGCTGTAGGAAGGCATCACACTGGCTGCCGGGAGGGCCAGATGGAGGTCGCCCCTACCTCAGCCTCCTGGGTGTACCCTCCCCATGGGCGCAGGGGAAGGCCTGCTCCACCAGAACCCTGTAGAAGCCTCACCCCTCTCTCTGGCCACCTCCTTATTTGAGATTCCTTATTTCAGGGGCTTTGGGGATAGCAGCCAAGTGCAGGGAGGTTGTGCATTAGGGTTTGCTGGGCGAGGCAGCCCCAGCCCCGGCCCACCTAGGGGCACAAAGCCAGTTGGTAGCAGGCATGAGGCCAGAACTGCCCCCGACCCTGGGCTCATATTCTTCCCTCTCCCCTCCCTGCGGCCCCCACCCGTGCGGGTACCATGAGGTGTCACAGCAGCACTCGCCTTAGCTTGTCACCATTTGGTCCAGGCAGCTCCAGTTGCAGCGAGCAGGTTCTTCCAGCCAGGACCCCTCAGAGCCACCAATCCCCAGACTGTGGGCCTGAGCAGAGGCCCACCAGCTAGTGGGGGACTTTTGTTCTTTTTGACAAAAGAGCATGTTGCCACCAAGTGTGGCACATGGCACACTAGACCACAGGCAGCCAAGTCCCCGATATGGCTGTAGGACCCCGTCCTTCCACCCTGGGTCGGGCTGACAGGACATGGGTGTCAGATGGGGACTCAGTGTCAGCGGCCACTCAGCCAGGCCTCCTGGAGCCGAGCACCAGCTGAGGGTTAGGATGTGGCCTCTGGAGCCAGACCGCCGGCTCGAACCCCAGCTACACCAGCGCTTCGCCATCTCCGGAGGTGAGTTGGTTAACTGCTTTCTGTCTCAGTTTCCCCACCTGTGAAGGGGGTGTGACCATAGTTCCTTGCCATCTTCACAAGGATGCAACAGAGCTCCAGGGAGGGCCCAGTTACCCCGGCCTCCGCGTGCACCTGTTGTCACCTTTGCTCTCTGCCGCTCCCCGGCTGCTGCTGTTTCTCCCTCTCTTGCCCTCAACTCTCCTGTAGGAACGCCATTCTCGCTCCAGTGGAACCCCCAGCTTGGGGAGGAGACCAGGTCCCGGTCAGACGGGGCCCCGCCCCACCAGCCAGGCCGGGAGTGGTGAGGAGGGCACCACACGGCACACAGCAAGGGCCACTGTGCAGGCTTTGCCGGCTGTTTTGTTGGGAAGGGCGGTGGCACTCAGAGCCCCTGGTCCTGGCCAGAAACAGACATGAAGCCCTGGAGCCCACCACATCTGGGCCACAGTGTAACCCATGAGGGTGGAGTCTGGCCCAGTCCCTCAGCGTGTGCTGGGCAGGGCCTGGCACCTGCCACCGGGAGCCCCAGGCTTTCCGAACGGGGGATCCTGATGGGCTGTGACAGGCCCACAGTTGGGAGGTCCCTGGGCACCCTACACCCGCCCCTCCCTTCGTCCACCTCCCCTTTCAAGCCGTGAAGAAATCACAGCGCAGAGGTGAGAAGAGCCACTTCGGGGCAGCGTCCCTCTGGGATGTGTCGGCCTCCACCTTGGTCTAGCTTGAGAACCTCAGGGCTGCTGCTGCTCCCATGACCTCGCTGCCCCCCTGAGCAGGGACACCTTCACCCCTTCCTGGCATCTGTGCAGCTCCATCACTGGCTTCCCCATCACAGGGCCCGCTCCCTGTGCTGCCGGCAGAGGGGGCTTTAGACACGCTTTGCTCTCAAACGCCTCCTTGGATCCCGGCCAGGGTGGCTTCCCTGCCCCCGCCTGCCGCTCTGGGACCCGCCCCTGCCCGCCGGCAGACCCTCCACACCACCCCTCCAACTTCATGCGATTGTCCCGCTATCCCTTAGTACTTTGCACTAGAGTGATTGTCTAGCCATTTTAATTAATTTAACTTTTGACTTCATTACAATCTGGTCCCCATGAGACTGGCACTGCTACGGGCTGAACTGTTCCCCCAGCATTCATATGTGGAAGTCCTAACCCCTGGGATCTCGGAATGTGACTGTATTTCAAGTTTGGTTAAGTTAAAATGAGGCCATTAGGGTGGCCCTGATCCAATTTGACTGATATCCTTTAAAGAGAGATTAGGACACACAGACAGGCACAGAGGGACAACCACGTGAGGACACAGTGAGAAGATGATGTCTCCAAGCCAAGGGGAGAAGCCTCAGAGGATGCCAATCCTGCTGGCACCTTGATCTTGGAATTGCAGCCTCCAGAACTGTGAGGAAATATATTTCTGTTTAAGCCGCCAGTGTGGTACGTTGTTAAGGTGGCCCTAGCGACTGATACAGGCACCATAGGTTTGTGCACCTGTTTCCACACCAGACGCAGATTTATCTGACTGACGGCTCAGCCCACTCGGCAGAAGCTCCAGGGAGGCGAGTGCCTGGGGCGGGGTCGTCTCGCCTTGGATCCATCTCAGTGACGCTGCTGCCAGGCAGGGGTGGAGGGCCTGCGGAATGAGTGAGTAGGGGGGGCAGGGTGGAGAGAAGGTGCCCAGAGCCGGAGCCAAGTCCTGTGCGACCTTGGCAGGGGACACTTCCTCCCATCTCTCCTGGCAGGAACGTGCAAGCTCCTTGCCTGAGGTGTTGGACGTCCAGGCGGAAAATAGCTGAGGACGTGTCCCGGAGAGGGCTACATCCCTCTGACGCGTCCTGCTCAGGCACGGACCATCGTGTCTGTGGTGGCTCTGGCGGGGGTGGGGGAGCTGTGTCTGTCCTTTCCGCCCTGTCTCTGTGGGTGTCTATAATTGTCTGTTCACCGACGAATGAATGGATGGCGACTGAGTCACTGACGGCGTGCGGTGGACGTGTCTCCTCCGACACTTCCTGGCTGTACCCAGGCTTTCATCTGGTTCCATTTCCTCAGGACATCACAGAATGTGACTTCTTCCAAACTAAGACTTCTTTCTCCACATGCATAATTATGTCCAAGTCTGTCAATATTTCCTCTGGGACGTCTTTTAGATCCAGTTTTTATACCTTGTTTTCCTGAATACGGTATGGTGATCTCTCTGATGCCCGGTCCTCTACACACTGCTGCAGGGTCTCCAGGGTGAGTCTTGGGGAGGCGGCCCTGGGGAGGGGAATCCTCTTGCTGCTGCCCTCTATCCATGCAGGTTGGGTGGGGCCGACAGCCCAGGCACTGGCCATCTGTATGTGCCTGTCCTCTGTCCACACGGCTGGGTTGGGGGGCAACAGTACCCAAACTGAGTGAGGAGAGTCGACGCCAGGATTTTGGCTGGGGCCATTGAGAAAGAGCAGCTCTACCTCTGCAGGGATGGCCAAGGGGTCAGGGTGGCATCCTGAACCTGCCGGTGACCACAATACTGTGACTTGGGGGAGAGCCTGCTGAGAAACGAGCCAATGTGGAGGGCAGCAGGGCAAAGCAACACCCAAGGACATCACAGGAGCACCTAGATCCAGCTGTGCCTGAGGCAAACCACATCAAAACCAGTGTTTCTTAATGGACCCACTCTTGGCATTTTAGGCAGTCTTCACCGTGGGACTATTCTACCCAGCATGAGATATTCCACATCCCAGTTCCCACCAGCTAAATGCCAAGTGTCCCCACGGAGCCCTAGAGCCCCCATCATAGCCACACGTCCAGTTGACTGCCCTCGGCTCTTCAGACACTTGAGTCAAGAGGTCCTTGTTTTACTCATACCAGTTCGTTTTCTGGCATTTCGAGGTGCCGGGGCCCTGACAATGGCCCCCTGCCACCACTGTCTTGGGTGTCTGGGATTTAACCCTTAATGTACCAGTTGATCTCAGCGTGGCTCATCAGAGCGCAGGACTGTCACTGAGGGAGGGGTCGGCTGCAGTGAGGATGTGGCCAGCACAGGTTCCCATCGAGATGGACGAATAGAAAGCCGCCAATTCTGGCCATGGAGGACAGTGCAGAGGACAGTCTCAGCATGGTGTGGCCAGCTTCAGACGCTGGGGACAATGTGTCCCTCATGGCCAGTGGGGGTGGCCTTCTTTGATAAATGTAGGGACCACGTGGAAGGATAACATGACTAGAAAGCGGAGAACTCCGTAAGGGTCCTGACACGGTCCCCGGAGACTGTGAGGCCCAGCCAGGCTGGAGCCGCTTGGGAGGGAGCAGCCCCTGGTTCCCCCAGCCGCTGTATCTGAGCGGTTCAGGTCTCATGGGGGTGCTGTGTCCCACCTCGACATCCAGGGACTCAGCAAGAGGAGAGGCATTAAGACCCTCCTCCCCTCTTCTGCTCCAGAAAGTGCAGAGCAATGGTTCCCAGCTCATGGCCATCCACGGCGTGGGTGTGGGACTGGCACAGACTCCTCCCCAATGTCCAAGGGCTATTCCGGCCCTTCCTCTTGTCCCATAGCAGGATGGACCCACAGCTCTGCCTAGAGCCTGGCTTCACACCAGGCATTAGGCCTGGGCTGCCTCGATTTCTCCTTCTATAAGACAATATGATAGGAGTACCCACCTCATTTGGTGGTTAGTGCTGACAGCAGAAAGTCCTTCTAGTATGGTCAGAAGTCCTAGCTCTTCCCCTTATTTGACTCAGAGCTTTGCAGAGTCAAAACTTCACCTGTAAAATGGGGATGGTAAGAACCACACTTCAAGAGCTGTTGTGGGATTGAGATGATATATGTGAAAACTCTATGTAAATAAGACTGTGAATCGCCTCCCTTCCCTCCAGGCCCTAGGCTGACTCACCCCTCTGAATGCTCAGGAGGTCTCCAGCCCCGTTGGCTCCCTCTCCGAGGAGACTCATGAGACCCCTGAGGCATCTGAGATTACCCATCTTGTACCACGGCCAGGTGTGTGCTGTCTTTGCAGCTCTGCCACAGGCCAGTGGCTCTCACCCTCACTGCTCGCCCCGTAGCACCTGGCGTGGCTGGGTGAAGGGCTGGCCCATGGAGACGTTCCCGGGAAAGAAGACCCAACATTCTCCAATCCAGGCACAAGGTCTTGTCAGCATCAGGTAGAGGCAGGGGTGCCGACTCCTGCTCTCAGAATCCACAGCGAGTGAGGGGGCCCAGTTCACTAACAGTTGATGAGAAACATCTCTGCTGCACAGGCTGAGCAGCTGGACCACCCTAACACCTTTCTCCCTATGTTAAGGAAAATTAGTCCTGTTTGCTTAGTGAGCATGGATTTGGAACACTGGGAGTGGGGTGTGTGATTTGAATGTAAAATGGCACCAGGCCCCGAGGGGTTGCCATGTGGTTTCACAGTGAGGATATCTCTGCCCAGCAGACTGGCTGCATTGGCCTGCCAGCCAGCCTTTCCAGACATATTGTGATGGGCACTGCTGTGTTTCCTCTGGACCTCCTCTTCCCGCTCTCTTCTGCTTGACATAGTATTTCTACGAAGGGGCAGATGTAAGTTTAGTACCCAGCCTTTGAGTCGGAAGGATAGACCTGAGTTTGAGTCATGGCAGTCCACTCGAGCTGTGTGACCCAGGGCAATTCATTTAACCTCTTCTAACCCTGATTGCTCATCTAGCAAAGGTAAGAGGCAGCTTCCACACAGCCTTGCTGGAGGGCAAGTGAGCACATAGTACACTTCCTTACCACAGTGCTGGGCCCACACAGCCTCCCCCGCAACTACCCCTGCTGTGTTATTTACTCTTATACAAGTTCATTTAATTTTTTTTTAATTTAAATTTTCTTTAGAGATGGTGGGGTGTTGGGGGAGGTGGGGAGGGTCTCACTATATTACCCAGGCTGGATTTGAACTCCTGGGCTCAAGCAATCCTTCTGTCTCAGCCTCCTGAGTAGCTGGGACTACAGGTGCCTGCCAACATGCCTGGCAAGTTCACTTAATTGTTACAGAAGAGTAAAATGGCTCTTTGCTAAGCATCCTTCCCGCTCAAGTATATATATATGCGTGCATGTCTCAGCTAAGAGGGCAATGGAAGCCCATTTCAGGATGCACACTGCCCCTGATACTCTGCAGCTGTCCGTCTGTCTGATTTGTGAGGTTCCCTGCACCCCCATCCTGTGCTCCAGAGAACAGCTCCCCGTGGCTCTGGCACCCCCAGGGCCAGAGAGATAAAGCAGGTCCATGAGGCTGCTCGTCATGAGGTCAACACCATGCACTTCTGGCTGACGGCAATGTGAATAACTACCAGGGAGGAAGGTGAGTCATCTACAGAAAGTCCCCTTGCCCTTCCAGGCACATGAGCCCCTGGGGGGCAGCTGGCCAGCTTCTTGCTCCTGTGGCTCCACTCTTATTACCTGTGGATCTCCAGTGTGTGCTGGGTACGGCCACCTGACATCACCACTGCCTCAACTCCTGGCCTCCTCAATGGCCACTGCCCTGATACAGACCCTGTGTCCCCCACAAGGGGCTGGCCCTCCTACCCAGGGCCCTCACAGCCTCTGCCCCAACCCCGCTGCTCTCCATCCAGACACAGGCCTCTCCGTGTTCATTTTTATTTAAAGACTCGGAAGCACAGGTATCATAGTTTGTCATCACTGTCAAGTCTTCCAAAACCACACGCTGACATTTGTGTATAACAGAAACATTGGTGTGTGTGTGCGAACTGTGCAAAGTACAAAGGATCTCAGTCTGTCGCTGAGCTTGCGTTGGGCGCCCAACCTGGCAGCCACCTTGGGAGGATGCAGGACAGTGCCCATTGGCTGCCATCCCGCTGCCCTCCCCTGCTCCCTGGGCCCCTGGCGGTGGTCGTGCTGACTCCTTGGGGTGCACTGGCCTCAGTCATGGCTGTGGACGCTACTAGGCTCCTCACAGCAAATCACCAGGGCCACCAGATGCCATCGCACAACTAAGATGTGTGCAGTTGTGAGGCCAGCATAGAACATGAGGGTTTTAGACAAGGTACGGCCAAAACAGGGTGTCCTTCGAGGCCAGATGGCCTGGAGGAAAGGGCTAATTCTACTCCTGCTCTCGTCTGCAGGCTGCATTGTCTCAAAGGCTGCAGGGCCTGAACGCATGTAGAACACTCAGCACAAGCACAGCCCGTGTACATGCCCCTCTCTCTGGCAACCTGGCATCAGCTTCCAGAGCCCTCGCAGAGCAGGCCCTGGCCCTGGCTGGGCTCACAGCATCATTTTCCTCCCAAGGTGGCACCAAAGCCCACCCCTGACTCTGCCACGACAGGGGCCGGCTGATGTCTTCCAAAGGCACAGCGATGCTTGCCCAGCTCTCACCCATGAGGTGGGTGTGCTCAGCCGGGGGCTGCTGCCCCACCCACCGTCACTAGGTGCTGAGCACATTCCTACCAGAAGCACCAGAGGAAAGAAGGTCCGAGTTAGTCTATTCTGTTGCTTGGTAGCTGCCCTTGTTTTTAAAAGCAATTTTTTTTATTATTTGGAGACTTGAGTTAGTCTGGTTTTGCTGGAGAACACGTGTCTCACTCAGGGTGTTAATCTATGCGCCTCTTTGGTGACAGCGTGGATTTAACATGCACAGGATTTTTGTACATGGCAACTAATTTGGCAACAAAGGCAAATAGATACCTTCTGGTTGTCACTCACCTACAGGGGTCCCTATGTTTAAACCAGATTTTTTCTCCGATTCTGAACAGATTTCTCAAGTCTATTAAATGTGTTCTCATCTGGAGGGAGGAAAAGAGCCTTTCTCCAGGTGTGACTCCCTAGTGCAGTAGCCACCTGATGGTAACAAGTAGCCAAGCCACATCCCCAAATGGGAACTCTGAAAATAAGCGGCCTAAATCTCAAAGGCTTCATGCCGGGAAAGAGAATGTGTTTCTGGAACTGTTTGTTCCCTGAAAACCGGTGACACCCTATGTTACCGAAGGCTAATGTATTTAGCCTAATTGAAGTCTGAGTGGTTTTTATAAAAATATAGGTAGACAGAGGGGTTACGAATCAAGAATTTGAGATGATAGAATGTGTTCCTAAGGTGTGACTCTCGAGAACAAAATTGTCTCTTGACAGGGCCCCTCCATCGGTGTTCGGGGGAAGCGAGCTGCTGCGCAAATGAACACGCATCTGGCAGCCCCACTTGGGGAGGTCCAGGACCAGAGCTGCCCTTCCTCCTCTCTCGCCCCCCTCTCCCCCGGGTCCTGCACGTCTACAGAGGAGCAGCCAGCCCTGTTCTCCGTGCACCTCTGGCCTCTAGCAGGTGAAGGTTTGTGCTGTCTGATGGGGGAGCGGTTATTTATTTTTTTTAAAAAAGGAAAAAAAACCTTTGCAAGGTGGTTATCTGAACTGTGGTACCAACTGCCCATTTTGGCAGCAAGAAATCATATTTTGAGAATGCTAATTGCAGCCATTCTCTCTGAAGCAATAAAAGGAAGATTCTGCCTTCCTGGGCTGGGGAGGACCTGTGTGTTCCTTCTACCGATACACAAAAGGACATTGTAGTGGCCCTTCCTCGAAATGTTTCCAGGTCTTGAATAATAATCATCACTGTCTAGACAGAGCATGGGTTTTGGTGAAGGTTTAAAGAAACAGGCTGTTTCCAAACTCCCTCCAACCACCTAAAGGGATCCGCTCCCACCCCACGGAGTGTTAGCTGACACGGATGTGGAGGAGTGGGCTTTTCAGCCTCTCCAAAATTCATATGGTAAATATAAAAACCCTGCCCCTTTGATGTCGCCTCAGACACTTTTTCTTTCAAGCTCGACCAAGTCATTACTAGTTTTACAAAAAGGCAGCACCAGATGTATGAAAAATAGGCAACGTCTGACCTATTAGAAATATATAAAGTCTAACAGCTTCATGTGAAAAAGATGTCGTAAGAAAGAAGCAATGCAAAGGGACGGTGGTGGTGAAACAGAGTGTCACTTACAATGCTGGCAGGAGACAAAGCCACACCGGATTCTGCTCCAGTCCCCAACAGGAGCCTTGTGGCAGGCCTTCCGAGGGATTCCCGAGCCCCAGGCCACGAACACCCTGGCTGAGTGGCTGGGCGGCAGGTGACTGAGGTATATAGAGAGGTGACAGCGATCTGGGCCCCGTGGGAAGCCCAGGGTGGCCGGGTGGGCATCGGGGGACCATCCCCAGCACCTGTGGCCCGATGCCCACGACGCAGCCCGCAGCCCTCCTGCAGCTTCCCACCGCGTGCAGGCAGCAAAGGAGGGTGCGGCGGCGCGGCGGGAAGCCATGGCCACGATGGGCCTGCGAGGGCATCTTCTCTTTCACAAGGAGCTTTCTTTACAGTTTGCACGGAGGGGTGGGCACTTCCTTGAAGAACACCGCAGGGTGTGCTCTACGTTGGGTTTTGGGCAAAGACATGACCTTCACAGCCCCGGCCCCTGCCCCAGGCCAGACACTTTGGCGAGGACCCTGACCCTCAGGCAGCCACAGCCCTCTCTTCTCATGCCCTGGGGCTTTCCCGGGAGCCCCAGGGACAGCACCGCTCCTCAGAAGCTCTCAACGAAGCTGCCTGGGAAGAGGCCGGTGCGGCCGTTCCGCTGCAGTGTCCCCTTGTACCAGCCGTCCTCACGCTTCTTGTGCACAAAGACAATGTCGCCTTCCTTCAGCTCGATCTCCGCCTCGCTCTGGGGCGGGTACGAGACCACTACGCGGTACCTGGGGGAAGACACACAGTGGGTGAGCCTGGACTGCCAACCTCTGCCAGCCCCAGGCCTCCCTCTTTCCTCCGTTCCTTCCCTCAGTGTAAATTACTTACCTGGGATTACTTTTCCCACTTCATGAGATTTCTATTTATTTTTAAATTTTCCAAAATTCTTTTGAATTTTTTCATTTTTTATAAACAAATTTAAAAAGGAAGTTTCCCTTGCGTTTTTCTGACATGGATCTACTATGAAGCTGGACTGTTTCACCTCCGTGGCCAGCCCTGGCCCTGCACAGCCCTCGTCTCACACCCCCGCAGCACTGGCCTCCCAGGGTCCCCTGGCAGGGCCCTCAGCCTCATCCTTGTCTCTCCATCCCACCCTCACACCCTGGGCTTGTGTCCCCACCTGTCCACGTGTCTGTTCTCCCTCCCTGTGCCAGCCTCGTGGGAGGGCGGGTCCTCCATCATGTGCAAAAGGGGCTCTGAACAGTGTTTTGGTTAAATGGCTATTCTGAATGTCCTCCCCAATCATACGAGGTTGTAGCCTGAGCACCTGGACTGGCTGAGGTCCCCTCATCTCCATCAACAGGCCAGTTCTCCCCACAGCTCATTTCCAAGAGGCTTGAGCCCCCTGCAGCCGCCGAGGCCTCCCTGGAGTCCCTGTTTTCAGGCCACTGTCACACGGACAGGAAGCACCTGCTAGGGCCTGGAGAGCACACTGTCCTGGTGTTCTGTGGGGCAGAGGCCTGAGGGCCCCTCCGGGCTATGGCAGGTACTCCCGGGTGTGAGACCAGGATCTGACCCTCCAGATGGCAACTTGCGAGGCCTAGAGCCTCACAGGCAGCACAGGAGGCCAGCACTTAGCGGTGGCACTGACCAAGATTCTCTCCTCCACCAGACCCTAGCCCGGCTCCACTGAGCCCTTTCTCCACTGGGCATCACCTGGGCCCATAAAGACTTGAACAAACACAAACATAGTTTCTAACAGCTCAAGGCTAGATTCCTAGGGGACCCCCAGTTCCCCTTAAAGTGCCTGGGAAACCTCCAGGCTGCCAAAAGGATTGACCGTCTGTCCAGGCACACCTGAGGACGGGCCCTGTCTCCAGCCTCTGTGGGAGGGAGGGGGCCTGGCTTCAGGATGGAGGTGGGCTTCAGTGGCCTGAGGCCTGCGTCCCCTCTGTAACTTTCCACTTCCCTGACTCTCCTGAGCTCACCTCTCCCTGCTCTCGCTCTCCCTGGAAGGAGCCCAGCCACTGTGTGCAAATTCCGCTGGACTCCAACCCCTGCAGGAAAGTACATTCCACCCCTGATCAGGAGCTTTCCCGACCACAGTCACGAATGTCTGGCTGTGTCTAGGTTTGACAGGACACACACACACACTCCGGCCCCCACACCTGTCCTGCAGGCCTCATGGAGGAGGAACACAGCTAGAAAGCAGCTGTGCGGGCCCTGATGCAAGCCGTCTGCTGAAACACCGCCAAGGGCAACCAACGCGGGCCCTTGTGCCCTCGGTCCTTGCGGCCCAGCCTGGCAGGAACCTCCCCGTCTGGCCCTTGGCCGCAGGCTCTGTTGCAGGCTTACTCAAAGTGTGGCCTGCAGACTTCAGGATCCCCAATAGATCCCGGGGGCCCTCCTGGACCTACTGATATGACTCAGGCGAACAGGGCCAGGGAGTATGGCTTTTTGCTCCATGAGCGAACGTTTGCTTGCCAATGTATGAGAAGCAAGGTGCAGAGTGCAAACACTTGGAGATGGGAGGAAAACTTCACCTTTCCTCACCTGACTTGCTCCCAGGGTCTGGGGGCCTGGCCTGTCTGGCTTAGGATCAAGAGGCCATGGCATCGGAGAAGCTGGGCTTGGCACTGGATTCAGGAAACATGTGCAGACAGAGAAGACCCAGGCCCAGCCTTGGAGAGCGCAGAGCCATGGGCACAGGGCCCCCGCCTGCTTCAGGCTCGTGAGAACAGGGGGCGGGGGCAGGGTCCCAAGGCTGCTGTGGGGGTGTACCGTGCTCTTGTTCCCGACGGAGCAGGGCCAGCCAGGCCACGGCCCCAGCCCTGAGGGCTGGCCAACTCTGAGTGCCTGGGAATGTCTGCAGATTCGAAAGGGTTGGACGGGTTCCCAAGGCTGTCCACTGGCCAGCCAGACGAGGCTCTCAGGGACTTGGAGGCAGAGAGGAAGGAGGTGCCTCCACTCTCCTCCCAGCCCAGCATCTCTGCAAGTGCTGCCTGCTGGCCTCCTTGAAGGAGGACAGATGGCCACTGGGATGCAGCCAGCGGTCTGTGAAATCAGACAGTATGCACACAACCAAGGCTACGAGAGCCCACAAGGACCAGTGCCTGTCCTACCTGTGGCTTTCTGCCATCCTCCACCTCCTCTGAACACCTGCTCCTCTCCTCTCCTCCCCAAGGAAAGAGAGGAAGGCAAAGGGTGAGATGATTTCTCAGACTCTGAATGCAAGTTTTGGCTTTTGCCTCAACTGCCAGATGTGAAACAAACAAGCAGCTTTAAAAATGTAATTTGTTAGAAAGAAGTAATTTGGTGCTTCTGAGCAATTCAATGATTTAATGAGCCCAGATGGATGTGGGCTGAATTTATATGAGACAAGCATTTAATGTTTCTGTCCAGATCATTCCAAGGCTCTGAGCTGTTCTTCCTGCTGCATGAAAGTAACTGGTACACCCCATTACAGATGCACAGGGCCGTCCGTGTGAGAGCGAGGATGACAGCTACTCCTGCGTCATGATGGTGGTGTCACACATCAGCGAGCCACTCTGCCCTGCTGAGGATAATTAAGGTTATGTCAACCACAGCTAATTTTCAGACAGAAGGCTCAGGGAATCCAAATGGTCCACATCAGAATGAATTCTTATTACTGCATTATCACCGCCATTGGCTCCACGTGCAAGGTCTGGAGTGTCCTGTCCTCGTCTGGTGCTGTCTGCTCCCCTCTCCGATAACGGGGGACAAAGTGGGCCTCCATGTGGCGGCCTTCTCAGAGCACTTGCTCCCACATGGCTGAGGACAAGTAAGCCTCTGATTTGGGTATGTGGACACTAAACTATGATGTCAGCACACATGTGAGTTGCCTATTGCTGCTGCTGTGACAAATGACCACAAACTTAGTGGCATCATGTTGAGTTTCCTGTCTTACAGTTCTCTAAGTCACAAATCCAACAGTCTCACTGGGCTAAAACCAAGGTGTCTGCAGGGCTCGTTCCTTCCAGAGGCTCTAGAGGAGGGTGGTTCCTCCGCCTTGTCAAGCATCCCTTCTCCGGAGGCCTCTTGCTCCGTCTTCAAAGACAATGGCAGGTAGAATCCTTCTCACGTCACATGCTACGACCTCTTCTGCCCCTTCTTTACTCATAAGGATCCCGTGATTACACTGGTCTGCCCAGAAAACCCGGATAATCCCCTTATCTTAAAGCCAGCTGGTTGGCAACTTTCATTCCATCCACCTGCAACCAACTTCCTCTTTGCCACGTAAGGCAATGGATTCATGGTTTTGGGGGATTAGGGCACAGACATCTTTGGGGGCACTATTCTACCTATCACAACACATAATGGATCCGAGCAAAACACTTTAAAATCCTAACAAAGCCAAACACCTCCCAGGCCAGCAAGAGTTGAGGACAAACCGATTGGGCGTGCGAACACGTGGGAAAAAGACTGTGCCACTCGAAAGGGGAGGGGGGCGTGCCAGGCAGTGCTGGTGGCGTCATATGTATTATTCTCACATATGTCATAGCATATGTTATTATTATGCAGACCATATCATATAGCACTGTTGCTGTTTGTTGTGCACTCATAATTTTGCAGGAATTGATCTAGGTGCTTTACAAGTATTACACCTGTCAGGTGGGTATTATCGTTGCCACTTCATGTGTGCAGAAACTGGGACTCACAGAAATGAAGAGGCTTGTTTGAGGTGAAATGGCTGACGGATGGCAGGTACATCTTTCTGCTCCAAGTCAGCAGGCAGCACTCAGAGGGCAGGGAGGGGCTGGCCCCAGACCCACTCTGTGACCAGGTTCACGTTTAGAAATCACAGCTGCAGCCCTACTGGGGAGACTCAGCATTAGGCAGTTTTAACCTGATGCCACGTGACACTCACATCTCAAAATTTCATCCCTCTTATGAATTCCCCAGGTAACTTCCAGCACTGTGTGCTCAGATGGCCCAAAGCTTAGGTGCCCTGGGAACGGATCAGTAACCAGCCCTCTGGTTTACTCCGAGGGCTGTGGCATACTCTGCAGGAAGCACCCACCGAAGGGGAGGTGCCCATGGAATGCCCTGAGTGGGCTCCCTCAGAGGAGCTCCCTCGGCAGGACCTTCGCCCTGAACGTCCTTCCTCTGACTGCAGAGGACGGCAGCTCCTGCTGACTTCCCAGACGCTCAACAGAGAAGTGGTTGAGGCTGGAGGAGGCTGTGCATAGGAGGTGCCCAAGAAATGCAGGCAGCAACAGGCTCATTTCTCCTTGGCATTTCTGGGGTGGAAACTGCAGCTCTGACAGTCCCATGCTGCCCTCTCACCCCGTTCCCACCTTTGTCATCATAAACGGGCCGTGCACACTTCAGCCTTCATGTGTGTCTAGCGGGTGAGTGCGCAGGGCCCCAGCGCAGGGACCCCTGCCCCACATGGGGCTGCATCCCAGTGGCTCCCTTCCCCGAAGTAAGCCGACAAGTAAGTTCCATAAATAGGCCTGCAGGGCAAGAGTCCAGATGCTTTCTGGAGCTGTCCCAGCCTGAGGTCAGCATCTCCAGGGCCACACCCTCAGCTCCAACCTGCCGGGCTCCAGGCCAAGGGCAGGTGGTGTTTCTGCAGCTCATTAGTAGTTTGGTTTCAGGCTGTGTTTTGAACACACTTCTCTTTAAAGGGCTCTGTAGAGCACTTGGGGACAAGGAGGTCACCAAGGGTCTCTGGGTACAATAACCCCTGTTTAGATGGAACATTCGGACAGTGGAAATGATTCTCTGCATCTTGTAATCAGACGCCACCATGATTTTTTAGAACAGGATCTTTCCAGACCTTTTACTGAAGACTCTGGCAGCCATGTCTTTGAAGATAAATTTGAGGGGTCTGGGGAGAAGGACCCCAGGGGAGATGTGAGAATGGCTTTGAGGTATCTATGAGCCTGTCACTCTCACGGGCCAGCAGACCAGCTCTGTGACGGGTCTACACTCGGAACTCATAGGCAGCTGGTGCTGGTTCCAGGGAGCAGGGCGGTTCTGAAGTGGCAGAGCTGCGCCATTGCACCATTGCACGAGGCACCCTGGGGAGGGGAATTGGAGGAGGGACAGAGGGAGGGACGGGAAGAGAGAAATGTGTCTGTGTGTGTCTGAATGTGTGTGTTTGCATGTTTATATGCGTGTGCCATGTGTCTGTGTGGTGTGCATGTGCGTTTGCCTGGTGTGCAATGTGTGCATAGCCTGTCTGTGTCCTATGTGTGTCACACAGTGTGTGTGGTGTGTGGAGAGTGTGTGTGTGTGTACAGGGTGTGTGATGTGTGTGGTGTGGTGTGCTCTGGAGGGCTGGTGGGAAGGCGCTCCGCCATCGCGTGTTGCTGCGCCTGGTGCGGGTGGACGGGAGGTGCTGGTGGCCTCTCGAGGACCCACAAGCAGATGCTGATGTTGGGCAGGGCCGTGACATGTCCACACTGTTCACACACTGAAGACACTGGAGTCCCTTGGTGGGCCCTGTGAGTACGGGGGGCTGCTAGCCATGCACCCCACAAAGGGAGGCAGCTCAGGGTCCGGGCTCTGTGGTCAGAAAGCTCTTGCCTGAATCTCTGGCTCGGCCTTTATCCGAGAGCTCTTTTAGGATGCATAACTCAAATGCAGGGACCCACCAGCCAGACTCGAACCTCTGACCCCGAGTAAAACTCAAGCACCTATGGCCCCAGAGCCTGTGGCCCTGATGGGCCATGTCACCTCAGCTGGACTCAGCTTCCAGAACTGTAAAAATTCAGGCTGAACTATACGAAATTCCTATTAATAGCAATTTAACAGACTACATACCATTGAATCCAATTTGGGGTAACATTTTATAATTCTAAGATGCCAGAGTGGGCAATGCTCCAAAGGAGCTGCTCTCTGAGCAGGGGGCACATAGGCCCGTGGGGAACTCGACCCAGGGGCCCCCTCCTTGGTCCCCCAGGGTTGAGGGGACATGGTCCCTTCACCATCCGATCTCTTACTATTTGCTCTCAGAATCACTTCGGTTCTGATAAATTTCTGGATGATTCCCTCACAGTCTCAAACTCAGGAACCACATGGATTTGGGACATGAAATACACCCCAGTTCCCAGACCCATTTTATTGGCTGTTCACCACCTAACTCAGGGCAAAGCTGGGTGATAAGGGATGCCAGGTGAACCTCCTTCCCCAAGAAGCCCCATTGTCCCCATTCCCCAAGGTGGCTCTGGCCCTCAGAGCCGCAGCCGGCCCCCCGTGGACGCAAGCCTGCCCTCCCTTACCTCTCTCTGGGCAACGGCTTGGGCTCAGGGCGGAGGGCGGCCATGCAGAGAGGCGCTTGTCGGGAAGGGGACGAGAAGTTCAGCTCCAAGGAGCCTGCCTTCCGGTGCAGCGGCTCCATCCCCACTGCCCCCTGCATCTCGCTCTCTATGGGGCAGGACCCTGCCCTGCCGTGGAGGGACAGCGAGGACACTTCAGGGCCCACTGCGCCCTGCAGCAAGGCGTCCACTGCTGCCTGGGGGTCATGGGTCGGGGAGACAGATGGCGGGGAGCGTGACTTCTTCTTGGTGGATGCCCCGGCTAGAAGTTTCAGGAGCCCGCTCTTCTTCTCTTTCTGGAGAGACACACAAGATTGAAACCAAATGGGTTGACGCTGCTAAGTGCTTGTGCTGTTAGCGAGAGAGGAAACTTTAAAGACAAAACTCAGGCCAAAAGCTTGCTAACTCGTGTTTTCCTTCCTCTCCTGAAACCTGGCAGAAGTGTCCAAAACAGACCACTAGGCCCTTGGGGGAGGTCGCCGGTGCGTTCCCAGAGGACCCTGCAGGATGGCCGTCCTGACAACACACGCATGCATTGTAGGACCCTGGCCCAGCCTGGCAACGCCAGTGGCCATGTCAGAGGAGCCCTCAGTCCAAGTGGTCTGCTTCCTTCTCACCCAGTTTTCTAAGTGGACAGTGTGGTATGTGGTTCCAGGGACCAGGTGGGGCCTGGTTCCCTAAGGAGCACTTCTGCCCCCATGTCCCCCTCCCTGGGCTTCCTCAGGAGGCCTGGCCTATAGCAGGGGCTCCCAGTAGGGGGTGGCCTTGCCCCCAGGGGACAGGTGCAATGTCTGAAGACATTTGGGTTGTCATGGCATCTGGTGGGCAGGAGGCCAGGGATGCTGCTAAACATCCTCCCATGCACAGGACAGGCCTCATGGCAGTTACTTGGCCCCAAGTGCCACGAGGAAAACGGCCAGCCAGGACGTGCAGAAGGAAGCAGGCCCACCTGGCCGCCAGGCTCTGGGGCTGCAGCCCCTCCTCCTCGCTCAGCAGCAGAGAGACCCAGCAGTGGGCTCAAGTTCCACACCCCGGGCCTTCTCCTGCTGCCTCTGTCTCTACTCGCCCCCCTGCCCCCCACAGGGCCAGGTGGCTGTTCATGCCCTTCTAGGCTCCCTCTAGAATAAAAGCCTGGGGATGGCAGAGGCCAAGTTTATTTTGTTCACTGCAGTATCCCCAGGGCCTAGCCTGGTGGCTGGAACACAGCACGCACTTAGTGCACGTTTGCTGAATGAAATGAGCTCAGAGTGCAGGTTCCCCCAGACGGACCCCTTCTGCCCCCTGAGCAGAGAACGGCCCCAGTGGGCAGATGCTGGCTCCCAAGGTGCCAAGGGTGCTCAGGCCTCTGTGGGCTGTGCCGTTGAGCTGAAGAAAGACGAGGCTCTGCCATCCCCTGCCAGGCCCATGAGAAGATTTGCAGTCATTCCAGCCATAGCTATATGTTTGGGAAAAGGGTGGGGCAGATAAATGTGATGGTTAATTTTCCTATCTCAGTTCTCCAGGATTTAATATGACTGATCATTTTCTTAATTTGACTTGGGCAAACACTGATGTCATGGCTAGAAAACCTTCTCCAAAACATTTGCCTTCCAGGACAGAATTCTGCTAATGCCTGAAGCATCCAGTTATTACAAATTGCTGTGGAATTCCCAGTACTAACAACCGTCATGCTCAGGATTTCAGAGACTGTGGATGTAAACATTCTAAGCACTTCCCTGGTGCTGCCGCATGTGAGGCAGGTAAGAATTAGCCACGGGACACTTCCCATGTGACAGGGAAAGTCTCACAGATTGTAGGAGGATAACAGATTTTAAAGGATGCAATTTAGGGTCTACCTGGGCTAAAAGTTTATGTTAAGGAAAGACGGATTTGCTGGTTTTCTCTTGGGACCAGGAGTAAATTAGCAACATTCCTGAGCTGGGTGGGATGCGGATTTGG
Organism: Propithecus coquereli; assembly: GCF_000956105.1. Taxonomy (NCBI): domain Eukaryota; kingdom Metazoa; phylum Chordata; class Mammalia; order Primates; family Indriidae; genus Propithecus; species Propithecus coquereli. The sequence goes on along the minus strand of NW_012155062.1, from coordinate 10,250,333 downwards.
CATCCCTGTGATGTTTTTTTTGCTGCTTCCCTCAGCAAGCTTCCCCCAGCACTCTGCCATTTTCATCTGTGGCTTACACTCCCCTCTCCTGGGGGGGATCACTTTTCACCCCAGATGACTCTCAATGGCCAAGAATGGCCAAGGTCCAATCAGTTCAGCTGTGTGGGGGCGGCGGTGGGGGGGAGCCAAACAGCCTCACGTGTTGGGAGTAAATGCCTCCTTTGCTTTGAGGAGTCATGGCCTGGGGGAGGCAGACCTGTGGAGAAAGGTGCCCTGGCCCTCCCCTGAAATGAGAGACAGGGGTGCTGCTGCCCCCCCCCCCGGGGGACCCGCTCCCCCCCATGCAGTCAGCCCATGCAGCTCACCCCCTCCCCTTCCTCTGTCACATTTGTGAGTGCTGCCCCTGTCAGTGCGGCAAAGGCTTGGCTCCAAGACCCCAGTCTGCTGCCTACCACCCTCGTGTTGTCCTCTGCACATTTGGAAGGATGCCGTCTGCCTCCCTGAGTTGCTGAGATGACAAAGTAAGAGTACTTTGTAAACTATGAATGCTTCTTACCAATATCTGGTGATTAGCTTGTTGTTTTTGTGATATGTTTTCTCTACTCTGAAATTAAAATATTATTAATATTGTAATTTAAAAATATTATCTGGATATTAAAAAATCTGCAAAATACCTAGAACCCTAGTTAGCTCCCAATACATTTCTGTCAAGTGAATAAAATGAGATTCCCATCCACAACATCTGCCTGCCTTGCCTTGGGAGAGTACCTGGACCAATGCAGGGCTCTCAGCTCTCCCACTAAGGAGTTCAATAAAATATAAATTTTGGGCCCCACCCTCAAAGATTCTGCTTCAGCAGGTTGAAATGGGGACCGAAAAAAATGATTATAGTACAGAAGCCAGGAAGTGATCAATTAGAAGCCAATGATGCAACCTGATGAGTGACTGCAGAAGACACACAGCTTCTTGAGAAGGTGATAAAGAAGGATACATATTGACACCTACTAAGTCCCCAGCCCAGGGGACACGCATAGGTTTGAAGCAGAGATCTGTAGATCTTGCGGCTGGAACGCACACTCTGACTCCGTGGGTCTGCGCTGTCCAACCCGCAGCCGGGTGAGCCCTCTCCCTCCCAGGCGCATGGTGAGAAGCCAGGAGCTGATGGGTGCGTAGGGGATCAAGGGACAGGGTACGAGGTGTGTGACGAGGCCGTGCCAGCAGCTCTGCTCTGAAGACCTGGGTCTGAACGCGTTTCTCCACACATGCACGGAACATGGTCCCGTTACAGAAGTGAGAGCTCATGAGTTCTACCAGGAAAAAGCCATGTGCGTTCACACACTCACACTTATACACACACACACACACACACACACACACACACACACACACACACACCCTGAAATCAAGTTATATTCCACTGAAAGAATCATCATCTGGAAATATAATATTTAAAAAAGAGACTTTTGAAGGCGTTCGTTCACACTGCACTCGTATAGAAAAACTGTAAATCATTATACAAATGGTAAAATCAGTTTTTCTTCGTTATGATTAAGATGGTGGTTCCCTTAGGGGTCTTAATTGTTTTACAGAACATTAGTATAAAAACTTGGCAAAAGGAAAACAAAATTTAAAGCTTAAATTGAGATCAGTTGCCAGTTAAAGGTCAATCAGAAGTCATGGAAAATTGTGTCTGAAATTATAAAGAGCCAGAGGGAATAGGATTTGATTCACAAAAAGCAACATTAAACAGGGATGCCATTCATTTCATTAAAACAAAGTAAAGCTGTACATGTGACCTCTAAGTGTACATTTATCAAGTTGTCTCCTTTATTAACTCATCCTAGATGAGGTGGCCATGGCACCATTTCTCTCAAACAGATTTGCCATCTTGGCTGGGCACAGTAGCTCACGCCTGTAATCCCAGCACTCTGAGAGGCTGAGGCAGGAGGATTGCTAGAGGCCTGGAGTTTGAGACCAGCCTGAGCAAGAGTGAGACCCTGTCTCTACAAAAAATAAAAAAATCACTTGGGTGCATGCCTACAAGCCTATAGTTCCAGCTATCATACTTGGGAGGCTGAGGCAGGAGAATCACTTGAGTCCAGGAATTTGAGTTTGCAGTGAGCTATGATGATGCCACTACACTCTAGCCTGGGGGACAAAGCAAGACTCTGTTTAAAAAAAAAAAAAAAAAAAAAAAGAGTATGGTGGAAGTGGTGCTTTGTGAATTCCAAGGCTGGGTCATAAAAAGCAAATCAGCTTCCCAAACAGATTTACTGTCTTAATTCTTTTTTTGCCTAGGGCAATATTTATAGTCAGTTTGCATTGGCTGAGCACACACCATGCTGGGCCAGGCACCGTGGAAAGCAGGTAGAAACAGACTTGATACGCAAAGCTTAACCTTGATAACCCAGGAAAACCACCATCTGCAGACTCCCAAACAGCCTGCACGCTTTGATGGGTAATGTGCTTTTTTCAACGCCAGAAGGGAGGCTGGCAACTCATTAGCTTTGAGGATAAAGGATTGAACACAACCATACATTTTTGCTCTGCCAGGCGAACACAAAGACGTTTTCCTGAGCTGAGACCCAAGAGACAGTGGTCACGGGTTAAAAATGTTCAGACCACGTGTTGACCCTAAGTGACTGGGAGCCCCCACACACTGTCCCAGGAAAGCACAGAAGTAAGTAGCCCTCCAGACTGCTGATACCTTCCCGGGGTGGGCGGCACTGGAGGGAGGCTGGGCAGTACTTCAATTTTGTTATGCACTTTTGTGTTATTTGACTTATTACATTGAATTCATGTTTCATTTTTAAGAGAGAAACATAAAAAGGGGAAAAGTCACAGCCTATTATTTTGAACATAATGGTATTAGATATGACAAACCAGAGAGAAGTTTTGCTATTGATCAGCTATAGGGCAGGAGATGACCCCGTAGGAGGGCAGTCAGGGTGGGCCCTGAGAGCTGGGCTGATGTGGAGATAATGCAAAGGCGTGGGCTGGTGGCTGACAGGTCCAGGTGAGGGGTCAGAGGTGTGGAATGAGCTCATCTAGCAGAAAGCAGGCGCTGGCCAGATCATGGGCGTGCCACCAGTGAGAAAGGCTGGAGGACGTGCATGGCACACCTTGGTGTCTTGACAGCCGACTGAGGAGATTGGTGTCTGTTTGGTAGACACTAGCAGCCACTGCGAGGGGACAGCAGAGCCACTGACAGGATAGTTGCAGGAGAAGTTTAGAGGGAAGGTCACGCCAGGCCCAGGGCTGGAGAGGGGAGGGCATGGAGACACCAGGCCAAGAGGCAGCGACCTGAGGCCGTAATGCTGGGCTGCGGCCACAAGAACTTACTCTGTGCCCAGCCTTGACTTTGTCACAAACCTATGCTAATTCCCACACTTTAGCAATCTGTTGAAAAGTGTCAATATTTTGGCCCCAAAAGCAAACAGAACATTAAAGGAAGCAAAACGAGTTTATAAAGATGGCCAGAGAGTTCTCAGATGCCACCTCAACCTAGAGGCAGTCAGGAAAACAGGCAGCAGGTGCCAGAGGCTGGCAGGCAGGCTCGGCTCAGAGAAGGGAGCACCTTTCCTCCCCGACACTGTTGCAGTGACGTCCAGCTGCACATCTAGGAAGGGACTGAAGCCTGGCCAGAGGCCTGACCCACATGAACCCGGCATGACAAACGATGCCGGGGCTTTAAGGTGCTCTTAGATATTCAGAAGGAAGAAACAGGGATGAGGGAAGTGCGAAGCCCTTATCTGTGTCGAGTTTGGCTCCCAGGCAGCAAGTTACACTTGGAAGCTTTTTGATTATTATTTTATGTTTGGAAACTTTTTCGTTGGAGATGGGAAAAGGGTAATTAAGAGCTATGCCCTGTTAAAATTTTAATGGGGAAAGGGCATCTCTCTGGTTAGGCTGAAAACAGTTACTGGAAGAGCAGAGGAGGGTTTATAGCAATATAAATATGCAATGCATTTTCTGAAAGGATGGAGGAATAGGAGATCTATAATGAATAAAGAGGAAGGCGTTAACAAGCTCATTAAAAGAGACAGAGAAATTGTGCATTGAGCTATTGGGTTATTTTAAATATTAAAACACATCTTCAAAAATGTTGTCCTCACCAAACGCAGAAGATAAAGAAGACTGGTTCATGAGAACAGCGGGGACAGGAGGCAGCAGGCAGGGAGGCACCAGCGGTGGTGCTTTCTCTGACTTCTGCTCTCGAGGGAAGAGGCGCCTGCTGCCCTGTGCTGCTTTTCTCGCTCTTATCAGTGGTAGAGCCTTTCCTTTCTGAGAGGGAGCCGGAGGCCTGAGGAGAGGGGGCTGAGGGTGTCGGATTGTCACAGTCACCAGACCCAGAACCGACTCAACTGCTCTCCCTTCACTGGATCAAGACCAGGTCAGGATGAGCAGCTGAGCGCAACGCAGTGTGAACGAGCCCCTGCAGTGGCAGAGCGAGCCTCCCCGAGGAGCTCCAGGAAGAGAAGTGCCACATCAGGGTGGTCTGTGAGAAGCGCACGATGCCGAGACAGCTTTGGGGACAGATGGAGCTCGGTGTTCCTGTCATTTATTAGTTGGCTGATCTTGAACAAGTGACTGAACTGCTCTTAGCTTCAGCTCCCTCATATGTGAAATTGACTACATAATTATCTAAACATAATAATAATGATAATGATACTGAGAACTGTTTCTTGAGAGCTTGCTAGGAGCCAGGCAATGTTCTAAGTCTTGCCCATACATCAGCTCATTTAACTCTCCAAGCAGCCCTAGAGAGAAAACAGAGGCTCCGAGATGCTAAACAAGAGACACAGGGTGATCAGCTCGAAAGTTGCACTCCTTGGATTTGAGCCCAGGACTTGCTGAGTTCAAATTTTCACTACGGCGCTACTGCCTGGTTGTGAGAACCAAATGGCAACGTCCTAATCCCAGTATGGTGCTCAGTACATGGAAGGTACTGGTCAGGGCTGTAGCTGTTTGAGTCCTTTCATAGATGAGCACCAAGGTGTTTACATAAAATGATGATTACAAAACTCCAGCAGTGATTCTGTGAAGATAAAACCATGGGTTGGCCAACTGCTCATCAGCCTCGTCACCTGGGCAGTCCCCTGACTTCTCTGGGCTTCTTGAAGATGGAATTTTGATCGTAGCTGTCTCGATGCTGAGAGGAGGCTAGTGAGTGACATTTGTTAAGCACATAGCGAAGTGCCCACACCTGGGAAGCGCTCAGCAAACGGGAGCTGCTGCGATCCTCGTCATGGTGGTGACGTGAGCTAGAGCCCCCAGCCCCGTGTCCCTGCTCAGCCAGCACTTGTCTCCTGGTAGCACGAGGCTGATGAGAGGATGGAAGCATGTCTAGTTATCCCCCCATAAGGGAAGATGTGAAGAGATGAAAGAGCCAGTTACTCATCTACGATCTTCTGGAAGCCTCTTGAGCCATGTTCTCCAAGTCCCTGAAACAGTCCAGTCTTCAATTACTGAGGACATCTCAGAAACTCCAAACGTGAAGAAACACCTTGCTCTCTGGCCTCCGGGCAGGAGTGCTGCAAGAAGTGCAGCCACAATAAACATCGTTTTTCCATATTTTATTTAAACTCAATTTGCTGAGTGGAAAGCACCAGGTGCACCTTCCAGCTGCCGGCACACACAGTAAATATGGTGACAACGTGGTGACTGCAACTTGAGCACAGAGAGAGATACTGGGGTGACCCACTCAGCTGGGTCCAGGCCCTGGCATGCCTGCCACCTCTGTGTTGAGAAGTTCTCCTCTCGTGGGTTTCTTCTCCTGCCTTTCTGAATAGCTGTTGGATTCTTTTTGGCAGCCCCAGCGTGGAAACGCCCCTCAGACTCCCTGTCCCTCTCTATTCTGTCAATATCCTCTTGCCTGAAGCTTCCAAGCAGCTGGGCTCTTCAATTCTTTTTTCCAGGGTAGAAGTATCTCTAGCCCAACCTCTCAAATGAGCTCTAGGTCTTTTATCAGCAGCTTCATCTAGACATTCTTTTAAGGCAGAAATCACACAAATTAAAGTCCACAGATGCCCGAGCTCTGGGCTGGAGGACAGGGAGGCCCCTCCACGAAGCCCCGGCTAGAGAGAGCAGAGGCGACAATGTCCTTGGTACCTGCGCCCAGGCCTGTAGCCAGCTGAGCCCAGGGCAGGGAGGAGCAGAGAAGGAGGGGAGTGAGGCTGAGAGGGGGCCAGGGGCTCACACATCCCAGCACCTCAGCCTGTCCTCGTCCTCCACAGAGGGCTGCGGTCTTGAGGGCAGCCTGGCTGCTCAGGATGGCGGGGTCCAGACCTCCACCCCGTGAGATTTCCTGAGTGACAGGTGTTGGCACCTCCTGAGACGCTAACACAGCCAGGCTGGGTGGGCAGTGATTCTGATATTCACCTCCCTTGTGACTTCTGCTCCGCCGGGACTCAAGGGCTGGAACTGGCTTTCTCTCTGCATCATTCCCAGCCTCTTGGCCCATGTGCGTCTTAGCAGTTTCCACTACTTGCCAGTCCTGTGTCCTTAAACTAGCAACTTAAATTTTCTGTTCAGTTTCCTCATCTGCAAAATGGGGGTAACAGCAGTACCTGCATTAGGGGGTTGTTGCAGGATCAAATGAAACAACACTTGTCAAGTGCCAGGCCCCCAGGAGACACCACCTTTGTCTGCTCTGCTATATGCCAACAAAAAAGCTAAACTCTAAAAATAATTTAGAGATTTATTCTGAGCCAAGTTTGAAGACCATGGCCCGGAGCCCATGCCCAAGAAGCCTTGAGCAAGTGGACTCGCTGTGGTTGGGTTACAGTTTGGTTTTATACATCTCGGGGAGACAGGAGTTACAGGTAAAGTCATAAATCAACACATGGAAGGCGTATGTTGGTTTGGCCTGAAAATGAGGGAAATATCAAAGGTGGGGTGGCCTACAGGTTATAGGTGGGTTGAAAGACTCTTTGATTTGTAATTGGTTAAAGAAATGAGGCTTTGTCTAGAGGCCTGGGATATTTGAAGTTAAGATAAGGAAGTCTGTTAATCAGAGACAAGCCAGGGAACACATACCCAGACTCAAGTGATTTGTTGTATAAATTGAGGACCTGTAGGCTTGTCTTGCATGGCTTTAGGCCTATTAATGAGTTACAAAGGATGTCTGTGAGAAGGGAGGAGGGCATGATGAGGCATATCTGACCTCCCTCCTCATGGCCAGCAACTCAGTTTTAGGGTGTCCCTTGGCCAAGAGGGGGTCCATTCAGGCAGCTGGGGAGAGCCTTAATATTTTATTTTAGTTCACGGTCAACATAGCTTCAACATGGACTTTGGCACCATGTGGATACTGGCCATGGTGCCTTCTCTGAAAGCAGAAGTCTTTGTGTGAGCGATACTGTAGTGTTACTTTTATACTATGTTGGAAAAGAAAGTATCACCTCTCGGCCAAAGGAGAAGTGGCAGGATGTGGTCTTTTTGGAAAAGTGTGGCCCCAGAATCCAAACTTCACAGAAGAAATCCCTTTATTAAAGGATTTGCTCTGTAAAATTTAGATTCGGTCAAAAGGCTGCACTCAGGGATCCAGAGGCCACATGTGGCCTCAGGGCTGTAGGTTCCCAACCCCTGCTAGACGATGGTCCTCAACTCACAGCAAGGTGGAAGCACTGTTTCCCATGGCTGCCTGAAGTGTTGGCCCTCAGGGGACAGACAGGTCACCTGCCTGCCACTGGCTGTGAGCACACGTGGAGCCGGAGCAAGAGCTCCAGGGAGACCCCTGCTGCAGGTTTGTTAGGTGTTCCAACGTGAGGGCGTCCCACGGTCCTCATCAGTGGTCCGTAGATGGTTTCAGGGTCTGTGAAATCCCTGGGATTGCGAAGTTGGGAGCAGTGTGGATATACCACTTTCAGCAGGTTCTCGTGGGTTCATGCGCCCCTCCCTAGCATAAAGAAATTGATCATCTCATTCATTCCCAAAATGAGGAGATGAGGGTGCGGGGCTCTGCCTGGTGGGCGCATACCCTGCAGACATTGGATCTCGCTGGGCTGCGGAGTCCTGTGTGGCAGGCCTGGCCCGCCCGGCCGCTGCCTCCTCCGCCCAGTGGGAGCCAGAAAGCAAGACTCCTCAGGGAGAAAAGATACAGCAGAATTGATTTTAGTGCTTAATTAAAAAGTACTGAACCAGAGGGAGCCGCACCAGACAAATGTTCTGACTGAACTCAAGGAAAGTGTGTCAGGTTATAGTGCTGAACGGGGACTTTAGATCATGTGGCAAATCGGATTTTCTAAATATGCCCACAACACTGTTCTGCCCATCCACTCGCTCTTCTTACAAAGTGGCTTTGGCAGTCCCCTCGTCAGGTGATAGGACTGTGTCCCCTCCCACGTGCCAGGGAGACGTGTGCCAGCCTCCACAGACAGAGCACAGTGGAGATGTCTCTACCTGACTCTGAGGAGAGGTCAAGGGCTGGCCGTGTGCTCACTCTGGGGACCCAGCAGCCATGCTGTGAGGAAGCCCAAGCTCACGCATGTTGAGAGGCCATGACACAGCCCAATCCAGGCTGCAGCCAGCAGCCACTGCCAAATACGCCAAACACAAGAGCAAGCACGTCTCCAGATGGCTCCAGCCCCCGCCAGCAAATCATCAGAGCCTTTGAGTCCTCTCAGCTGAGGCCCAGACATGGTGGAGTAGAGACAGTCTCCCTGCTGTGCCCTGCCCAAATTCCTGCCCCACAGGATCCACAATCATGACAAAATGATTGCTGTTTTAAGCCACTGAGTTTTGGGTGATTTGTCACTCAGTGAAAATAACTGGAATAGATTCCATTTTGACCTCTCATGGGATTTCCCAGCGCCAGACAACAGCTGTCTAAGACTGTTGGCATTGCCAACGTTAGGTATAATGACCTGTGAGCTTCAGACACCACACACGTGCACGCGCACACACAAACACACAAACTCTATATTTTTGATAAACAAGTGTGGGATGGAAAAATAAAAGCACATCCCAACAGACTTCTCTGGAAAAGTTTACAGAAACATTGGAAACATGTATGACTGAAGGTACACCAGGCATCCAAGTAATAGATGAGAATTCTGCAAGGAAAAATGTCAAGAACCAAACTTCAGTATATTTTTACTAGAAATCTGAAGACTGCTAGATAATCTAATAACAATCTAATTGAACAGCATGGTCATAAAAGCCAACTAGATGAGATTTTACACTGATGGAGCATTTAGAAACTAGAAGGCCCCATCTTGATTTTAAGGTATACTTGGGAATTGAAGTAGAAGGATTTGACTCAAAGGACTTATTTTTCAGACAGCCCAGGGAATCCAAACCATACAAGTTTGAGTGGATCATTGAGACAGCTTGAGGGCTTTATGGGCACTGAGAGAGAGAAGGAATGAAAAATAACAGCGAGAGCCTCGGAGATGGACCTGTGAAACTTAACAAGGCCATTAGGTCATAAAAAGTATTTAATATGCTTGTCCAAGAAGCTGCCTCTAATCAGGCATTTCCCCCTGAAGAGCTCAGAGCCGCTGGTGGATAGACACGCAGCAGACCTTCTCCTCAGGGGTCTTTCTCAGCCCTATAATCATTCTAGTAATATTTCATGCCCAGGGTGGGGGATGAGGAGGCAGAACCTGCTGGAACCCACCAGTGGTGGGGGGTTTCCTTTGTGTAGGTCCATACCAAGGGGGTGGGAGCTGCTACAGTCTGAATGTTTATGTACTCCCAAAATCCATATGTTAAATCCCAACTCCCAGTATGACGGTATTTGGAGGTGGGGCTTTGGGGGGTGATGAAGTCATGGAGGTGGAGCCCTCATGGATGGGATTAGTGCCCTTATTAATGAGACCCTGGGGAGCTGCTTCACCCCTTCCACCATGTCAGGATGTGGCTAGAAAGTACCATCTGTGAACCAGAAAGCAGGCCCTCACCCAACACTGAATCTGCCAGCACCTTGATCTTGGACTTCTGGTCTCCAGAATTGTGAGAAATAAGTGTCTGTTGTTTATATAATAAGTCTACGGTATTTCGTTCTAGCAGCCAGAGTGGACGCAGACAGGAGCTGTGACCCCAACTCCTTTAATGCCCTCTTGCTGCTGGGAGAGGCTCTCTCCTGCCCTGGCAATGTGTCTGGCTAGAAGGGAGGACTCTCCTTCTAGGGAGCTCAGGATTGGGTTGGGGAGACAGCCATGGGGGGCCCCTCAATGACAATGGCTGCAAGGAATGAGGGAATGCAGCTGGCCCTATATGGTCTGCTGTTTCTTTCTTGGAGGGCAGAGTGACGTGCTCTTTGGGTGCGAAGGCTGTGCCTTTGTGGAGGAGTGGGGAGCAATTTTCTTCCCTCTGGGTCAGTTCTTTTTTATTTAGTTTTTATTTTTTGTAGAAACAGGATCTTGCTATGTTGCCCAGGCTGGTCTCAAACTCCTGGGCTCAAGTGATCCTCCCAAAGTGTTGGGATTATAGGTGTGAGCAACTGTACCCTGCCTGGGTCAGTCCTTAACAGTGACAACGTGAGGGTTATGCAACCAAAGGGGGCAGAGGGTGAGCTTCAGGCATTTTCATTTTCCCCGAGACTCACCACCTCCCAGGGCCCATGTCTGCATAACCACCTACTTGAGGCTCACAGAGAGCCTGAGAGCCCTTCAGAGTTTATAAGAAAGACCAGTCTTTTGACACAGAGCAGGCCAGCTTAAACTGAAGGCCCAAATGTTTTGTGTATGAGACTCTCAATGTATTAATTTTTTGAAGAGTCTGATAGTATCTGAGTACTAGTCCTCACCCTGGGGTTACCCAGGGCCTCACCTTTGGGCCATGCCACAATTGTCAAGGGACTTTCATGGGAAGCGCTGTGCCTGCACCCCCAGTGTGCCCCGGGAATGGCAGGGTGTTAGCAGGCCTGGTGGGGGCAAGGCTGACATGGACGACTGCATTTAGGAGAGCTGGGGTGGGGAAAGGTAACTCCTGCAGGGACTTCTCCAGCCTTTGCTATGCTAAAAAGCTACTTGTTTTAAAATTTAACTTTATTTTGGTAAGAACATTTGTTAAGATCTGCTCTCTTAACAATTTTTTAAGTGTCCAGTACGGCATTGCTGACCGAAGGTACAAGCTGCACAGCAATCTCCAGAACTTACTCGGCAACGGGCACACAGTTTCAGTTACGCACGATGAGTAAGTTCTTAGCTGAATTTTACTGCAGTTTTTGGTAAGCCTAGGACTCTTTCGAAAATGAAGGTGAGGATCTGAAGATCTGAAAGAGTAGTGAGGTGCCCAGGAGAATCAGGACCAGCACGGCCCAGGCAGAGCCAGGCCTGGGCCCTCGGGCCCCAACACTCAATTCACGGCTTTAGGGCACAGTTGGTTTATACATCAGTGATTCTAAACCAGGGTGATTCTGCCCCAGGGGACACTGGCAATGTTGGGGGATATTTTTAGCTGTCCCAGCTGGGGTGCAGCAGTGTGCCACTGGCATCCAGGGGGGTAGAAATTGGCGGTGCTGCTCTACATCTGACGACGCACAAGACGGTCCCCCACAACAAAGAGATATCTGGCTTCTACAGTGGCATGGCCGAGAAGCCCTGGTTTGCAGGGTAGGTGTCAGGCTCTGCCCGAGTGTGTCCCTGTGTCCCCCTACAGCTGATTGGTGGGACAATCGGTCGATTACAGGATGCAGAAGTTGGCTAGGTGGGCTTCAGCACCCCAGGATGCCCCTCAGCAGCCCGTTTATCTCCCAGCTTTTGCTTTAAGATCTGAGAAGCTGCAGGTAGTGAGTTCTGACTCACTCTTGGGAGGCAGGGGCCTGGCCGCTGCTTCGCGTGGGCTTGCTTTGGAGGGGGAGGAGGGGCAGGAATGACGAAGAGTCCAGTTGGCCGGCAGGATGGTCCAGAGCCTTGGAGATTTACAGATAACACTGAATGTGCTATTTTAACTTCTGTGATTCAGGGAGGGGCTGCTGCCCTTCCTGAGGCTGGCTCTGGAAGGTTGCTGGACTGCCCAGCCAGGAGTGAGTGCGGAGGGTCTGCACGCACAGAAGGCGCTGGCCCTGGGCACTCACTGGCATCCTGCTATGCTCCTTATCCCAGAGCATGCAGGACCTCGGGTCACCAGAGCCATCTGGATCTGCCCTACTGTTGCCTGTGACAGCTTTGGAGAAAGGGAGGAGCCACATGCATCTTCCTCCCCTGCCTGAGCCTGGGTCGGTCTGCAGCGCTGACAGCCCGTGAATGTGGCTTGTGCACTTGGGGCTGCTGTGGCTGTAGTCCCAGCTCTGGGCCAACTGAGCGCCTCTCGCATTGCTCCACATGTCCCCAGAGGGACACGGCCTGCTCTCGATCGTGCCCATGTCCCCCGTCGGCAGCGTGCCACATGGGAAACAGCCTCTCCCCCTCTCGGAGCTCTGTTAGGATGTGATTAGCTGGCATTTGTAGTCTGTAGCCCTGATGACTCACAGACACCCAGAGGGTTTTCTTTCCTCATCCAGCCTCACGCATCACTGTCAGACTCAACTTGAGTCCTTCCTCCCACCCCACAAAGAACAGCCACAGCTGGACATGCCCACACCCACCTCCTGAGAGTCCCCGCGGGGCCCACACTGGCCATGCCCAGGTGTGCATTCTTGTGCAGGTGAGGCTGGGCTTCCCTGTCCACCTGCGTCTTCCGAACTTCTGCCGCCTCCCCAGCCACACCCTACACTGTGTATCAAATGATGCCGCAAACCCCCAAAACCAAAGGTGATGAGGCCAAACAGAGGCACAGAAAGTCTAGCGCCACAGCCCAGTCATGACCAGCCTGGCCTCCAGCACCTCTGAGGACACAGACAGCGTCTATGTGGACTTTCCGCCCTGATGGGAGGGTGGCGTTACTGTGCGGGAGGCATCACCCTGGAAGTACAACAGCCCTGCTATGGACCGAGGGGCCTGAGTGGTTCGCAGATGCCCCAGGGAAGAGACAGCGAGGTTAAGTGGCGGACGTGCCTGGAGGCTCAGAGGCCTCGCAGACAGGCTCAGTGCAGGTGCCAGGGCACTGCTGCAGGACACGGCACGTCCCCTCCTTCCTCCACCTGCCAGTCCTCCCTCTTCCCTGAGCGTGCTTTAGGCCCCAGGTGGAAACCATCTCCTCTGAGCCTGGACGAGCATTTAAGAAGAGTTTCTCTTCCTCCTCCCCATTACCCCAAGCCCCCCATGGCTTTGTCACTAGGCCCCCTTCATCACCTGTATTCGCTACTCCTGCCTCCCCCACCATGGACTGTAGGGGCTCAGACCTCATCTCATTTGTATCCAGTGCCAAGTCTTGATGGGGGCCCAGAGCCAACCTGCACCCTATACGTGACCACGAGCCCCGAGGGCAGATGCCCATGCCGAGAGGTGGGCTCCTGCTCCACAGGCCCAGCCTCGGCCCCAGGGGCTCAGCGGTGCCCAGGTGTGGAATAGGATGGACCAGACCCGGGGAGGCGCTTGTCCTTGCAGACAGGAAGCCACCCTCCCCCAGGAAACTCTATCACAGAGCTTCCACAACATTAATGAGGTTTAATACTGTTAAATGGGGGAAGATTAAATGCTGAGATTTCCATTCTCAACATATTCTTCAGGAATCAGCATCTGAGAAGCTGCAGCAATGCCTGCCCCTTGTCACCTCAGCCCAGCGCCATTATCTTTTCACTATGGTAGGAGAGGCCCTGCTAACTCTCTAGAATTTACAGCATAACATTAATTCCTTTAAAATTGCTTTGGAGGAGATTAGGCCAAAAGGCAGGATGGACAGGAGTAAGAAACTGGAACAGCCCACTTGCTCTATGATGTGTCTGTGGCCTGCTGCGGCTTTGCCCCAGTAGGATAACTTTGCACTTGTATTTCCAACGGGCGTCTGGCTTGCTTTCTGCAGAACAAATACAATGCTGCCATGAGTGATTAGATTCAATGAAATGCATTCAAATGAAATCTCTGTAAAATCTGGCGTACTTCTGAAGGATTTCTGGAATGAAACAAGAAAGATTAAACACATTATTATTTAGTTAGGTATGGCAAACTCATGTATGTTCTGATTTTTTTTTTTTTTTTTACACAAAACAGATGGATGGAAATCATTCCGTCCAACCAGGAAGGCAGCAGCAGGTCAGTTCCTCCATGGGATGAGGATTTCTGAGGCAGCAGCCATGAGTCAAAGCTCTCGTCTCCATTAGCACGTCCTGCGGCTGACAGCATGCCAAGGGCAGCCTGCGAGCTCTGCGGGATGGTTTGGATTTCCTTCCCGTCTTATGAGCTTCCTGAGGCGGACTGCTTCCAGGAAACCCTGGGTGCACACCTGGCCTGGCACCACCTGGACATGCAGGTGAGGGGACTCAGGGGGGCCCTGCCCTGCTGGGCAGCCAGACTCTGGCCAGGCAGAACCTCCCAGAGTAAGTGCCCTGATTTGGGCTTTCGTCGCTGTCCAATCTTGCTCGGGCAACTGCTCTTACCCTTCTTTGAGGAGCCGCTGCCAAGAGTTCACAGGTGGTTTTTATTACTACATTACAAAGATTAGAAAAGGATGAGAGTTTAAAGAGGTTGAGCTGCCAGAATCCAGGTGTACACCGTTTTCCAGGTCCACGTGGCCCAGGGGGCCAGACTCTCCCTGAGTTACCAATATAATCACGGAGGAAAGTGACATACTTTTCAGACCAAATTACACAAACTGGCTATACACACAGCCCCTGCCTTCTTCAGAACTGTCAGGCATTCACTTTGCCTGTGGCTGAATACTCTTAGCAAAGGAGAATGTGGGAAGAGTTTAAGAAGCGCTCTGTGCACAGGGCAGATGAGTTATCCTGGGCCGTGCATTAGTTTATCTCCTACGACTAACCTCTTGGGGCCATCCTACTGGGGATATGGAGGCTGAGACAGTGAGGGGTGGGTGGAAAAGGGAGGGCGTCGGACCCCATCCCAGCATCCCAGCCTGTCCTGGAGCAGGTGACTCCGACGGCAGCCCCCTCACCAACGGAGTGCCACAGCACTGCCTCACTCAGATCTAGCAGAGCTCCAGAAAATACAGTCTTACAGGTGGTGCGGGAGTCGGCAGGAGTCTCCTGCGAACACAGCCTGGACTCACCCGTGGCGAGAGCTGCAGGGCTCGGCGATCATCCTTTCGGGTGCTGTCATTTATTGATGAGGAAATAAGTCATCCCAAAGTAACCTCGTTTTCTTTTTGTTTTGAGGTCCCGGGGCCCTTTGATGAGGGGGTACTAGCAGCCTGTGAGCCACAGCCCTGCCACGCCAGAGGACAGGAAGGAGCCTCGTGGGCGAGACAGGCTCAGCTATACCCCTGGAATAGTGTTCCCTGATATTAAAATGGTTGCCATTAAGTGACTCCACCTGGCAGGATAAAGCACAACAGCTCACAGGTGCATTCTGTAGCTCACACATCTAGAAAATGCTTCGAGAACCCTGCTGCCTAGACCCAGACCCTCCACAGAGGCATGACTGAGATGGTCTGTGGTCACAGTGGGCAAATGCCTGGCCCCGAATTTCACACATACCCAACTGCTGGAGGAACCCCGGTTTGCTTCCTGAGGAAAATCGCAGTTTTCTGGCCTTTCTTCATGAGACCTGGGTATTCTTTTGTCTGGCAAAGACATATCGGTCATATCAGCTTTTCAGTGTTTGCAGAGAATGCCAGCCTTATTATTAATATTATTTGCTTGTTGGGTTTCTGGAGGTTGTGGATTTGTCTTTAATCAAAAGTATATGAGACCAGTGCTGCGATGTGACTCTGAGCTGTCTGGGCCTGGCGCCCAATGGCTTGGCAGGGGGCAGTCAGGTGCAGAGGACATACTGACACACTTCGATGAGGCACATTCAGGTTAGCGTAAGTACATTCTGTGATGTGCACACAATGACAAAATTGCCTGCTGATGTATTTCTCAGAACATACCCTGTTGTTAAGCAACGCATGACTGTATCCAGTTTTGATCAATGAGTTGTGGGAAATTTTGTGAGCGAAAGTGATGAATCTGGGCTGAAACATTAAACTGGTGTTTAAGATGCTCTTGCTTTGGATCTGTTCCTTGGCCTGTCCTGACTGACGCATGGCAGATATGTAAGGGTCAGAGCAGAGAGGCGGCAGAGTAGGGCTGAATCAAAGCAGAGGTGCTGTTTCAGATACTGACTCCCAAAGAGATATGGAAATCATGGTCACCCCTTTTTCTGGCTCTAAAATCTATATATTCAAAAAAACATGTTCATTTTTTAAATAAAGATGTCCCCATGTTTTTTACACCTTTGATGAGTTCTGACATAGCAGAGCTCAGTGCTGCAGCCCATGATCGGGGGTGATGTACCTGCCCCTGCCCTTGGCATGGGTTCGCGCCCCTCTGCCATCCTTCCTGGTGCCTCCCTGGACCTGGGAAGCCACTGAGCTGCTTCCTGCCATGAAACAGGAGTCTGCATGTTCCAAAGTGTTATGTAAATGGAACCATCCAGTAGGTGTTCTTTTCTCCTGTCTGGTTTAATGATGTTGTGCTTTATTTCTATCATTGTACGTTCGCTCACATGTTTCTTTTCATTGCTGAGTAGTGTTCCATTGCATGGGTGTGCTAGTTTGTTCCTCCCTTCATCAGCTGCTTGACATTTGGGCTGTTTCCAGTGCGGGGTTGTCACAAATGAAGCTGCTACGATCACTCACGTTCAAGCCTTCATATAGGCATGTGTTTTCATTTCTTCTGGGAGTGGAATGGCTGAGTCGTAGGTGGTAAGTTTAACCTCTTAAAAACTGCTAACTTCTGTCCCAAGGGGTGAGCCATCTCATATTCCCTCCAATAGTGGAGGACAGTTCTCAGTCTGACTCCTTAAATACTTGGCATCTCTCCCCTCCCTCCCAGAACATCTATACACATATACAAACCTACATACTTCTAAGGAGTGTCTATATAAAAATACACACAAGTGATGTAGGGAAAATACTAGCCTTATCTTCATTGCAAAATGGCTTTCCTGTCTCTCTGGTCAAGTCAACTATCCTCCCTCTTGTCCCCTCCCTCCTTGTCTTTAACCACGATGTAGCTGTGTGTGGTATTCGAGCCCTTTCAGAGAGAAGGCCACTCCTGCTCCACACAGCCTCTGAGACCCTCCACCTCCCATGGGCCTCCCGGCTTCCATCCTCACCCTCCCTGCCTGCCTGGCAGGCCCGCTGCTCTCTCTGTAAAAGGGTGAATGTGACCATATCACTATCAGAAACCACCAAGGCTCCTGCTGTACTCAGAGTAGAATCCAGACCCTCCACCATACCTCAAGGCTTCCCTTGCCAGCCTGCCGGCCTCTGACACCCCTCTCTGCCAACTGCCCCTCCCTCTCACCTGCTCTGGACCAAGCGCCCAACACATGCTGTCCCCATCTGGAACATCCCCCCTGCACGGCTGCCTCCATCCTTCATTTGGCCTCTGTCTAGAACCTCATGACCCTCCTGATGCCTTGCTCAGGTTTCCTCACCTCTGTGTACAAGCACCTAGATGGACGTTTGTTAATTCTTTCTCACGTGTTTGTCCATCCCTCACTAGAACGTCAGCTCCAGGAGGGCAGGGACGTCACTTGTTTTGTTCACCACTGGATCCCAATGCCAAGAAACATGCCTGAGACACAGCTGCTCAGTAAATAGTTCCGGGATAAATAAATGTCTAGGATCCGTGAGGACTATTCAGTGATCTGCATTTGTTTAATACAGATTTTTAAAAGTCATTGGTTGGAGACTTCAACACCCCTCTGTCATTGATGGACAGATCGAGTAGGCAGAAGATCAGTAAGACACATTTGAACTCAACAGAACCATCAGTCAACTGGATCTAATTGACACTCACAGACTACTGCCTCCAGCACCAGCAGAATACACATTCTTCTCAAGCTCACATGGGACATTTACCAAGAAAGACCATCTTCTGGGCCATAAAACACATTTTTACAAATTTAAAAGGATAGAAATCTTATACTTTATCCTCTCAGAACATAATGGAATTACACAAGAAATCAATAACAGAAAGGTAGCTGGAGAATCCCAAAGTACTTCAAGATTAAACATACTTCTGAATATGGTTCAAAGAAGAAATCTCAAGAGTAGTTTTTAAAATATTTTAAATTAAATAAAATTGAAAGTAAAACTTAAAATACGTGGGATATAGCAAAAGCATTACTTAGAGAAAGATTTATAGCATTGAATACATGTACTAGAAAAGAAGACAGGCTTCCACCTTAGGTAACTTGAAAAAGAACAACAAATTAAATCCTAAGTGAACAGAATAAGAGAAATAATAAAAATTAGAGCAGAAATGAATGACATTGAAAATAGGAAATGGATAAAGAAAATCAATGAAACACAAAAGCTGGTTCTTTGAAAAGATCAATAAAATGATAAGCCCTCTAGCTAAGCAAACTAAGAAAAAAAGAGAGAAGACACAAGTTACTAATATCAGAAATGAAAGAGGAGGCATCCCTACAGATCTTATAGACATTAAAATAATAGTAAAGTAATATTATGAATAACTCTATGGCTACAAAATTGATAAGCTAGATGAAATGAACCAATTCTTTGAAAAACACAAACATAAATAGACAATCTTAATAGGCTTATATCTATTAAAGAAATTGAATCAATAATTAATTATCTTCCAAAACTGAAAGCACCAGGCCCAGATAGGTTCACTAGTAAATTCTACAAACACTAAGAAAGAAATTATGCCAATTCTCTACAATCTCTTCCAGAATATAAAAGCAGAAGAAATTCTTCCTTATTCTATGAGGCCAGCATTACCCTATTATAAAACCAGACAAAGGTATTATAAGAAAAGAAAACTATAGATTAATATCTCTCATGATCATAGATGCAAAACTCTTCAGCAAAATAGTTGAAAAGTGAACCCAACAATTTATAAAAATAATTATACACTACGATCAAGTGGGATTTATCCTGGGTACACATGGCTGGTTCAATATTTAAAAATCAATTATGTAATCCATCACATCAACAAGCTAAAGAAGAAAAATCAAATGCTCTTATCAGTAGATGCAGAAAAAGCATTTGATAAAATTGAACACCCATTCATGATGAAAACTCTCAGTAAACTAAAAATTGAGGGGACTGTCTCAAGTTCATAAAGAATACTTACAAAAAACCCACAGCTAACTTCATATTTAATGGTGAGAAACTAGGAGCTTTCTCACTAAGATCAGGAACCAGGCAAGGATGTCTCCTCTCACCATTTCTTTTTAACATTGTACTGGAAGATCTAGCTAATGCAATAAGACAAGAAAAGGAAATAAAAGGTATACATATTGGGAAGGAAGGAATAAAACTGTCTTTGTACACAGATGACATGATGTCTTTGTAGAAAATTTGAAAGAATAAACTCCCAAACTTCCTGGAACTAATAAGCATTATAGCAAGGTTGCAAGATACAAAGTTAATATACAAAAGCTGATTGGTCTCTGATATGCCAGCAATGAATAATTGACATTTGAAATAAAAACCACAAAGCCATTTACATTAGCAACCCCCCAAAAGACATACTTAGGTATCAATCTAACAAAATGTGTATAACATTTATGTGAGGGAAACTATAAAACTCTGATAAAAGAAATCAAAGAATTAAAAAAATGGAGAAATATTCCATGCTCATGGAGAGGAAGACTCGATAATGTCAAGATGTTAGTTCTTCCCAGCTTAATGTATAGATTCAACACAATCTTAATAAAAAATCACCACAAATTAGCTGGGCGTGGGGCTCATGTCCATAATACCAGTGATTCGGGAGGCTAAGGCAGGAGGATTGCTTCAGGCCATGAGTTTGAGATCAGTCTGGGCAACATGGTGAGACATCATCTAAAAAAGTTTTTGGTTTTTTTTTTGAGACAGGGTCTCATATATGGCTAATTTTTAATATTTTATGTAGAGACAGGGTCTCACTAGGTTGCCTAGGGTGGTCTCGAACTCCTGACCTCAAGCAATCCTCCTGCCTTGGCCTCCCAAAGTGTTAGGATTACAGGTGTGAACCACTGTGCCTGGCCCTCTAAAACAATTTTTAAAAAAATTAACCAGGTGTGGTGGCATGCACCTGTAGTCCCAGCCACTCAGGAGGCTGAGGCAGGAGGATCACTTGAGCCCAGGAGTTTGAGACTGCAGTGAGCTATGATGACTCCACTGAACTCTAGCCTGGGCAACAGAGAGAGATCCTGTCTCAAAAAAACTAAAAATCACAGCAAGTTATTTTGTGGATATTGGCAAACTGATTCCAAAGTTTATGTGGAGAGGCAAAACACTGAGAATAGCTAATACAATATTGAAGAAAAAGAAAGTCAGAGGACTGACAATACCTGAACTCAGATGTACTACAAAGTTATAGTAATCAAGATGAATTATATTGCCAAAGAATAGACAAACGGATCAATGGAACAGAATAGAGAGCCCAGAAATAGACTTGCACAAATATAGTCAAAGATCTTTGACAAAGAAGCAAAAGCAACACAATGGAGCAAAGACAGACTTTTCAACAAATGGTGCTGGAACAACTGGACATCCACATGCACAAACAAAACAAAATCCAGACACAGACTTTATACTCTTTAGAAAAATTAACTTAAAAATGGATCATAGACCTAAATGTACAATCAAAATTACAAAATTCCTAGAAGATAACATAGGAGAAAATCTAGATGATCTTAGGTTTGGTGATGACTTTTTAGATACAACACTGAAGGCACAATTATGAAATAAATAATAAGTTGGACTTCATTAAAATTAATAACTTGCACTGTGCAAAAGACACTGTCAAGACAATGAGAAGACAAGCCATAAACTGAGAGAAAATATTTGCAAAAGACAACTATGATAAAGGACTGTTATCCAAAACATACAAAGAGCTCTTAACACTCAACAATAAGAAAAGAACCTGATTAAAAACTGGGCAAAGATTGAAACAGACATCTCACCAGAAAAGCTGTACAGAGAGCAAATGAGCATATGGAAAGGCCCAACGTTGCGTCCTTAAGGAACTGCAGATTAAGATGATAGTGAGATGCCACTGCATACCTACTAGGGTGGCAAAAATCCAAAATGCTGATGACACCAAACAACGACTCCATTGCTGATGGGAATGCAAAATGGTGCAGTCACTTTGGGAGACAGTTCGCAGTTTCTTACAAAATTAAACATACACTTACCAATCTCGGCACATACTCTTACATAATCTTACCATACTCTTAGCAATCTCCCTCCTTGCTATTTACCTAAATGAGTTGAAAACTTATGTCCACATAAAAACCTGCACACGATGTTTACAGCAGCAGGATTCATAACTGCCAAAACTTGGAAGCAACTAAGATGTCCTTTGGTAAGTGAACAGATAAATAAACTGTAGTATATCCAGACAATGGAATATTATTCAGCAATTAAAAGAAATGAGCTACTAATCTATGAGAAGACATGGAGGAAACTTAAATGCATATCACTAAGTGAAAGAAGCTAATCTGAAAAACTTACATTGTGTATGAATCCAACTACATGACAGTCCGGAAAAGGCAAGTCTATGAAAACAGTAAAAAGACCAGTGGTTGTCGGGAGTTACTGGGAGTGGGGGGGTGGGGTGGGGATGGATAGGTGGAGCAAGAGGATTTTTAGGGCAGTAACACTATTTTGTATGATATTATAATGGTGGATACATGTATCATACATTTGTCAAAACCCATAGATTGGACAACGCCAACAGTGAACCCTAAGGTAAACTATGGACACTGGGTGATGAGGATGTGTCAATGTAGGTTCAGCAATTGTAACACATGTACCATTTTGGGGTAGGATGTTGACAGCGGGGAGGTTGTGTATATGTGGGGGAGGGGGTATATGGGAATTTCTGTATTTTCTGCTCTATTTTCTGTGAACCAAAATTTGCTCTAGAAAATAAAGCCTCTTTTTTAAAAAGTCTTGGGAGGATGACTTCCAATATTGGAACGGCTATTTTTAGAAAAGGAAATAGATTGTGAGTAGGAGAACTGATAGAAGTGGATCAACTCTGCAGAATGTATATGTATATATGTGAGTCTATGTATGTGTACATGTCTTTATGTGTGTATGCATATATGAATGTATATGTATGTGTTTTTATACACATGTGAATGTGTGTCTGTGTGTAGTATTCACATTTGTGTGTATGTGTATGTAAATGAATATTCATATATGCATGCAAATGTGTGTGCATATATGCACACATGTCTATGTGTATGCTTGTGTGTGTGTATGTGTATCTATGTGTGTAGACTTTAAACTCAACAAGAGGATGAGTCTTTTAACAGGTCAGTCCAGCCATAAAACAGATACCTTCATTAAGTAGTGAGCTCCCTGTCCCTGGAGGTATTTTAGCAGAACCTGAATGATCCCTTAGCATCCCTAGAAATGCTGCAGACAGGGCTGCTGGGTTGGTAGGGGCTGGTGGAGCTGCCAGTGCAGGTGACATGCCTCCATTCCAGGGCTAAGCTCTGTGGATTGGGGGCCCTGGTGAGCAAGGGTCTCTGCATCCTCTCCTGGTGATCTCTTGCTGGGCACACTTTGTACAGGTGCCTTTTCCACAGAGTAGACTCTGAATGTTCACTCCCTACCCTGTCTATGCCACCTCTGGCTCCCAGGACCCTGAAAGCCCAGCTCAGGGAATCAGAGAGTTTTGACGGTGAGAAAGGAGCCTCCTTGATGGACGATATGCTGTCATGCTGAGAAATGGACCATTTCCCTGCATCTCTCAGTGTCGCTGAGGGCATCCTTCTCCATGATCTTAGTATTTTTGTAACATAAATATTTGAAGCCATGTCTCTCTAAGGTGTTAAATGGTTTAGATGACTTGATTGCAGCGGAAACAAATGTTTCCTCTCCTATAAGCCTTGGAAAATTGATGGCTTCTTCCCCATTGCTGTCAAAGCACCTGTTTATTACCAAGTTACACAATAATCAGAAATTTGCAATGATTCATATTCTCCCCCACCCCAGGAGGGTCCAGAGGACACACCTCTCACCATACCTATGAGAAACAGGTTTGTTGGGGGAGACCCGGCACCCTTGAGGAGCTCTGTGGTTGTGCTTCTCTGCAGGCCAACTTACAGAGGGACTGTGGCCACTGAATTGGGAAACCTGGGAGAAAATGGATCCTGGAGTGGCAGGGGCCAAGTGGTGGCACTTAAGTTGCCAAAGACAAGGCGGCAATACCGTAAGATAAGTTTACTGTCACAGACAGCAGAGTCAAAGCAGTAATCAACTAGGAGTGGCTGGTTGATTATGTTCCTATAAGAGAAACAAGCAGTTTAGTTGATTCTTACTCCATCTATATAAACAGAAGAGTTCTGGGTCTAGTGAACAAACGTCTAATTTCAATCACGACCCCTCAATCAATTCTCAGAGTTGACTTAATTTATAGGCCCAGAACCCCTTGAATTTGCAGGCCAGTCCCCTTGACGAAAGAGCCCAACACCAGGCCAAAAATTCATACTTTTAGTTATTCTCCCAGCCTTTTGCAGAGGGCCCTGCACTCCCAGGGTAACTGCACTGGGGAAAAGAAGATAATCAGACTTTTCAGGGCCTGTTGGACACTGAGTCTGAACCGACACTAACTCTGCGAGAGCCACGCGTCACTGGTTTGCCATCAGGGCAGAGGCTTATGGAGGATGGGTGACCAGTGTAGTTTTATCTCAGGTCCTCCTTGCAATGGGCCCAGGGTGTCCTCGAACCCATTCTGTGTTTTCCCCGAGTTCTGGCATGTGTAATTGGTCTGGGCATACTCAGCGACTGGCACAATCCCCGCGCTGGTTGCCCGACCTGTGGAGTGGGGGCTCTTACAGTGGGAAAGGCCAGTGGAAGCCACTAGAACTTCCTCTGCCTAGGAAAATAGTAAGACACAAGCGAAGCTGCCTTCCTGGAGAGACTGAAGGGATCAGTGCCACCATCAAGGGCATGATGGATATAGAGCTGGTCCCCCCACATGGTCAAGCAACTTGCTTGTGTGGCCTGTGTAGAAACAAATGGATTTGAAGGATTATAGTGGATTATCATGAGCTTAACCAGGTGGTTACTCAACTGCAGCTGCTACACCAGATGTGCTTTCATCGCTTGAGCAAATGAACACATCACATCGCCTGCTACCTGGCCTGCGGCAGTTGATCTGGCAAACGCGTTTTTGTCAGTAAAGGCCACCAGAAGCAGTTTGCTTTCAGCTGGCAGGGCCAGCAACACACCTTCACTGTCCTACCGTGGGTACATCAACTCTCTGGCCCTGTGTCCTAATTTAGTTCTCAGAGACCTCGATCACCTCTCCCTCCCACAAGGTCTCACACTGGCCCATCGCATGGATGACTTTATGCTGATTGAACCTGCAGAGCAAGAAGTAGCAACTGCTGTAGATTTATCGGTAAGACATTTGCATGTCAGAGGGTGGGAAATACATCTGCCTGAAATTCAGGGACCTTCTACCTCAGTGAAATTCCTAGGGGTCCAGTGGTGTGGGGCATGTCGAGATAACCCTTGTAAGGTGAAGGACAAGATGTTGCATCTGGCCCCTCCTACAGCCATAAAAAAGGGGAAAAATGCCTAGTGGGCCTCTTTGGATTTCGGAGACAACATATTCCTCATCTGGGTGTGCTTTCTGGCCCATTTACTAAGTGACCCCAAAAGTGCTATTTTTGAGTGGGGCCCAGAACAGAAAGCTCTGCAGCAGGTCTGGGCTGTTGTGCAAGCTGCTCTGCCACCTGGGCCATATGACCCAGCAGACCCAATGGCATCAAGGTGTTAGTGACAGATAGTGATGCTGTTTGGAGCCTTTGGCAGGCCCCATAGGCGAATCACAGCGGAGGCCCTTTGGATTTTGGAACAAAGCCCTGCCATCCTCTTCAACAACCACTGTCCTTTTGAGAAACAGCTTTTGTTTTGCTACTGGGTCTTAGTAGAGATTGGACACTTAGCCATTTGCCACCAAGTTACCAAGGGACCTGAGCTGCCCCTCATGAACTGGTGTCATGTGACTCACTGAGCCACACAGTTGGGCATGAACAAGAGTACTCAGCCTCTTTCCTCAGCCACCTTGCCACTGCCCAATGGGCTCGTGACCAAAGTGGCCATGGTGGATGGAGGTTACACGTGGGTTCAGCAACATGGACTTCCACTCGGCAACACTGACCTAGCTACGGCCACCACTGAGTGCCCAGTCCACCTGCAGCAGAGACCACACTGAGCCCTCGACAGGGACCATTCCCCAGGTGATCTCCAAGCTATTTAGTGGCAGGCTGGTCACACTAGGCCACTTCCATCATGGAAGGGGCAGTGCCGTTTTGACCTTGCTGGAATAGACACTCTGGATATGGATTTGCCTTCCCTGCACACAGTGCTTCTGCCACTACTAACATCCACGGACACAGAATGCCTTAGCCACCATCATGGTGCTCCACATGCTGCTCATCAAGGACAGCAAATGAAGTGCAGCAGTAGACCCGTGCTCACGGAATCCACTGTCTCACCATGTCCCCATCATGCTACCGCGGCTGGCTTGACAGAATGGCGGAATGGCCTTTTAAAGTCCCAGTTACAGCTCCAGCCAGGTGACAATACCTTGCCAGGCTGGGGCAGTGTTCTCCAGGAGGCTGGATGTACTCTGAACCCACATCTTACTTATGGCTCTTTCTCCCACGGCCGGGATCCACCGGCGCAGGAATCAGAAGTGCAAAGGGGAGTGGCTCCTCTCAGCCCCTCCTGACCCCGCCGGCAGCATTTTTGCTTCCTGTTCCCACTACATTATGCTCTGCTGGTGTAGAGGTCTTAGTTCCAGAGGGAGGAATGATTCCACCAGGAGACACAACAATGGTTCCTTTTAACTGAAAGTTTTCTGGGGAAAGGGTTTGTGCATTTTTGGTTGCGCTTAGAGTAGTTGTATCATGTTAGGCAGAAGCAGGACTTTGTTATTGTCTTTATTTGGAGACTAAGTATGGTTTACTTAGTTGACAAAGGGTAGACACTGATGGTTAGTTTTATGTGTCAACTTGGTTAGGTGCCCAGTTGTTTGGTCAAACACTAATCTAGTATTGTAAGGATATTTTGTAAATGTGTTTAACAGCTACACCCGCTGACTTTGAGTAAAGGAGATTACTTAAAGTGTGCACCTTGAAAATGCGGGGGGAGCCTTAAGACCATCTGAGGTGTCCCGGGACAAAGATTTTCTGCCTCGAGATGGCAGCATCAACTCCAGACTGAGCTTCCAGCCTGCTGGCCTGCCCCAGAGATTTTGGACTTGCCAGCCTCTGCAATTGCATGCTTCAACTCCTTGAAATAAATTATGTGTCATCTATCTATCTATCTATCTATCTATCTATCTATCTGCTTTTGGTTCTGTTTCTCTGCAGACCCCTGACGGATACAAACTAATAATTAATTTTTATAACATTTCCATGAGTAGCAAAAGACAATATTTCCATTTTAATTCTAAACAGACTGAATCTAAGGGATTTGTAAGGTGACATGAAGTGAAGGAGAGAACCAGCAGGAGCTGGAAGGACATTACTGCTGGTCTTATGAGCAGATCCCACAGCAATGACATTTTCATTAAGCTGACCCATTAGTTCTGAGACAGAGATAGCGTGAACCCTCTGAAAAGATTAATGAGTTTCATTCTCATGCTATATGCAAATGTGTCTTGCAATTTATTAAGCGTATCCTGGAAGGACTTGCTAAGCACCTAACATATCAGGCAAATAAAAATCAAGTCTGCCCCTAGAGTGACTTCACCCTGGGGGGAAATGACAGTATAAAGCCGCCTTATTGCACTGGGCTGAGGTGCACCCCGCCGCCATCACCACGGCCTGGGTGCCTGGACAAAACACAGTAAACCACAGCAAGCAGAAAAATGACACCAGCACTCTCCTGTTCTTTTCTGGCATGGCCCTCGGTTGTGTGGCCACGTGGAAAGCACCCACAGGTTCTCTAGAATGTCTGGAGGTGCCCCATCATGCTGACATTGGCTGCCCTCTGGGAGGGGCAGTCTGTTGGGTCCCATCCGTGGGCACCCCCTTCTGGTGTGGTCTGTGGGGTGTGTGATGTATTCCTTCTGAACAGATCCCATCAGCTGATTTTCCCTGGGCATGGAACACTGGAAAAAATATCCCATGTCTTTATGAGCAACATGAGAATACATTAATTGAAAAGGAAGACAGTCACAGCAGTAGAAGTTTGCAGGAGAACGGAATCTAGACTTGACGCGGGAATGGCGTGCACCCAGTGGCTGCGGCCACTCAGCGTCTGCATCTCCCTCCCCAGTGTCACATGCTCCTCCCGCTTGGGCACGAGGGCCAGGTCCCCCAACAACCCTGATCAGTTATCAGTTATTGCCCTCTGGGGAGAGTGACAGAACCCCCACAGCTATTACACATGACTAACAAATCCTTTTCCATTTCTGGAGTTTATTACTATCTTAAAATGAATTTTGGCTTAATGCTTTGCAGTTGAAGCCCTATTTCTGAGTAGTAGTTTTCTTGGGTTTCCACATGGTTCGGGTGGGAACGTATGTATGTCAGGTATAAAACTGAAACCTTAAAAGTCCTTTTCTATCCATGTTTCCTGGTGGACATAGGAAAAATGAGCCAGGAAATGGAATCTGTAGTGGTTAAGGAGACGAATAAATAACATTCCACAAACAGACTGCATCAATCAATTAGGATTCCTTTTTAACAGCCTACATTTCTTGCTTTGGTGATGATAATTGCATTTTTTCTAAAATTGCAAAAGCAAATCCATTTTTGATCTTTTAGAGAAGGCTCGGGATATTATATAGTTTTATATCTGTATCTATCTTATAATCCTTATGGGATCTAGACTTCAGTTAACTATCAAATTTCTACTAATAATTTCTAATATTTTTGTCCTAAATACTATGGCCACGTGGCTATGCATTTGTGAAATTAACCAATTTTCTCCTCCTAACAACTCAGGGTGGTAGGTGCTATCATCCCCATTTTATAGATGAGGGAACTGAGGCATAGGAGGGGAAGGAGCTTGCTCCAAGTCACATGGTTAGTAACCGGAAGAGTCCCAATTCACAGCCAGCACAGGCCCCAGATCCGCCCTCTATGCTAATTAACACTTGTGCCTTCTTTCTCCAAATCCCAGCTTCACTCAGTTCCAGTGTCGATAATCACAAAACAAAACGAAAAGTTGCAAACATATCTAATTGTTCTAATTCGTGAAACATCTGTTATGACGTTTCTGAAGAGAAATTGAACCACACATAGTGTTTTATACAGGTGTATGAAAATCTCAGTGACGCACATACGTGTCATCTGGACTGAAAAGTCAAAACCTGAATGACATGTCTGTGTGTCATCCAACACCAATGTGTTAATTATGTAGGTCATGCCATCCACGTGGACTTGGCCAAGTGGTTCACTGTCACACGGCCCCATGGTTGAGTCCGATGTGGAAGCAGAGGGCAGACACCTCAGGCCCACCCTCCCAGCTCCCAGGCCAACCTCATGGCCTCCTGCCAGCCACTACCTTGGACACCTCACTGTGGGCTCTTGCCATGCATTGGGGAGGTCACCGCAGTCAGCACACTGGGGCTGAGACAGCCAATGACAGAGGGGCTGTGCTCCCTCCACTGCTGACGCTGTGTGACCCCAGGCAAGTATCTCAACATCTCTGAGCTGCAGGAACATCAAGGAAAATGGCGAGTTTACTGAAAAGATCTTTCAAGACTCTTTCCAGTTGCAATATTCTATTACTCAGTGAAACTGAAACTGCTGCATCCATATGCAGAAAAGAAACTTTCTTCTGGCCCATAAAGTAAGGAGCTTCCCATAAGTCATGGGAGTGAAAACTTACTGGCAGTAGTTTTTCCACCTTTCTTCAGTCCACAAATGCCACCAGATGCCTTCTACGAGCAAGACAGTCCTTAGGGGCTGATGATTAGGGCTTTGAGACTTTTTTGAAATAACTTTTGTATCAGGACTCAGCACGCACAACAGCAGCAACAGCAACACAACAACAAAAGTTTCCCCCAATATACTGCCCCCCTACTGTGTGCTAGGCATGCAGGTCTATTTTACTCTGTCTCATTCTATCCATCCCATCCGGCCTAAATAAGAACGTTGGTTGACATCACTCCATTGTCATTTCGCTCCTGTGATTTGAAGAATGCTGCTGCAGGGCTCACGCAAAGCGCAAGCACCTCCCGGGAACCTCAGCAGCGACGAGAGCTCTGAACCAACGTCAGGCGACCAGCGCATGCGCTCTCCCAGAGCGGGGCGCGGTGACTGCAAGGCAGCAAGGCGTCCAGACCTCAGAGGAGGCGGGAGCCCCGGGAGCCCCACTCATGCCCCGTGCTCGGGCCTTACGTCCCACCCTCTGCCCAGCCCCCAGAGGGAGGGCGTTCACAGAGCTGAGCAGCAGCTGTAGCGAGCACCCCGGCCCCACAAGCCACCTGCCACAGGCCCTGCCGTCAGCCACGTCCTCTGCCTCTGCACGGGCAGGGCTGTCCCTCAGCTGGAGCTCCTCCCGCCTGTCCCTTAGGAAGTCTCCCTGCCCAGGGCTGACCAGCCCCCTTCTCAGGGACCCTCTGCTCCCTCACACAGGCCTGGCACACTCTCCTGTTTACCAGTCACCTGTGCAGTTACCTGTGCTGGACTCTGGCTCCCCAAGGCCAGGGCTGAAGCTCCCATTGCTATGGACCCGTGCCTGGACTCTGCTGGGAACATCTACCTGCTCCCTGTAATACACAGACCAGCAGGGGCATCGGGGACAAGCAAGTGACGGCTGGCTGGGGGGTCAGGGACGCTGCTGCCACCCCAGAGGAGGGCCTGGCACCTTCTCCTTCAGAGGACTTTTCCTGAGGCATGGCTGGTCCATGTCCCCTAGTGCTGACAGGCCCAAAAGGCCTCAAAAGCAGAAAACTGTCCCTGATGGACACAGTATGTTATTTCAAGCACAGAATTAATTTTTCAAGTGCAAAAGGATAACATAAACCCCGCAGACCATCTTCTTAAAAGTCTGACTATGGGGATGGACACGCTTGAAGCTCTTTCTCAGGTTGGGCAAAGGCAATACATGTAACCTAAACATTTGTACCCCTGTAATATGCTGAAATAAAAAAAAAGTCTGACTGGATTTGGGCTCTACTCTGTGATTGGTGGGTTCCACAAGACTATTCCAAAAGCTCTATCCAGTCTCTTCTTCACATGGGCCTGGGGTGGGGGAAGAGTGACGGACGCCTGGCCTCAGGGCAGCCCCGCAGGGAGCCCGTGACCGGGCAGGTGGGTGGACGAGCGCCTGCAGGAGTACCTGAGAGGCTCCTGCACACGCTGGCAGACCCAGGTCCGGGACTCGGGCTAAAGAAGGAATTGCCACGCTGTCAGCACTGCCTCACCCCCAGGGCCTGCACGCCACGTCGGGCTACGCAGGGCTGACTTGCAAGGCCTGCCGGGAGCAGGGCTCAAAGACCCAATCTCTGTGGGTATAACGGGCGAGCACCAGCCTCCCCGGGTCCCTCACCATAGCAACAGGAGCCTCACAACCCAGCGCTGGACTGGGACCTCTGCCTTCTCAAACACCCAGGGATTGAGGAGCATAAGTTTCCAGGCTCCTAGGAGAAAACTGTCCCCCACCCTACCTCTGGCACCCAGGAGCGCCGTCAATCATGGCTTTTCTCTTGCACATGCTGGGAAGTGTCTGGATGGGATTTCAGCAGAGCTGGGCACTATGAAACCACGCTGGACAGCAGAGCTGGGAGCTCAGAGTCTTTTCCCAAAGAAAATATAATATTAAATGACAGAAATAACTTGGAAAACACTGCTGGATACTTTTAAAAATCCTTTCACCATAGTCAGACACGTGTACATCTATGATGAGGTCACCCAGAAATAGATCTGAAGCCAAGTGCGTCCCCAAAGTTAGCAAAGTCTGTCCAGTGGTGGTCGTGGTGGGTGGGGTGCAGGGATCACACAGGCTTCCTAGTAAGGACTGAAACAACCACCGTCTCCACCCTTCTGCGACAAATGGCAACTGCGGATGCTTTGCGCCTTGCTGTAAATTAAGGAAGATTCAACTGGGAATACAGAAGGCAAAACCCATAACAGGTGGTTTTTAGGCTGGTGCTGTTTTTGTTTGTTTGTTTGAGAAGCAGGGAATGAAAAGCACACATAACGTGCAGAAGGACAACGTGCTACTCTACTGGGGTTCGCTGACCCTCTGGACACACGCTCACTTGGCCTCACACAGACCACGGCCCCTCCTACTTGGAGCCAGCATGGACAGCATCCTGTGTGCCCACAGCCCGCGCCCAGCCCTGAGCCTGGCTGGGTACAGGGGCAGCCCAGGGAACTGTCAGATGAGGAGGAGGCTGAGCTGCTGTATCTGCAGCTTCCATGGAGGAAAGCCCTTCCCAAGGTGTCCTCCCATCTCAGCCTCCTGAGCAGCTGGGACTACAGTCGCGCACCATCACGCCAGGCCTAGAAATGTTTAAGAAATTATAATGGCCCCTCTCTTTCCAAGGCTGTCCCCTGGTTTGTTCTGAGCAGCTCAGAAGAAGGCGATCTTGTCTTCCAGGGAGGATGTCCCAGTGACAGTAGGACTGCAACCCCTATGTCTGCCTCCTGACGAGACCCAGCTACCTCGCCTAACAAGGGCTGCAAGGTGGAAGGGAACAGATTCGGGAGCAAACTGATTTCAAATAGACATGGACACAAAACAGAGCAGCCACTGCACTTCACGCCAGGCACCCTGTGAGCCTGCAGCAGACCCGAGCTTTGCCCCTGAGAGCACAGCTGCAGCGGCTGTGACTGCGGCCTCTTCCACATCAGTGGGCACAGGAGCAACCGTGGCTCTGGACGGGATGACACAGGAGGTCCTGAGGCCCAAGTGCCAACCTGGAGGTCGTGCAGAGTCCGGCTTGGCCCATCTCTATGATGTCCCCAGGCTCCTGCTAAGGACAGGTCGCAAGCAGGGCCTGCCTCCAGGGACCCTATGCGGGGGCCTGACCAGTCCTTGCTGGTTTGGGTAGTGTCCCCGAGGGCGAGGGAGAGGCTGTCCTTGCCATGAACACACCGTCTAGTGTCAAGGGTGCTCATCCAAGCAGTGGCTAATACATCCTAATCCAAAGACTGACTTTACATGGGAAGGTGTCAAAGGACCCACAGAACGTGGTCAAGCCGAGGGAGAACGATACTAAACTGTCCACGCAGCAAGGCTAATAAACAGAGTGGACCCTGCCCGGCTCCAGCTGAGATGCCCTGGTGATACAGCCACAGGCAGCACGGGGGCCTTATGTCCCGGAGAGTTGCTCACTGTATTTCATATGGGCTTCCAAAGACTCGATGTTAAAAAAAAAAGTAAAATATCTCATCAACAATTTAGAAATCTGGATTCTAATCCTGCCTAATCTTATGTCTAGCTGGGTGGCAAGTGGGGCAAGCTCATTAGACTCAGATTTTCTTTTATGAAATCAGCCCAACTTCCTTCACAGCTAAAAGAATAGCCAACAATGCTGTCCACACCAACTATCAGGTTGGCATTCTCCTATTCTTTCTCATTTCTCCTCAGGAAACAGGCCTGTCCCATATGGATGAACAGGTTGTGGACTGCACAAGGATGGCATATTGAAGGGAAGAGGTGCTGTTCACACTGCACACATGTAGATTTGTATATTTATTATTACAATATGCCGGCACATGGCAGCAAGTATCTTTTTCTAACACAATGAGTATATTACAATGATTTTACAACAGATGGAACTAAGGCATCTTGAGGAGGGGACATCTTTTTCTGATTTGCATGAAAACTGTAGCTGCTCTGCTGGTTTGGCCTCCCTCTCTGTCATGTGCCTAATGCATCTCAGGGCAAGAACTTGGTGCTCATATTTAAGCCTCAATTGTACAAAATGCCATCACCACCTTGTGCCCAAGAGTTACAATAACCTGTTGGACCAGGGCCCGAGGACGGGCCACTTACCTTCTCATTCTTCTTCTCGTCCAGCTTGCACCCCGCACTGGTGGGGCTGGATGTGGACAGCCCCCCGACGGGCCCACCTCCGGCCTCCCCGTTGAGGTTGGCAGCGCTTACGTTGGGAGGCGTGATGGCGGATGCTGCCGACGTGAGGGGGATGGCTGGCCGCAGGCACGTCTGCACCGGGGGCTGGTGGCCGTGCTGCGGGGACGCCCCGGGGTGGGGCCTGAGGCTGGTGGCGGGCAGGCGGGATGGAGAGTTCTGAGTGCGCAGGGGTGACACGGTGGCGGTTGGCCGGTCCTGAGCCTGGGCCGAGGGGTGGGCAGCTAGGGTTGGAGAGAGCGGGTTGAGAGGTCAGTGTGTGGCCCGCTCGGCAACCGAACTGGAGCTCTTCTCAGGCGCGGCCCCCGAGCACTCACGGCCTCCCCTTGTAACCTCTCCAGACCTGGCCACCTCATGGGTGGGGAAACCGAGGCCGAGCAGCCCTGAAACTGCATTCCCCTCTTTCCAAAGCCCATGGGATCAAGGGGTCCCACCACCCCGCAAACAGCCCTTCCCTCGGGAGGAACGAAGACGGCTTTGCTAAGGCTGCTGTGAGTGTGGGCGTGTTCCCAGCGTCCAGTGAAGTCTTCCAGCTGGTTTTCTCTGCCGTGACGAACCGATGCGCTCAGAACATTTTAAAAACACCCTGGTTAAAATGCTTATAATCATAAAGCCTGTGAAAGCAACCTGAAGTCTTGGGATGCTCCCGAATCATCAAGCAACACTGCACAGAAGCTGCTCACGCTCGACTCTGGCGAATCTTGACCCCAGAGCCGGCCCAGCCCGATGCCTGGTTTCCATTCTGGCTCCAGGGCCGTGTTGAGGTGGGGTGGGGAGTGTGGGAGGCTGCTTCAGCTAGGAACGCTCTCCCAGCGGTAGCCTGAGCTGCTTCACCTGCCCCCTGGCCGGCAGGCAAAGCAATGAGCCCCTGGATTTATAAAACAGGCGCCTCAGGACTGTGAACCCATCCCTGGCTGCCAGTGAAAATACTTCTTAACAGATGTTAGGAATCTGGAGACACAATATTTGCAAATATCTCCCATTTGGAAAGATAAAGTTCCCTCTAAACACAGCACCATATCAAAATTAATTTTGCTACTATGTGTGTCAGTAATTTCAAAGAATCATCTCCCTAGTAAATACAAACACATGAGGGGAGAGAATGACAGTCCCCAGGGAACGGTGGCTCATGGCCAGGGCCGGTCGGATGCAAGCAGAGACCCAGGCCAGGCCTCGGTCATCGCTTTACAACCAGGGGCCCGACCTGTGCCAAGCCACGCAGATCCAGCTGTTTTTGCATTGTTATGTCAGAGAAAAATTATGTCACAGAGTAATTATTTTCTACCATCAGAATTGGTGGCATTCATGGCTTCAGAACATGAAAAGAATGCACACGATAAAAATAGTCTTCTCAGCCCCCAACTATGCCTTGAATACCAACAGCGCTCGCGAATCCTAATGGTGTCTTGCGGCCGTGTGAAGTAGCTCCGCGTGACACACAGAGTCTCCATCTGGGAGCCGGCCCCTTCCCTCTGACAGAGCCATGTGGGGACAGCTTGCGAGATCTAATTATGTGACCATTCTCTGCGACTCGAGATGGCCTGCTGTTTTCACAAGGTGAAATATAGAAAGTCTGATTTGCATTTTTTGAACTTAAATATTTGGGGTTTCAGATGGAAACCTAGAACATTCGAGTGCTCCCCCAACGTGGCTCCACGTTTATAAGGAAGAGCAGGTCTGGCAGTTACGCAGATTGATAGAATTTAATCACCGGGGAACCCTGACTTGCAGGCAGCTCCTGGGGCAATTTATTCCCCTTCCCTGCATCTAAATACCCCTGCACCTCAGCCCACCAGCCCCTGGAAGGGGAGTGATCGCCCAGCAGGGCTCTCAGGACTCCTGATGAGGGCTCTGCCCAGCCCTGCCCCACCATGTGGCTGCCACGTGGCCTTGCTACACTGGCTGCAAAGGAAGAGGGTGTTCCAGAAAGTTCTTAGCCCCTGGCCATGCCATCTCTCTAACCTCACTCCTAGTACTCTCCCCTCAGCCGCCTGAATCAGCTCAGGCCACCTTCTAGAGGGCCCCGTCCCCCCAACAGGCCCCACACGCAGCTGCCCCTCTGCGGTCTGCCCCCCAGGCACGCGGCCCCTCTCACTCCTCTGTGCCGTTGACTTGTTTACTAGAGGCTGACGGTTCCTTGTCTGTCTCCCCCACTGCTACAGAAGCTCCACAGGGTGGGGATGTTGGAACAGTGCCTGGCATGAAAAAGGTGCTCCATGCATTTTTGGAATGAACGAGTGAGTCTTTGAGAAAAGGGAAGCCCAGCAAAAGCACCACTGCAGATTTCACAGAATTGAACCACCGAAGGAAAAAAGTGCCCCGTGAGACAGCGAGGCATGGCTCATCGCAATGGCTGGTGGGAAAATGCACTGATCTTCGAGGGATTCACCCTCAGTTCCACCCTCCCTGCGTCCCCCAGCCCTGTGCCGGCCCAGACTACCATCCACCAGGGAGCCTGCTCGTCGTGGTGCCAAAGCAGCCCATGCTTTCTCTGAAGAGTAGACCGCAGATGAAGGCTGTTGGGGAGAATGCTCCTCCACGGTCTCCAACTCCCCCTTTCAACAACTCCGCAGTCCCCTGGGCCCCATTTGTCCTCATTCAATTCACGGCTATGTCCCCAGTACCTAGAATCCTGTCTGGGCATCCAGTAGGTGCTTTTTATTAATAAATAGTAGTTGAATGAATAAATGACCTACTTTATCATCAGCTTTGTCCTTTCCTTATTTTCAGGGGTAACACTTAGCACTTCAGGGAACACTGGTAACACCTCCCACAACTTCAGGCCAGCCTCCCTCTCAACTCACCCTCACCCTTCCCAAAGACCCCGGGTACCACCAGGTCAGCCCTTCATCCTGTCTCAGGCTCATCCCTTCTCTCCCGTATTCAACCCCTCTATTAACCCTTCCCCCATAATTTATCAGCCATGTTCAATCTCTCCCGTTTAAGAAAGAATCCTTCTATACTTTGTATTCTTTTGGCCAGTGCCTCCTTTCCCCACTTTTCTTTATACCTAATATTTTATAAATCGTGTCTACACCTGCTCTTTCTTATGTTTTTATTCATTTCTTTGCAAGCAATCTCCATTTGCTCTCTGGCAGCTTTTACAGTATTCTCCCTATCCTTTGATGCGTGAAGTTTAGGTACAGCATGTTTAGGTTTGGCTTTATGGTTCTTTGTCCTACTCAGCACTCTGTGCTTTCTGTGTGAGGACTTGAGCCCTTCCTCAATTCTGGGGAATTCTCAGGGATTATTCCTTTGAATCTTTTCTCTCTCATCCCTTCTATTGTCTATTTCTAAGAGTCCTGTTAGAAACAGTTTGAAGCTCTTCGATCTATCCTCATGTTTATACTTCTCTTTTGCATTTTTCATCTTTGCTCTGTGTTTTGGATAAATTCCTTTGCACAGCTTTCCAGTTTCACTAATTCCATCTTCGACTGCATCCAGCCTAGAGTTTATGATACCTATAGAGGTTTTGTATTTAAATAAATATAGTATTCCTTCCCAAAATTTCAAATTGGTTCTTTAATTGGTTCTTTTTCATATCCAGTTCTTTCTTTTTTTTTTTTTTTTTGAGACAGAGTCTGGCTCTGTTGCCCTGGCTAGAGTGCCATGGCATCAGCCTAGCTCACAGCAACCTCAAACTCCTGGGCTCAAGCAATCCTCTTACCTCAGCCTCCCGAGTAGCTGGGAATACAGGCATGCGCCACCATGCCTGGCTAATTTTTTCTATATATATTTTTAGTTGTCCAGATCATTTCTTTCTATTTTTTTAGTAGAGATGGGGTCTCACTCTTGCTCAGGCTGGTCTCGAACTCCTGACCTTGAGCGATCCACCGCCTCGGCCTCCCAGAGTGCTAGGATTACAGGCGTGAGCCTCTGCGCCCGGCCATCCAGTTGTTTCTCATTCACAGCCATCTACCTGTTTTTTTTATGACTCCCTATTTTTTCTTTCTTTTTTTGTGTGTGTATGTTATTATTTCTTATTCCTCTTAGAAGATCTTAAAAATACTGATTTCAAAGATGCTTTCAGATTTCTCCCTTACTTCCCTCCCACTTTTGAGGTTATTGGCTATCTTGTGTGCATTAGGCTCCCTCCTGTACTTTGAGATCTTAATGTGCCAGTTCACCTTGAACTTGAGTCTTTGGCTACCCCTCTAGACAGAGGGTATTCAAAGTCTGGAAGTTTTGTTGTTAGTTCTGCTTTCTCTCTGGGACCCTCCTTCACACTGGGTGTGAGGGGCTGGCTGGGGCTCTGGTCCTGCAGGGACGGTGCTGAGCTAAGTCCCCAGGCCAGAGCCCAGGGCTGGGGCTCTCTCTCTCCCTTCCCCCAAGGTAGTAGCTCAGTACTGCATGGCCTATCCCCAGGAAGAGGCTGTAGCTGTTAGAATTGGTCCATCTCATATGACAAGCTCTGTCCTATCAGGTCCCCTGATATGACAGGGGCTTCCTGTCTGTATTCTCCTGCAGGAGTTGAAAGTCAGTCAACATTGCCTGCTCGTCATCCCAGAGCCCAGTAGGCCAGTGCTTCCCCGCCGCTTGCTATGGTGTGTTTCATTTTGTTTAGACTCATAGCCTTTTAAAAATATTAAAGACAAACCAACTTCACTGTGTTTAGAATAGAGTAGGGGGTTTCTACATCTACCCACTCCTCCATACTCTCTGAGTCCATCACTGACTTCTCAGTTTGTTGGAACAAAGCTTCTATCTAGCCCCATCATTCTATCAAACATTATCTGGACAAGATTAATTACGATTTCATGTCACCAAATTTAATGGACAACTTTCTGTCTTGAGAAAAGGTGTCCATTGATCAATTTGTCTCTCTTTACAACAATATCACACTGACTTGATTATTGTAGCTTTATAGAAGGTCTTGAAATCAGTGCTAGCCCTCCAACTTTGTTGTGTTTTTTCAAGGTTATTTTTGGCTATTCTAGGTCCTTTGCATGCCTATATGAATTTGACAACCAGATTATCATTTTCTACAAAAAAGCTGGGTGGGATCTCGATTGCTATTCCATTAAATCTATCGGTCAATTTTTGGAGAATAAACATCTTAACAATGTTAAGTCTTCTCACCCACAAAATATATCTCTCTACTTATTTAGGTCTTCTTTAATTTCTCTTACCAGTGCTTTCTAGTTTTCAGTGTATAGGTCTTCCCCAACTTTTCTCAGATTTATCCCTAAGTAATTTCTACTTTTCGATGTTACTAAATTTGGTATAGTTTTTAAAAAGTCAGTTTCCAACTATTCATTGATAGTATCTAGAAATACAATTGATTTTGTAGCCTGCAACCTCGCTGAATTCATTTTTTAGCTCTGTTAGTTTTTTTGGGGTGTGTGTGTATTCCTTAGGGTTGTCTGTGTATTAGATCATGTCATCTGAAAAATGGAGACAGTTTTACTCCTTCCTTTCTGATCTGCATGCCTTTTATTTCTGGAAGTTCCTGGATAGAATCTCCAATATAATACTGAATAGAAGTGGTGAGAGTGGACATCCTTGTCAGGAAAAGCTTTCAGTCTTTCACCATTAAGTATGACGTTGGTTGTCGGTTTTTATAGATGTCCTTTATCAGGTTGAGGAAGTTCACTTTTATTCCTCATTTTCTGAGAGGTTTTTTTTAAAAAAATTAGGAATGGATGTTGAATTTTAGCAAATATTTTTTTCTGCACCGTTGAAATTATATTTTTATTTTTTGTTTGTTAATACGGTAAATTACATTGATTGTCAAATGGTTAATTCAACCTTTCCTGGAATAAAGCCTCTTTGACATGACATACTATCCTTTTTATTTATTATTGTGTTTGATTTGCTAAAATTTTGTTTAGAAGTTTTGCATATATGTTTATGAGGGATATTAGTCTGTGGTTTTATTTTCTTGTAACGTCTTTGTCTGGTTTTGGTATTAGGGTAATGCTGGCCTTATAGAAAGAAATAGGAAGTTTTTTCCCTTCTTTTCAATTTTCTGGAAGAGTTTCCATAGAATTGTTAGCATTTCTTCCTTAACTATTTGGCACAATTCACCAATAAAGTCACCTGGGCCTGGAGTTTTCTTTGTAGTGGGTATTTAACTACTATTCAATTTCTTTAATAGATACAGACCTGTTTGGGTTATTTATTTCTTCTTGGTAAGTCTGATAATCTGCCTTTCTGGAGCATCAAGGAATTTGTCCATTTTATCTAATTTGTTGAATTTATTGGCATAAAGATTTAAAAAGTAATCCTCTATTATCCCGTAGAATCTGAATGATGTCACTTCTCTTATTCCTGGTATTGATAATTTGTGTAGTTTTCCTTTTCTCTTTACCTTTCTAGCTAGAGGTTTATCAATTTTATTATTGATCTTCCCCAAGAGCCACCTTTTGGTTTCACTGATTTTCTCTATTAGTTTTCTAAGTCATTGATTTCTGCTCTGATCTTTTCCCACTTCTGTTGTGGTTCCTTTGCTCTTTTCATTCTAGGTTCTTATGGTGAAAGCTGAGGCCATTGATTTGATAACTAATACAGGTGTTCAGTGCTGTAAGTTTCTCCTTAGGTACTATTTCAGTGACATCCCGCAAATTTTGATATGCTGTGTTTCCATTTGATTCAGCTCAAAATGCTTTCTGACAACCCTTTTGATTTGATCCATGGGTTATTTTGAAGTATGTTATTCAGTTTTCAAATGTTTGAGGGTATCAAATATTTGTTATTATTTGTGTTATTGATTTCTAATTCAACTCCACTGTGGTCAGGGAATATAGTTTGTGGAACTTGAATCGTTTTAAATGTACTGAGACAAATATTATAGCCCAGAATGTGGTCTATTTTGGTAAATGTTCTCTTTAAAAGAATGTGTATTTTTCTGTTGTTGGGTGGAATGTTGCACAAATGTCAACTAAGTCAAGATGGTTATATCCAATAATATTCTATATTTTTGCCAATTTTCTGTCTTCTTGTTCTATCAATTATTGAGAGAAATATCAATATCTCTGACTACAATTATAGATTTGTCTATTTCTCTTTGCAGCTCTACCTGTAATTGCTTATGTATTTTGAAGTTCTGTTATTCAGTGCATAAATATTTAGAATTGTTATGTCCTCTTAATGAACTGACTCCTTTATCATTATAAAATTGAATTTTTATGCCTAATAATATCCTTTCTTATAAATTTTTTTCTGTCTGACATTAAGATAACTACTCCAGCTTTCTTTTGCTTAATATTAGCACGGTGAATTGATCCTCATTATTGGCAGATTCTGTATTTGCAAATTCTCCTGTTGAGAAATTAATTTGTAATCCCCAAATTGATACCTGTGGTGTTTTCAGTTATTTTCAGACATTTGCAGACTGGCAAAAAATTTGAGTCACCTGACACCCATGTTCTCAGGGGACGTTGAACAAGGCCTCAGTCTTTCCACTTCAGCCTTGCACAGAGATGACAGGAGGGTGGAGCCAGTAGGGGGCAGTGCAGTGCAGCGCAAGCAGCTCTGGCTCTGGGGCCACTTGGACAGGATTTGAATACCAGCTCTGGCACCTGTTAGCAGGGCAGCCACAGGCCAGTTACTTAACATTTCTCAACCTTGTTTTTCTCCTTAGTAAAATTAAGTAAATAGAATCCACTAGGATGAGATTATAATTTATGTGAGGTATGTGTGTACACACACATACACACACACATACAGACACACACAATTTCACCTAGGAGCAATAGTTCAGTATTCACTAATTCAGTTTTCATGGTAACTTTATAGAACATACTACTGTGACTAATGAGAATGTGTGTATCTTGTTCCATTCTTTTACTTTTAACCTATTTGTGTCTTTAAAGCATTAAACAATGTTTCTTGTTCACAGCATATAGTTGGTTTTTTTGGTTGTTTTTAATAATATCTGACAATCTCTGGCATTATATTTGGGGTTACTTAGACCATTTACACTTAGTGCAATTATTTATATGATGAGGTTTAAATCTATCATCCTACTACATGTTTTCTCTTTGACCTATGTATTCTTTGTTCCCTTTATCCTCTTTTTACACTTTGTTTTGGATTAACTGAATTTTTAAAATAATTCCATTTTATCTCCTCTGATAGCTTATAGTCTACTTACAAGTGATTTTATAGTATAGTATAAGAGTCTTACAATAGTATACAGAACTTCCATTTCTCCCCCTCAACTTTTGTGCTTTTGTTATTATACATTTTACTTTTATGTAAGTTTTAAATCCCAAACTGCATTGTTTTGATTTTTGTTTAGTCATTTATATTTTATAGATATTTAAATAATAAAAATATTATATCTTTATTTGTATAGTTACCATTTCTAGTGCTCTTCATTCCTTCGTATAGATCTATTTTTCCATCTGGTATAATTTTCCTTCTTCCTAAAGAATTTTGTTTTTCA
Source organism: Propithecus coquereli (assembly GCF_000956105.1). Taxonomy (NCBI): domain Eukaryota; kingdom Metazoa; phylum Chordata; class Mammalia; order Primates; family Indriidae; genus Propithecus; species Propithecus coquereli. The sequence goes on along the minus strand of NW_012155062.1, from coordinate 10,208,911 downwards.
TTTCTCATAGTGTGGATTTATTAGTGACAAAATCTTTTAGCTTCACTATGTCTAAATAATTCTTTATTTTGCTTTTCTTTGAAAGATATGTTTGCTGGTCATAGAATCCTAGATTGACAGATTCATGTCTTCGAATACTTCATTCAGTTATGCCACTGTCTTCTCACTTGAAGTGTCTTGACAAAAAAACCTACTGTCATCCTTATCTTTTTCCTACTTTTATCTCTGGCTACTTTTAAGATTTTCTTTACCTACAGATTTTGAACAATTTGATTATAATTTTCCTTGGTGTAGTTTTATTCATGTTTCTTGTGCTTGGGGTTCACCAACTGTCTTTGGTCTATATGTCTGTAGTTTTCATCAAATTTAGAATAATTTTGGTCATTATTTCTTCAAATAGTATTTCTTCAAATTTTTCTGTCCTACCTCTTTCTCCTCTACATTGGGAGCCCCAATTATACAAACATTAGGCCACTTTACGTTGTCCCATTGCTCATTAATGCTCTGTTCATTTTAAAAATTCTCTTTTATCTGTTTCATTTTTCATAGTTTCTATTGCTATATCTTCAAATTCACTACGATTTTTTCTTTAGCAATGTTTAATCTGCTATTAATTCCACCTAGTATATTCTTGAGCTCACACACTGTAGTTTTTATTTTTAGAAGTTTGATTTGGGTCTTTTCAATATTTTTTACATCTCTATTCAACTTTCTGCATATATGGAATGCAGCATCTGTTTTAATGTCTTTGCTAATTCTAACACCTATCTCAGTTTGGGGTCAGTTTCAATTGATTGATTTATCTCTTAATTGTGGGTCATAGTTTCCTGCTCTTTTGCATGCCTTGTAATTTTTTATTGGATACCAGACACTGTAACTTTTATGTTTTCCAGAGCTGGGTATTTTTATATTCCTACAATATTCTTAAATTTTGTTTGGGACAAAGTTAAATTAAATGGAAACAGTTTGACCCTGGGAGTCTTGCTTTCGGGACTCATTAGGTGAAACTGGAACAGCCCTCAGATAACATTCCCACTATTGAGGCAAGGTCCTTCTGTGTAGCCTACTCAATGCCCTGTGAATTTTGAGATTTTTCCAGTCTGGCTGGCGGGAACAGGCACTATTTCCAGCCTGTGTATATTCTGGGTTCTGTTAGTGCTAATCCTTTCTTCAGTTCTTTTCCTGGCTTTTGGTAGTTTTCTCACGTTCCTTCCCATGCTGATTAGTTCTCAGCTGAATATTCCAGGGCAGCGCTCTGCACCCTCTCTGTGCAGCTCTCCTCTGGGTCCTTGCCTTGGAAGCTCCAGCCCTCTCTGTCACACGGACTCTCATCTCCCTGTCCTCAGTGCAAGGGCCTGCGGGGCTCCCCTCGGCCCCCCACCCTGCGCCACAGCCTGCAGCTTCTCCCACGCAGTCCTTGGTTGTCTAATGTCTACTGTCTTGAAAACTGTTGCTTTACGCACTTGTCTGTTTTATATTTGTTCCAGGTGGGACGGTAATGCCTGTCCTCATTACTTCAGCTTGGCCATAAGCAGAAGTCTAGCTCCATCTCTTAAATACAAAAACACGACTATTATCTATTATTTAAAAGCCTTTAATATACCCACTGCCCTTAGGATAAAAACCTAAATCCCTTGACACGGTCTAAAAGAGCCTTTGCAGTCTGCCCCTGCTGACCTTCCACCTTCGCCACCGCCCTCCTTTGTCCCCCGCCCCCGGCCTTACTCAGTGTCCACAGGCACCAGCCTCTGCACGCTCAGGGCCCCCCACACCCTCCCCTCACCCCACCCGCCACAGCATGCTGAGTTCCACCATCCTTCAGATTCAAGGTAAAGTCCTTGCAGAGAGCTGTCATCAACGCACTGGATGCTTCCTTCCTTCCATACCTTTGTTTCTTTATTTCAACTGAATAAAGTTACTCAAAATAAGGACTGTGGTCTTTTTCATTGCCAGGCCTTTGCCCTTGCTAGTTCTTCTGCCCAGAGCTCCCTTTCTACTCTGTCTGCTTGACCTTTAAGATTCTAGGCTCTACCACCTCCTCTTGAAAACTTCCAGGCACCTTTTCCCCACCCCCTCCTCCTCCCCCCTCCCTCCCCAGGCTGAACCAATTCTCTCTCCTCCACACTCTCTTGATGCCCTACCTAGGCCTGCTCTGCAGTGCTTTCCGTCTATGGCAGAATTCTGTTTTCTTGCCCTTCTCTCTAACTGGGCCAGAAATGAGGTCCGCTGGTTCCTCTCCGTGTCTCCAGCCCCCAGCAGAGTGCCTTGTCTGTATCTAGCTCTTTCTTGGTGCTTTTTTTGCTGGTGAATACACAGCTGTGCTGGGCTCTTGCCCTGCTAAGCACAGACCTGAGTATGTGAGGAACACTGGCACTTCGCAGGGGTGCTCTGCCCTTGGGAAAGGAGTTACATTAATCAAGTAGAACAAATCGTATTGGATGCTACGGCCAATGCAATTAAGCCTTTGTCAAACTGCCTGACTTTGGCTTGAGATGAGAACATTGATGAAATGCCTCCCAACTGCCGGGCTGGGGTCTGCTGAAATGGGCAATTACTATAAGGGAACAATCCATTACTTGTACTGTCAACAGTGTTTTTTTCTCTCTCTCTAAATGCAGAATGAAGTGGAAAATGCTGCGGGAATGCAGTGGCATTTAATTTACTGATATGGCTCGGTAGGAGCCACTCTTTAACCTGGCTGTGACAGCACTGGCGTGGGCTCGGACACACCCGGGGAGCCCTTTAAACCACCCTGGGCCTCACTCTTCCTGTGTGCAAAATTAAACTGATGGAAGAGAATGCTTGCCATGCCATCCCGGTTACTATGGTGATCAAGGACTGAGACACAATGCTGCACTGCCCCAGCCATGCCAATTTCTTTTGATGCTGCTTGTTATTCCACAGAGGGAGAAATGACTGGCAGGGCTCCATTTCTTCTTTGAATTGGGAACGTTTCCAGCAAGGCTTGGCGTGGAAAGGCCATTATACTGGCTATTTTGTGCAGATAACCCAGGGCCACTGTGTGGGGGGCACACACACCACAGGGAGCAGGGCTGTTCAACCTTTCTGTGTCGGGGCGCACACAAGCCACACCATATGAGATGTTTATAACCAGAGGGACCTGGCCTGGGACTTTAACTCCCCAGGTCCTGCCCAAGGCTCCAGGGGCCAAGGAGACCAGCATCTTGGCTATATCTGGCCAGTTGGGGAGCTCAGCTCTAGATCACCTGATCACTTGCCTACTACTCTGGCTGTGTCCCTGCCTAGAGGCTACCAATCAACACCAGCAGAGCGACTTAAACCACGCTGTAGGTGTGGCTGGCCAGAAGGTGGTGGACTGGGGGTGAGGCCCCAGCACCAGATAGTATTGCTGCAGAGCTCCGCAGTATAGAGACAATGAATTCTTCCCCAGGGCCCCATAGGCCAGGGATGCAAAAACACAGAACTCATTCTTGGCTAATTTAAGCAAAATATTAAGAGATGCTCGTGAAAGATGAGTAGGCACATACAGAACCTCTGGGATGGCAGAGTCAGTCTTGGACGCTCTGCAGCCAGGGCAGTGCCCAGCCCACCTATGAGGATTTCCTGGCACTAAATCCTCCACTGATGGACACAGACACCACCCAGCCTGAGGCCGGGCACTGGGCACCCGAAGTCACCCTGCGCCCAGCACAATGCCAGGCACTGGGCCCCAGAAATCCACCCCTGAAGCCCCTGAAAACCTAGATGTTTCACCACTGCCTTCAGCCCAAAAGGGATCTACACGGCACCTCATGTTTTTATCTTCTGCATGAAAGTTGGTGCAGGACCCAGAGTCGGTTCCTCACCTACCCCATGGAGGGGCAGGATTTGTGACGGTGGAGGTGAGCCCCACATAGGGAGTGGTTCCGAATCGGCCAGGGGCCACAGCGTGACAACTATATCCACTGCACCTCTCAAAGCCACATGTCCAAGCCTAGTTCATCATGTTCCCCCATAAGCCAGTTCCCTTCTGGAATCTTCTAGGCCAGGGGAAGCCACTGTCATTCTCCCAGCTACCCGGTCCATAAAGCTGGACACTGGATTTGGTTCCTTGGTCTCCCTGGGCACTTCCATCCAGCCCATGCCAGTTCATAAGCATTCGGCCCCCTACACATCATTATCTGCGTCAGCGCTGCAGCCCACCTGGGTGCAGGCCCCTTGCCACGGCTCACCTTTCCCAGGTGCCAGCAGTTGGCTTCCTGCCCTGCCAGGCTGAGCCACGTTAACCCTTCTTCCATGCCGTGCCCTGGTGATGGCGGGGGAAGCATTGTTCCCCCTGCTTAAAATCCCTCAGTGGGTCCCCACTGTCTTTAAGAGAGATTTCCACCCCCTTAGATCCTTTGGTAACAATTTCTATTTACTTTATTGATTCTCATGCATTGAGTACTCAAGTAATAACATTCTTATTCTCCAACAGAACAATAAAAATAGCAACAATGCACTGAGTATATACTAAGCACCATGCTAGGCAGTCCTCACACAACCACCAAGGGGAGCGCCATTTATCTCCTGTCTTGCAGAGGGGAAATGGAGGCCCCCGCGTTAGAGCTCAGGCACGTCTGCCTCCAAGCGCAGGCCTTAGGCAGGCCTCTGTGCTCTGCCGTGACTGAGTTACTGCAGCCCGTGACATGAGACACGCTCTCCCCTTCTGCTCATTTCCTTCTGTCTCGTGTGCGCCTGCTTCTGTTCCTGCCTCAGTGGCACTTTGCTGCTCACTAGTGGAGCCTCCCCTTCTGGGGAGCTCTGCCTGCTCCCCAGCCCCCTATCCAAGTCCCCCCCGGCAAGCCTTGCCTCCCTGTCAGTCAGTTGGTCAGTGGGTCTGTCGGACAGCCGAGAGCAGGGCTGGCGTCTTGCTCTGTAGCAGGCACAGCGACAGGAGCGGACGAGACTAGAAAACTTTCGCAGTGGCTTACACTCAGCGCAGGCTCTCCCGCAAGGGCTGGCCAGTTCTTCCTGCCCACGGAACCCTGAAGGGGCTTTAGTGTGGGAACGTGCAGGCCACCTTCCCTGGTGGCAGAAGGCTGTGTGGGTGGCCAAGCTTGGGGGAGTGTGTGGGATGTTCCCCTCCGCCCCCTCGTCCATCAGCTATGGGTCTGGAGGACACGGGCCCCCGCTGTGCCAAGCACTGCCTTTCTACACTCGAGAGCTGCTTTCTGGAGCACTTCCAACGGTCACCTGCTGGTTGGCTAGTCCAAAAAAGAGTACCTTTATTGCTGCAAAGAATTTACATTCTTTTTGCTCTCTTAGCCTCACTTTGAGAAGAAGAGAGATGATTTCTGCAGAGACAGAGTTGGGTGGGGAGAGACATTCTGTGCTGGCCCCTCCTGCCCTGGGGTACTCTCGCTGCAGTGCTGGCGACACTGGCTCCATGGTTTTGGAAGGTGCATGCCGTGGCCTCCTTCGAGTCAAGCTTCAGCAGTTTTTTATCAGCTCAACGCTAAGCTTCCAACCAAGATGTGCTGACCTTCTTAATGCCTTTAAGGCCCACCCCATAATTTCTTTTCATCTCACACCCTCCCAGGGGCAACCTGGTTTTTCCACATGTTCCATCACCCTATCGATGGATGACACTATCATGATGGTGAAGGATCAATGCCCACCATTCCTTTCGGCCTCCTCTGGACCCAAGTCTCCCTCCAGCCCTGTCCCGTGAGATGCTGCCTGGCTGGGAGCCCTGCAGTGCCCGGCAGACGTAAGGCCCACATGGCCACAGTCGCTCATTGGGGAGGCATGCAAAGGTGCCAAAGTTAATCTCATTAGGCCACGTGGTCCACTTGCCACAATGAAACGTAGTGTAAATATTTGTAAACTCTCTAATCTGTTTCAGCTGCCAGGATAGGGTAATATGATAAGTCAAGCAAACTTCCTGGGGATAGCAGAGGTTCATGGTTATGATAAACTAATACCACCCGCCTCACTGTGGAATGCTGGATCCTGGGCCAACACAGATCTCATGACTTGTGTCCCAGAAGGCCCCTTGTCGATGTCCCGGCAGGGGATGTCCCTGCAAGTCTGCGTACGTACCTGTCGGGATGGTGCTCCGTGCTTGGCTGGCTGCCGGCTGGGCCACGTGCCGCAGACAGCTGCCTGTTGGGGGCGAGGCTGGGTGCTGGACGTGGGCCGGGGGTGTGGTGATGGGCAGGGCGGGCCTGGTGGCAGTGGCTGGGCTGCTGAGACTCCCACCTCCGGGGTGCATGGTTGTGGTTATCCCTTTGGCCAGTGGAGACCCTCCAACAACGTTATTCCGGGGTGACCCAGCCCCTCCTACAGGAACCCTAGGAAATAAAGCAGAATCAGGCATGGTGAGAGGGCTCAGATGCAGTCACACCACGCGGCCACATGGGCCACCTGCAAAGGCTCTTACCTACTGGCTCTGAGAGACGAAGGCCAATCCTTGCAGCTGGGCAGAAGGGCCCCCTGTAAAACCTTGCTGGGGCTAACTCTCAATGAGAAATATTCAAGATGTAGCAAAAGAACCTGAGAAGAAGAGGAATGATCCCAACCAATCAAACATTGTGTACCAGAGCTACTGCGTTAATTCCTGCTAACAAACAGCTGTGTGTCTCCAAACACATCCGGAAAGAACAGATGACTCAGTCACGTCCCACGAGGATTTGACACAACCGGCACGTGGCTGGGAAATGATGGCAAGGACACTGGCTCCCTCTGGGCACGGCTGCCACCTGTGTCTGCGGCCTCTGGGAAACAGCACACTGAGCATGACCTCCTGAGGGGCGTCAGGGAGCTTGCAGCTTTATAACAGAAACAGACACCCTTTCGCCCCAAAGTTTCCAGATGAAACAGGAGGAACACAGCAACTTTGGCTTCCCCCTTCCCTCTACGTATTTCTGCTCTAACTCCATGGGGTGGGGGGTACAGCAGGGTTTGGGGGCTTGGGCACTTCTGTGGGCTCAGCTCCAGAGGAATGCAAGTATCTTCCACTTGTCCAAGGGCTGAAAAAATTCCTGTTCTTGTCCCTTCAGGATCTCAATTCATGAGCCAGCAGAAGCCACAGGGGGCAGAAACAGGCACTGCCCGCACCCCCCAGCCGAGGTCCCACCACCTCCCACTGGGGAGGAGCCCCGCACACCGACGGAGGCTCCTGCGCGACAGGTGGGGGAGAAGGGCCCCCTAGGAAATGACTCGCCAGCCAAGGGACGGGGACAGCACCATCTTCCTCAGCCCTCAGAGCTGTGCTGAAATGCAGCAGGCCAGATCACGGATTCTTAAATCCCATTGGTTGAGCTCACTTTCACCTGAGGAGATCATTTTAAAAAATAAAGTGGGCTCACAAATTATAGATCACGGATTTGCAAGGTAACAGTGACAAGTCTGAAGACAGCAGATGCAGATGCACGTCTGCCTCTAGTGACAGCAGAAATGCCTCTCCCTCTGCTCTACCAGCAGGTCGGCAAAGACATGCTCAGCCTTGGAAGTCCTGTCAGTGCACAGTCTCACTGTTAACAGCCACACACTCTGTTCCCCGCCTTGTTCATAAATGAACTCGCAATGTCCTCTGAGGTGGTACAGCTGCCAAGTCCAGTCTAAGTACTAGACTACTGCCCGCCTACGCCCACCAGCACTACAGAGCATTCCGGAATGGCCTGAGTCCAGACGGCTGTGGGATCCAGGTCTGCCCAGTGCCCTGAGGAGGCACCGCTCCTCTGCTGGGCGGCTTGGGCAACCTCGTGAAGAACAGCTAGGATCAGAGGAGGACAAGTCCAGATGGCAGAGTTGTGGGCAGCTGCTGTCCTCCACTTATGTGTAAAGACAGGCCAGCCTTCCTGTTCCATGGTGAGCTGTGGATCCGAGGGAGGAGCCTGGGCCTCCGAACACCGACTGGGGGCACTTGATGATTCCTTCTCCGAGGACCAGTGAGGACAGTCAGTGCAGTCACTAGGGCTGGATGGGAGAGGCTTTTGCTTAATGGTGCTCCTTGGCTCTGAGCTTCTCCAGAAAACACACCTGGCTGAAGATGGAGAGGGCTTGAAGGAAGGGGAGCAACTGATGAGGTTACACGCAGAGGCGTAGCCAGGGGCTCGGCCACCCAGAGAGCTCCTATTTTGTTTTGCATAACACAGTCTCTGGCAGTGGGGAAGACAGGCCTTGCAGAGGAACTTTGATCAGAATGACCAGATCTCATTTATTTATTCAACCTGCATGTATTGAGCACCTAGTATATGCAAATGGTATGCAAAGAGCCAGGGGTACAAAGCAGGAGACAGCAACTGTGGCCCAGGGGCTGCCAGGTGAGCAGGGACTCCACACACCTGTAAGCGACCCTAACAAGCAGGACAGTCCACATGGAACAACGCGGCACACAGAGCCATCCATCCTGCCCACGGCACGGGGAACGGGTGGCACATATTACAGCAGGCGGACTTAGGACGCGCCTCTGGAAAGCTACGTGTGACTTCTCTCGGCAGAAGGAGGTGGGAAGGCAGCTTGAGCAAACCCCTGTCACGACGCTGCCCTGTGCACCTTAGGAACGGGCAGCAGTCAGGCAGTGGAGGGTCCCGAGTGCCACATGAGGAAGCCGGACTCAGACTGCAGGCTTTACGTTTCTGAAGGTCTGAGGACTTGCACAGGTGGGAGTGAGGGAAGAATCAGAGGCCAGAAACTGCTGCTACTGTGAGGAAGAACTTGTCCTCCCCACACAGGAGAAGGCCTGTGACAGGTGATGTCCCCAGGCAAGGCAGGCAAGCCTGGGGGATGCAGACACCCACCACCTCACGCTGTGTCTTCCTGGAAGGCGTCAGCTGGGCAGGGAGACCCCTAACCTGCAGCAGTGACCTACCTGCCCATTCCAGGAACGGCCGTCTGATGATGTAAGGACAAGCCTAGGCCAGTCGCGGGCTGAAAGAGCCAGCCTGTAAACACGAGCCGAGAAATTCAGAGTAGCGCTCTCCCTCAGGGCTGCGCATGCTGGACCAGGCACCCACACTCATGAAGGAGCCAGAGAACCATGGGCAGCTCAGCCCCACGCAGCCGCCTCTGTGCAGGTGGCTAGGCTGAAGACCAGAGCTTTCCTGAAGCCTCTGCGTTTGCTTCTGGAGCTCTCTTGCTGAGGGTCCCTGAGCGAAGGCTCTGTGCACCTTCCTTCTTGTGCCTGCAGACTTTCTGGGCCTTGGGCCGACTCCATCCCCACCAGGCCCCCGGGCACCTGACCAGAGACACTGGCTGAGACCACGCCGAAACAATTCTGAAAGCACGAGCCTGTCTAGCAATCAGCGCAAGGGCGATGGTTATTCAAGCTTTTTCATGGCAGCCTTGCTCCAAAGACATGGAAACCCAAGGGCCGTTCCTTCTGTTTCTCTGCACGTCCTGCAGTGTCAACACGGGACTGTGCCCACGAGGGGCTTCTGCGAGTGAGGATAATGGAATAAAAGCAGGCAGTGGACCCTCACCTCAATGGAATATTCTCACACAATTCTCATTATCTTTTTCATGAATCTTTAAAATTATGTTTTCTATTTTATAAAAGTAATATAACAAAGAATTTATTAAATGCTGGAAAGCACAAAGAAGAAAAAATAATTACCCATAATGCTACCACTCGATGACAATCGTTAACTTTTGAGAATGTGCCATTTTTCCTTTGCATATATATGTGTGTTTTACATATAACACATCTAGCTGTGATACACATGCACTGCATACACATACACTGTACTCACACTATATACACACAAAAACACTGTACACACAATACATGCATGCATGTTGTACTCATACTGTACATACATGTACACACCGTACACGTATGTATGCTGTGCTAATGCTTTATATACACACACACATTGTACACATAGGTGTGCACATGGCCCCACACTCTACACATCGTATATACATGTGCACACACACTGTCCTCACACACAAGCACGCATGCACACTTAAGACCGCACTCTCTGGTGACTTTCCTATCCCCTCTCCTCCTGTCCCTTTTCTTCTCCCCGGGGTGGCCAGTGTCTACTGAGGGAAAGCCACGCAGCCCAGCTCGGAAGGTGAATCTGTGGCCCAGGGACACTTTGGTCCCATGGGAGCCAAGCCCTGCAGCACTGGTGGCCTTGCAGCCTTCTGGACTGGGTGTTTCCAGGTGACCCAGCCCACAGCGTGGCTTCCAGCAGTGGTGACAACATTAGAGGAATGCAGGGCCTCACTCCCTCCTGGCTCAGGCTGCCCCCCTCACCTGGAGACGGGCGTCACATAGTTTCCAGGGAACACCCCAGAGACCCCGGTCCTCAGGGACGCCCCCTTGAACCAGCCGTCCTGACACTTCTCGAGGACCCGGTACATCTCGCCCTTGTGCAGCTCCAGCTCGTCACTCTTCTGGGGCTTGTAGGCGTAGAGCGCCAGGTACCTGTGGGCAGAGGATGAGCCCAGTCAGCGGATGCCTCTTGGGAGCGCAGTTCGGGTCAGCATCGCCCAGGGTGCACGGGAGCTCATCTTAGGATGAATCCTACCTAAAAAGAGTCGCTGGGGAGGCGGCTCTACAGTTTACCAAGACTTGCACACCTCCCCCCGGCTTACTCTGCAAGCAGGGAGAGCGTTCCCTGGCCCTGTAAGTCCTGGCACTTGGGAGCTGCCTGGCAGGGGAGGGACGGAGCCTGCATCCCACAGCCCTGCGAGGACACCACCTGCCCATGGGACAGACAGGATGGCAGCACAGTCAGGCAAAGTGGCTCCAAGACCATCGAGGACCCTCAGAACAGCATGTTAGGGGCCAAGTCTTTGGAACTCACAATTTTTTTCTATTTTCCAGACTGTCTAAAGTCTGATGCTCTGAGCAAGAAGAAATCCTAGGGAAAACCGACGTGAGCTAAGACCGTCTTCAGCTAGGTTTCCTCCTTTAATCCAACCTGGCCTGGTTTTCCTGCCTGGCTAACCCAACCAATCTGAGCTGGAAGACACATTGGAAGTCCTTTTAAAAGGAAAGGTGGTCTAGTCAGGGGATTCTTGGTTGCCCAGGAAGGAAATACTTCCTTGCAGTATTTGTACCATGACTAATTATTTGACTTCTACTTTTCTCTTAAGCTTTATTTGCAGATGAGGAAACAACAAACTTAGTGGTGAAAGCCACTCTTATAAAATACCTCACAGTATCTGGATACATTGCACTTATATAGACTTGTAAGCACTTGCAAAAGTGCTCTGCTACTTTTGGGATTTGGGGAAGGTTGGTTTTCAAACCAGGGAGAGAACCAATCAGATAATTATACATGCCCACCAGATTCAGCCAGGAGAGATGGTGGGGGCCTCAGTTCAATAAAGGACCAAAGATGAATGGTAAAGAAGTGTCGGCTGGGCGCGGTGGCTCATGCCTGTAATCCTAGCACTCTGGGAGGCCGAGGCAGGTGGATCGTTTGAGCTCAGGAGTTCGAGACCAGCCTGAGCAAGAGCAAGACCCCATCTCTACTAAAAAAAATAGAAAGAAATTATCTGGACAACTAAAAATATATAGAAAAAATTAGCCGGGCATGGTGGTGCATGCCTGTAGTCCCAGCTACTCGGGAGGCTGAGGCAGGAGGATTGCTTGAGCCCAGGAGTTTGAGGTTGCTGTGAGCTAGGCTAACGCCATGGCACTCACTCTAGCCAGGGCAACAGAGCGAGACTTTGTCTCAAAAAAAAAAAAAAAGAAGCGTCATCCGTGGATCTTGCGTCAATATGCTGGTGCGCACGTTGCCCCGTCCAGGGCGGTGGGCTCCCAGGGGCTCGTGCACAGTGGCAGGGCTCTGGGGGCTGGGGGCTCACAGACACCCCAGAGTACCCTCCTGACACTGGGAGGGGCCTTCCTAGCAGGTGAAAACAGAAACAGGATGCGGCTCACCAGGGTACAAGCAGGAAGAAAAGAGGCCCCATGAGGAGTACTCTAGAACAGAACGAAAGTCTTGTAGAGACTAAGAATTTCTTGGCCTGGAAATGAAATCTGCTGTCCCTTCCCATGATCCTACGCAGAGAGGCTCTCTGCTTTTCCTGGGGTAGGGGGGTTGTTTACTTCCTTTGTTTACAGGCCCCCCACTGCCTTCCTGTAGGGGTCCTGCAGGGTGAAAGGGGGCCTGCACCTTTCCTTCTTTCCTGTTTAAAAAAGAAACACTGACAATTAGGGGGGACCCTGGGCTTCAGGGAGGATAAACAAAGCCATCAGGAGAGGACCCCTCCCTCACTCTTCGGGGACACAGAGATTCACATTTTCAATGCTATTTTCCAGGTGACCTAAAGAGGACCCAGGTATGACTCTGTCTCCACATTTGCTGACTCTCAGGAGCTCTCTGATGGCCACAAAGGAAACGCTACATGTCGAAGGGTCAGGTGAAGCTGCGCTTACGCACTGGAGGCGTGTGTGCCTCTGGAGTGCATGGGGAGCTGGCTGGGGGTGTGGCTTCCACGGGGTTCCGCCCAGGCCAAGGAAGGCAGAAAAGGAGAGGAAACGGCAGAGTCGGTGGGATCCGAGGGATGCTTGTGAACTGATAAAAATGATCCATGAAGTTGTGCGCCTGTTCTCGAGGAAATATAATTGAAGCATAAATCCTGCTGCAGTTCACCTCGTTCTGTCCATGCCTGGGAACACTCCGATCTTCTGGCCATGTGCAAGAGTGCCAGGTGGGGTCAGACCTGCCACATGGCTCCCAGGGTGGGTTCCCAGGCCAGGCCTGACTCTGCCCTCCCTCTTGTCCTGTGCCCCCTGCCCAGGTCGAGCTGGGCACAGCCTGTACTTCTGCAGATGCCTCCCTGGCTGGTACTGGGTTGTGGTCCCTGGGCAGGGCCAGTCCTTGCCCTGCTTCCTCCTCCTGTTGGACTCTTCTCCCACCATCACCCTGTCCTGGAGCAGCCCCTGCATGCTATTCCCCTCAGTGACCCATGCAGGTCGTCTCCTCTGCCAAGACCCTTGGGCGGCTTTGCTGGAGCTCTGCCTTATCGAGGTCGCTTTCCAAGTGGCTCCTCCATGCACAGAGATCCCAAGGCTGGTGGCCTCCGGAAGGCAAATGTAGGTAGGTTAAAGTCCCTCCTCCTGCTCTGGTGTACCTGCCTCCGGCCACGTTGGTGTGGGGCTGTTCCCTTGGGGCAGAGCTTCTCCATAGCAGGGCTCTGCTCGCTGACTGGTCCCGGCCACCTCTGGGGGCCGAGTGTGGGCCGCACAGGCTGGCTTTCCTCCAGCGAGCCCCGAATGCACAGACTGGCTCCTGCGTCAGGACCTCTGCAGGCACGCGCCCTCTCTCGGGAGCTCTCCCCACACAGTGTGTGCTCCACGAGGGCAATGGGGGTTATCTGTTTGCTCACTGCTCTCTCCCCAGGACTTGGAACAGTGTCTGCCACGTGATGGGTTCTCAATAAATATTTGTTGGAAGAAAGATTCAATAGGGGCCCTGGTATTGAGGGTATTCTCCCTGGCTAAGGGAGAAAGTGTGTTACGTGTGGTGTGTGGTGGGTGTGTGTGGTGGCTGTGTGTGTGGGGAGTGTGTGCACACACATGGGAGTGCAGCACTGTGAATCATGGCGCTGCTTCCCAGAGCAGGAGGGACCCACCTCCAAGCCACCTGCCAAATGCAAGCTGTCCAGAGAGGACAGAGCTTTGCAGCCTCAAAGGCACCTGCCCACACCTGGACTCTGAGTGGTGTCACTTGGCCTCTAACTTCCCCAGCTGGGGATTCACACGCCAGACCTTGAGAACAAAACAAGGTAAGCAGCTGTGATAAATCCCCCACAGCCATCTGAATTGTTGAACAGTCATGTTTGTGACCCTGGGGAAGCAGCCATCAAATAACTGAAAGTTATTTTCCTTTTGGGCATGAGTTGATTATCTTTTACTCAATATTTTAGGGTCCTGTGTCATTTAATGGGACAAGGACTTTGTGCTTACTTCTCAGCATAAAAGGTAGTTTCCATCCTTCCTGTCAACATAAAAATGAAGATTCTTTATATTGGAGGCCTCAAGTCATCTTAAGACCTTTCAGTCAGAAAAGGATTCTTTCAAACTTCCACTTTTGTTTTAAATAAACACATGATTCCTAATGAAATAATAAAGGCAGGAAAATGGAAAACCAAAAGGTGAACTTGGCCAAGCATCTGCTGCCCACTCTGTCCAACTTGAACTGAGTTGCCAGCCACCAGCCCGGCCCATGCCCTCACAGCCTTCGACTCAGATCTGCTGAGAGCGTCCTTAAGTTTGCAACAGAGATGGATCTGGATTTTATGCTACAGTAGGCCTCTTCACACAGCAAGTCTAGATTCTTAGGAGTAGGGAGTTTCAGGTATTTTATTAGATGCCCAGTGATACAGACCCCCTCTGTGCCAATGCTGAGCAGGGGAGACATGTCCTTTCCAGATGCCATCACCCCAAGGGACGACATGCTCCTCTTTCTCAAAGCACTGCCATCAGCTGCATAAGCTTCCCTGTGCCCTTATTTGTAAGCTGTTGCTGCCTGGGGTGGCTCCAGGACAGCAGTGCAGAGTTGTGCTCCTGCCGCAGGTGCCTGCTGCCACGTGAGACAGGAGCACAGGAAACCAACTGTGCCACATGCCAGACACTCACATGTCTCGCCCAAACTCCACAACAACCCTGAGGTTTCACAGCTGCAGAATTAAGCCTGCAAAAGATGGGGCATCTGTCCATGTTCATGCATATTCAGAGGCAGGGCTGGGTCTGCAGCGCCAGGACCTGTTGGCTCGGTCCAGGGACACAGCTGGGGCACTGTTAGATGCTGCAGGCCCCGCCAAGGCGTGGTCCGGGCGAGGATGGGTTCTGGGGTCAGGGGACACCCTGGGCTCTGGGCTTAGGCCCGGTGTGGCCCACTCCGTAGGGAGGTGCTGCACCAACTTGCACCAGGGCACCAGTGTACCTGTCTTGTCATCTTTCAGTTCGTCCTGTCCAGTGAGTAATCCTTCCTCTGGTCTCAACATTCCAAGTTAGGTGTGGGCTGCCGGGGGAGACCAGGATGTAGATAAGCCTGATGCCACCTTGAAAACTCTCTTCCCTTCCGACTTTTTCCTTTGTGCGCCTCAGAGGGGAAACCAAAAGCAGATGGATCTGCCGGGTCTGTTTCTGTGCATGGCACCTGCCCAGCTGGCACACGGCTTGATCTGGGCGGGGCACTGGCTGGTGGGGGCAGTTGTCATCTGTATCTGCTTTCCTCTTCTGGGGACTCCAGAGAAAGCCCGGATGGACCACACCAAAGAGAGGAGGTGGCCCCCTGCGCTGCTAGCTTTCAGGCTCAGAGTGGCAGCCACTGCACGTCCCGTTACCCCCAATTTCCCGCCAACACCCCTGGTCTCTTGGCTGGGGTGGACAGCAACCCTGGAGGTCAGGGCGGCCAGCCGGTCCTCACGGGGCACCTGCTGGGCCCAGGGTTCTCATCTTTGGGCACAACTCTCACTTTCCATTTGCTCCCAAACACCTTGGCAGCCTAACACAGGCCTCCATGCTGCACTCCAGGCAGGCTCCACAAAGCATCAAGGCCAACGGGGCGCCCTCCAAGCTCAGATGTGACCTCTGCAGATGCTCCCAGGTGGGCACTAAAATCCCTCATTTAAGGCAATGGTAGATTTAAGGCTCAGAGGGCCCTCTGCACCCACCCACTAGGCTGGATGGGGATTTCATGCCAGCTAGAAAAAGGCACCTCCTGTGGGCAGGTGGTAGAGGAACAGGTCTTCCAGGCAGCAGCAGCCCCTGTAGGGGTCCGCCAGGCATGGAGTCCGGGTTTGCCAGGCACCCAACGCCTGGGACCGTGCACTGACCAGCCAGGCCATGGCTGGGCCAACTTGGCTGGGCCTCGCGCGTGTCTGCTTTCACGTGCAGCCTGGTGGAAATGTCTGAGCACAGCCTTTGCTCGCCGTGTTACCAGCTTATTTCTGTAGCAACGATCTCCGTTTGCTGCTGCTTGTTGGTAGGTTCCCTCCGCTCTAACCATGGAGTCAAAGTATTTCAGAGCCTTCACTAATTTAACACCCTTTCTCCTCTAGATGGTGGCTTGCTCAGGTTTCTTCCAAAATAAGTAAAAGATTCTTTCCCCTTCCTCCCGCAAGAGGTCCTGCCCCTCTTGCTCTGCCCCTTGCCAGGGCTATACCAGTTCAGGTTGGGGAAATGTGTGCCCACTCATCAACTCTTCCACTCAGAGGATGTCCCCGGATGACAGCCAGGTGCCGCAGCTGGTGAGGGTCGTGCACGTGGAGCCTGCCCAGGAACAGCCACGCCTGGGGGAGACAGGACAGCAAGGGTGCTGTCAGGTCTGCACGGTAAGTCCCCCGGAAGGGCTGATGCAGGCTCAGGAGCTGTGGCGGCCAACACTGGGCACAGACACTCAGAGGATAGTGTGGGAGCCTCTGGGGATTGTGGCTATGGCCCCAGAGTGGCCGTCCCCCTGAGCGCTGCTGCCTCTGCCCCTTCTCTGAGTGCTAACAACATGGTCTAGCCCAGACCAGCCAGCAGAAACCACTTAGTCCTCTTGGGGTCTTCTGAATCCCAGGATCCTACAGGCAGTCTCCTGGTTGAGACGGGGTCCCACCAAGCAGAACCCAGTGCTGGGAGCATGGATGGAAGGCCTTGGGATGGCGTGGCTGTGAGGCCAGCTTGGGGGCTGGTGTCCTTCCCACACTGAGCATCTGAGTCACCTGCCTGTGGGGGCTGGTGGCACTCGCCTCACCTGGAGAAATGCAAATTCTGGACCTCACGCCAGAACTCCTCAGGTAAGACCAAGCAATCTGTGCTTCAACAAGCCCTCCAGGTACAAGCACATCTCAAAGAGACTGTGGGTTTAGTTCCAGACCACCCCAATAAAGGGAATATTGCAATAAAGTGAGTCACACAAAATTTTTAGTTTTGCGGTGTATAATACAGGATGTCCCAAAAGTTACCATACATAGGGAAAATGGGAAATTATAACTAAATGTACCTATATTTACAAAATTTTCATTACAAAATTTTACAAAATTTTTCCTTTGTAGTCTCCATACAAAGGAAAATGGCAACTCTGGGGACACCCTGTATATAAATGTTATGCTTACACTATACTGTACTATAGTCTATTAAGTGTGCAATAGCATTAACTCTACAAAAAACCAATGTACATACCTTAATTTTAAAATAATTTATTGCTACAAATTGCTAATGATCATCTGAGCCTTCAGCAAGTTGTAACTCTTTGCCGGTCGAGGGTGTTGCCTCGATGTTGACGGTGCTGACAGATCAGGGTGGTGGTTGATGAAGGGTGGGTTGGCTGTGGCAATTTCTTTAAATAAGACAACAGTGAAGTTTGCTGCATTGATTAATTCTTCCTTTCATGAGGGATTTCTCTGTAGCAGTGATGCTGTTTGATAGCATTTTGACCACGGCAGAACTTCTTTCAAAATCGTAGTCAATCCTCTCAAACCCTGCCCCTGCTTTGTCAACTAAGTTTGTGTAATATTCTAAATCTTTTGTTGTCATTTCCACAGTGGTCACAGCATCTTCACCAGGAGCAGATTTCATTTCAAGAAATCACTTTCTTTGCTCATCCATAAGAAGCAACTCTTCATCCATTCAAGTTTTATCATGAGATTGCAGAAATTCAGTCACATCTTCAGGCTCCACTTCTGATTCTAGTTCTCTTGCTGTTTCCACCACATCTGCAGTTACTTCCTCCACTGAAGTCTTGAATCCCTCCCAGTCATCCATGAGGGTTGGAATCAACCTTTTCCAAATCATTAATGTTCATATTTTGACCTCCTCCCATAAATCACAAATGTTTTCAGTGGCATCTAGAATGGTGAATCCTTTCCAGAAGGCTTTCAATTTACTTTGCCCAGATCCATCAGAGGACTCATTGTCTATGGCAGCTATAGCCTTACAAAATGTACTTCTTAAGTAATAGGACTTGAAAGTTTAAATTATTAACATTCCTTGATCCATGGGCTGCAGAATGAATGCTGTGTTAGCAGTTATGAAAACAACCTATCTCCCTATAAATCTCCATCAGAGGTCTTAGGTGACCAGGTGCATGGGCAACGAGTGGTAATATTTTGAAAGGAATCTTTTTTCCTGAGGAGTAGGTCTCAACAGTGGCTTAAAATATTCAGTAAACCATGCTGTAAACAGATGTGCTATCATCCAGGCTTCATTGTTCCATTTATAGAGCACAGGCAGAGTGGATTTAGCATAATTCTGCAGGGCCCTAGGAATAGCAGAATGGTAAATGAGCAGTGGCTTCAACTTAAAGTCACCAGCTGCATTAGCCCCTAACAAGAGACTAAGCCTAGCCTTTGAAGCTTTGAAGCCAGACGTTGACTTTTCCTCATTAGCTGAGAAATTCCTGGATGCCGTCCGTCTTCTTCTAACATCAGGCTGTTTCATCTACATCAGTTGTAGATGAGACAAATATCTATTGTTTAGTGTAGGCACCTTCATCAATTATCCTAACTAGGTCTTCTGGATAACTTGCTGCCGCTTCTCCATTAGCACTTGCTGCTTCATCTTGCATTTTTATCTTGTGGAGATGGCTTCTTTCCTGAAACCTCATGAACCAACCTCTGCCAGCTTCAAACGTCTCTTCTAAAGCTTCCTCACCTCTCTCGCTTTCACAGAACTGCAGAGAGTTAGGGCCTTGCTCTAGGTTCAGCCTTGGCTTAATCAATGTTGTGGCTGATTTGATCTCCTATCCAGACCACTCAAACTTTCTCCGTATCAGCAATAAGGTGGTTTCACTTTCTTACCATTCATGTGTTCACTGGAGTAGCACTTTTAATTTCCTTCAAGAACTTTTCCTTTGCAATCACAGCTTGGCTAACTTTGTCATAAGATCCCTAGTCTTTGGCCTATCTCAGCTTTCCACATGCCTTCCTCACTAAGCTTAAGCAGTTCTAGCTTTTGATTTAAAGTGAGACATGCGACGACTCCTTTCATTTGAACACTTAGAGGCCATTGTAGGGTTATTAATTGGCCTAATTTCAATATTGTTGTGTCTCAGGCACTAGCGAGGCCCAAGGAAAGAGGAGTGATGGGCCAGTTGGTGGAGCAGTCAGAACACACACAATTATCAATTAAGTTCGCCATCTTATCTGGGTGCAGTTTGGGGTGCCCTGAAACAATTACAATAGTAACATCAGAGATCATTGATCACAGATCACCATAACAGATATAATAATAATGAAAAAGTTTAACATATTTTTTTCTTTTTTCCCTTTAATTATTATGGCTACATGTTAGTTATATATCTTTATACGATATATGTGATGTTTTGATACAGGCATATAATGTGAATTAGTCAAATCAGAATAATTGGGGAATCCACCACCTCAGGCATTTATCATTTCTTTGGGTTAGGAACATTCCAATTCTACTCTTTTACTTATTTTAAAGTGTATCCTAACTTATTGTTGATTATAGTCACTTTGTTGTACTATCATTGTTCATTTTATCTAACTATCAAACTATATTTTTGCACCCATTAACCAGTCCCACTTTATCCCCCACTCCCTGTTTCCCTTCCCAGCCTCTGGTAAGCATGGTTCTACCCAGTAATTTATTACTTATGAGATCAATTGTTTTTAATATTTAGCTCCCACACATGAGTGAGAACATGCAAGATTTGTCTGTGCTTGGCTTCTCTCACTTAACATAATGTTCTCCAGTTCCATCCATGCTGTTGCAAATGGCAGGATTTCACTACTTTTGTGGCTATATAATATTCCATTGTGTATATGTTCCACAATTTCTTTACCCATTTATTCATTGATGAACACTTAGGCTGGCTACTGTGAATAGTGCCACAAACACAGGAGTGTAGATATCTTTTCAATGTACTGAATTCCCTTCCTTTGCATAGCGACATGTACCCAGCAGTGGGGTTTCTGGGTCATATGGTAGTTCTATTTTCAGTTTTTTGAGGAACCTCTACACTGTTCTCCGGGGTGGTTGTACTAATTTATATTCCCACCAACAGTGTAAGAGGGTTCCCCTGTCTCCACATCCTTGCCAGCATTCGTTATTGCCTGTCTTTTTGATAAAAGCCATTTTAACTAGGGTGAGATGATACTTCATTGTAGTTTTGATTTGCATTTCTCTGATGACTAATGTTGAGCATTTTTTCATATACCTGTTGGCCATTTGTATATCTTCTTTTGAGAAATGTCTTTTCAGCTCCTTTGCCCATTTTTTAATCAGATTATTTGATTTTTTTCCCTTTTGAGTTGTTGGAGCTCCTTATATATTCTAGTTGTTAATCCCTTGTCAGACGGATATTTTGCAAATATTTTCTCCCATTCTGTGCGTTGTCTCTTCACTTCGTTGATTGTACCCATTGCTGTGCAGAAGGTTTTTAGTTTGATGTGATCCCATTTGTCCAATTTTGCTTTGGTTGCCTATGCTTTGGAGTATTATTCAAAAAGTCCTTGACCAGACCAATGTCCTCCAGTGTTTCCCCAATGTTTTCTTTTAGTAGTTGCAGAGTTTCAGGTCTTAGATTTAAGTCTTAATCCACTTTGATTTGATTTTTGTAGATGGTGGGAGATAAGGGTCTAGTTTTATTCTTCTGTGTATGGATATCCAGTTTTCCCAGCACCATTTATAGAAGAGATTGTCCTTTCCCCACTGTACATTCTTAGCACCTTTGTCGAAGATAAGTTCACTATAGATGTGTGGATTTATTTCTGGGTTCTCTATTCTGTTCCATTGGTCTATGTGTCTGTTTTTATGCCAGTACCATGCTGTTTTGATTACTACAGCTGTGTAGTATAATTTGAAGTCAGGTAGTGTGATTCCTCCTGTTTTGTTTTTTTTGCTCAGGATGGCTTTGGCTATTCAGGTCTTTTGTGGTTCCACATAAATTTTAGGATTATTTTTTCTATTTCTGTGAAGAATGTCATTGGTGTTTTGATGGGGATTGCATTGAATCTGTAGGTTGCTTTGGGTAGTGTGGACATTTTAACACTATTGATTCTTCCAATCCATGAGCATAGAATATCTTTCCATTTTTTGTGTCCTCTTCAATTTCTTTCATCAATGTTTTATAGTTTTCATTATAGAGACCTTTCACTTCTAGGTATTTTATTTTATTTGTAGCTATTGTAAATGGTATTGCTTTCTTGTTTTTTTTTTTTTCAGATTTTTTACCTTTGGCATATAGAAATGCTACTGATTTTTGTACACTGATTTTGTATCCTGCCACTTTATTGAATTTATCAGTTCTAATAGTTTTTTGTGGAGTCTTTAGGTTTCTCTAGATATAAGATCACATTATCTACAAACAAGGATAATTTGATTTCTTCCTTTCCAGTTTGGATACTCTTTATTTCTTTCTCTGATTGCTTTAGCTACTAGTTACAGTACTATGTCAAATAATAGTGGTGAAAGTGGGCATCCTTGTCTTGTTCCAGATCTTTTCCCCTTTCAGTGTGATACTTGCTGTGGGTCTGTCGTATGTGGCTTTTATCATATTGAGGTAAGTTCCTTCTATACCCAGTTTTTGAGAGTTTTTATCATGAAGGGATGTTGAATTTTATCAAATGCTTCTCCGGCATCAATCAAAATCATCATGTGGTTTTGTCCCTCGTTCTGTTGATATTATGTATCACATTCATAGATTTGTGTATGTTGAACCATCCTTGCATCCCTGGGATGAATTCTACTTGATGATGATGCATAATCTTTTTCTTGTGTTGTTGAATTTCTAGTATTTTGTTGAGGATTTTTGCATCTATGTTCATCAGAGATATTGGCCTATAGTTTTCTTTCTTTTGTTGTGTCTTTGTCTGGTTTTGGTATCAGGATGACACAGGCCTCATAGAATGAGTTTTGGAGTATTTTCTCATCTTTGATTTGTTGGAATGGTTTAAGTAGGACTGGTATTCTATTTTGAATACTTGGTAGAATTCAGGAGTGAAGCCACTGGGTCCTGGGTTTTTCTTTGATGGGAGACTTCTTACTATTGCTTCTATCTCGTTACTGGTTTATTCAGGTTTTGGATTTCTTCCTGGTTCAATCTTGGTAGGTTGAATGTGTCTGGGAATCTAATCATTTCTTCTAGGTTTTCCAGTTTATTAGCATATAGTTGCTCATAGTAGTCTTTGATGATCCCTTGTATTTCTGTAGTATCAATTGTGATGCCTCCTTTTTCAACTCTGATTTTATTTTTGGGGGTCTTCTTTCTTTTTTTCTTTGGCTAAGGATGTGTCAATTTTGTTTATTTTTTCAAAAAACCAACTTTTCATTTCAGTGATCTTTTGTATTTTTGTGTTTGTTTGTTTCAATTTCATTTATTTCTGCTCTAATATTTATTATTTCTTTTCTTCTATTAATTTTGGGTTTGGTCTGCATTTGTTTTTCTAGTTCTTTGAGATGCACTTTTAGGTTGTTTATTTGAAGCTTTTCTACTTTTTCAATGTGGGTACTTACTGCTATAAACTTTCCTCTTATTACTGCTTTTACTGTATCCCATAGGTTTTGATATGTCGTGTTTTCATCTGTTTCATGAAATTTTTCAATTTCCTTCTTAATCTCTCCATGGACCCACTGCCCATTCAGAAGCATATTGGTTAGTTTCTATGTGTCTGTATATTTTCCAATGTTCTTCTTATTATTCATTTCTAGTTTTATTCCACTGTGGTCAGAGAAAATACTTGGTATGATTTATGATTTTAATTTTTTTGAATTTTTTAAGACTTTTTTTGTGGCTAACATATGGTCTATCCTTGAGAATGATCCATGAGCTGAGGAGAACATGAATTCTGCAGCTATTGGATAAAACATTCTGTAAATATCTATTAGGTCCATTGGTCTATAGTGTAGGTTTGGTCCAATGTTTCTTTGTCCATATTCTGTCTGGATGATCTGTCCAGTGCTGAAAATGGAGCGCTGAGGTCTCTAACGATTATTGTATTGGGGTCTATCTCTCTCTTTAGCTCTGATGATATTTACTTATCTTTTATGTCTGGGTGCTCCAGTGTTGGGTGCACATATATTTAGAATTGTTATATCCTCTTGCTGAACTGACCTCTTTATCATTATACAATGATCTTCTTTGTCTCTTTTTACAGTTTTTGTCTTTATATGTATTATATCTGATAGAAGCATAGCTATTCCTGCTCTTTTTTGGTTTCCATTTGCATAAATGAAATATCTTTTTCCATCCCTTTATTTTCAGTCTTTATAGGTGAAGTGGGTTTCTTGTAGACAACATATAGTTGGCTCTTGCTTTTTTATCCATGCAGCCACTCTATGTCTTTTGATTACACAGTTTAGTCCATTAGCATTTTATGTTATTATTGATAGGTAAAGACCTTCAAAACAAAGGTCGGTGAGTTCGTGAGGAGGGCTACCCACAACCAAAGCAAAGCTTATGGGGTTGTCCCCGCTGAAGACAGAGAGCATGTCTCATGTGACCAATGTCGACTGCCTGATCCAGAGATCCCGATCTGTACCCTAGCACTGGAGGATAAAAGCTGCTGACTGCTATTCCCTTGGGCTTCCCTTGCCCCGTCTGCAGGCCAGCCCCTCCCTCTGCCCCAACAGTCTTTCTCTGGCCTCCTCCTCGCAGCTTCCAGTCCCCCAGGCAGTGTCTGGGTAGTCACATGCCTCAGGAGGCACCTGCTTTTCCCCGAGGCTGATTAATCACACTCATGTGACTGCAGCAGTTTTCTTCTCTGGTGGCAAGATGACACCCAGTCCCTGGAGTGAGGCTCTGAGAGCCAAGAGGTTAAGCTGCCCTTGGTTCACAGGGACATGCCCAGCGCTGGGTGAAGCAGCCCCTTTCTCAGGGCCAGGCAGGAGCCAGACTGAGATGTGTCTGTCTCTTCTTCCTTTGCCAAACTGCTGGAGATGTCTCAGGCAGCTCCCACAGGGCGACCCTGTACCCCTCCATGCCTCCTCTGGTGCTTCACACTCAGCGATGGCTCTAAGATGCCCATGGAGAAGTGGAGGTAAGAATCAGACGCTCCCACGTCAGGGGCGCCATGCCCACAGCATTCTCATTGGCCTTCAGACCCTCTGGCTGGACAGCTGTGCCTGGAAGCACAGCCTCTAGGAGCTGACACTCATGTTTCTGCCCTCTGAGCCACAGCAGGTCAGCCAGAGAGTGGAATTCCCAGTATGGCAGGAGTGGAGAGGAGGGTGCAGGAGTGAGGGATGTCTCTGCGATGCACAGCTGCCTCCACACACTGGGTGGTCAAATGAAGACCCTTCTGTGTCTCAGGGCAGCAGAGCCCTTAGGAGACGTGTGCCATGGAAGCCTCTCACATGACAAAAGAAGGGGCAAAGAATGACATCCTGCCACCAGCCCTTGGGTGACTGCGTGGGATCAGGCCTCAGTCACGATGGCTCGTGTCTCGGGGCATGTGATGGGGCCTGCAAAGGTCAAACCCATGCAGCGATGAGGATCACAGAGGCAAATTTGACCTTCGTGGCAGCCCTCCCAGCTTTGCGCAAAGTGGCCAGAGCTGATCCAGGAGCACAGTCAGAAGACAGTATCTTCCGTCCAGTGTTAATGAAAACTTGAATATCCACCTCAAGATATCAAAAATGGAGCTTACTCAACTATGATACCCTGGGAAGCTGGGTGAAAAACAGGTAAATTCCAAATTCTTACAGTTAAGTTGGTTAATCACAGTGGGAGGATGTCGGGAGCTCTCCTGTCCCTCCCAGATAAAGGGTACAGTTTCCACTTGACTTAAAGAGGTGGGTGAGTGTGTAGCAGTAGTTAAATGACTTCTAGGAGACCTTTTGAAGCTTGGCAAATAGCTTTTTCAAAAAGAATTTTTTTCTTGAACTATATCCTATTCTCCAACTACACAGGTTCTGAGCGTCCCTCTGACCCCAGATAGACAGGACTTTCTGAATTCATCATACTGCTTGCCAAATTCATATGCTCCACCTTAAAACATTCATTTGAGTGACTGAACTCTGCCAAACACAAGAGCAGAAGGCAATCTAATTCTTCAGAACACTATTTAAATGGGGAATTTTTAAACTGCATATATCTTTTAAGAGCTATAATTTAACTGAGCAGATTTTCTAAACAAGATAAGCATCTCACTTCCTAGCAATGATTCATCTGGTTATATTCGGGGATGAGATGCAGCTGGCATGACTGGCACTGCCGTGACAGCAGCAGAAAAGCTGAGCTACTCTGAGCAGTTGGTAACCAGCGACTGCTGGGCTCCCAAGAGCAGCCCTGCTCTGGCCACCTCCTCCCTCCCCAGGGCCACCCCAGACTGTCTCAGGGGGTCATGGCCTGCTTCAAGCTAAGGTTGGCTCCTCTCCTGATTGGCTGGTGCCTGTATTGTCAAATATTTTGAACATCTCCCCTGCTTATAAGAAATGTCCTCGGACAACGACATTTAAAAAACCTGCTGGATTTTTGTTTTCCACATTCTCCTTTCAGCAGTGTTATCAGATGCATGTAACTGCCCTGACCAGCTAGGAACAGATGGAAACAGCCTGCAGAAACCATACATGTACACGCTAGTGCAGGCAGGAGGGAGGTGCCATAGGCAGGGGACCCGACAGACACAAAGGGCAGCTCACACGTTGAGGGGCAGCTGGACCTTGGAAGGTGTGCCCTGCTCTCCGGCCCCAGCAGCAGCCCTCGGGATGGCCGTGGGGGTGGATCCGGCCGAGGAGGAGGCGTCCTGGAAACAGACAAGAAGAGACAGGAGTGAGGGGAGGAGACTTGTCAGGGGGAAGGAGAGGGGTAGAGTCGGGGTGGCACGGACAGGCGCTTGCTCCTTCCTTGGCTGCCTGGCCCGCTGGCCCCTGAAACGCATAGGCTGGGCTTGCCTGGGCTGTTAAAATGTTTCTTTAGCCCTTGGGAGAGAGCCTGGAGACCGAGGACATCTGTCCCCTTCCGAGTAGCTCAGGAAACAACCTCTGGCCTGCGTCTGGAGAAAGCCATGCTGGGAGGCCTGGCTTTATTCTTAGCACTTGAATGAATTATTCTTTTTGTTAAAGAATGTCCACACAAAACCTTTCATGCTATGAAACATGAGCTTATTTAAAAACGGTCTCCCCAGGAACTGAAGATTGATCTCTAAAGAAAATTGGCCCTTTGGCAGTGGACAGAGCGGCAGGCCATGGGGTCAGGATTCATAGGCGCAGTCCCCGCAGGTTCAGAAGTGCTCAAAGCTTCGCGTCTCCATGCGGGGAGGCCGCCTGAGGAGTGGTCTGCTTTGAGGTGGTGCCTTCTCAGCACCAGGTGTGCAGCGTGTTCTGGGGGAAGGGGTCAAGGGCCAAGGGCCAAGGGTAGGAATCTGGCAGCACCAAGGTCCTGATAAGGAATTCCTGCATGGAGAATTCTTAGACCCAGCCCAGGAGGGGCAGTGCTGTCTCCAAATCCCCTCACAACCCAGCACCCGTCCTGCCCCTGCCCTCCCCTGGGGCAGCCGTCCTGTTTTCCTGTTCAGAGGTATTAGAAGGCACAGTGGTTGAACTGTGTCCAAGTCCAAGCCCCTGGCACCTGTGAATGTGGCCTCATCTGGAACAGCGTCTTTGCAGACATAAGGAGAAGAGAGTATCCTTGCTTAGAGTGGGCCCTAAATCCAAAGATGAGACACAGAGAGGACAGGCACACAGGCCACACGTCATGGAGTGGACATGGGTTGAAGCATCTGTGAACCCAGGAACACTGAGGATTTCTGGCTGCCACCACAAGTCACGAGAGAGGCCTAGGACAAGGTCCCCTCAGCCTTCAGAAGGAACCAACCCTGCCGACACCTTGATTTCAGACTTCTGGCCTCCAGAACCATGAGAATAACTTTCTGTTGCTTTGTGGGACGCTAGGGCAGCCCCAGGAAGCCCACGCAGGAGGTATCGGGATCCTGGAGGAGGGAGGTCTGTTTCCCAGGCAAGGGAGCCAGGGACTCCTCCCTCCCTCAGGGATCCCTGGTAGCCACAACAGGGACAGGAGAGAGATCCCAGAGACACTGGAGCCAGGTGGCCAGGCCAGGCCACAGCTATGCGGGCAGAAGGCAGGTGGGGGCTCTGGCTGGGAAAGCACATGTGTCATCAGGGCTGTGCGTCCTCAGGTGGGCAAAGATCACAAAGGCAGAGGTGGGAGGGCAGAGCTGGCTGCAAGGCTGTCAGGCAGGTGGACAGCCCTGGCCCTCGACTGGCCGCTGGTGTGAGGGAGCCAAGGGTGAATCTCCTTGGCTCCCTGACGAGTTCCAGCCTTAGTGAGCTGAGGAGCCCACGCACTGCAGGCCACCTTCCGACCCCCCTCCCCTCGCCACACTCCCTCCACACCAGCGGAGCGGTGCCTGAGACTGTGGGCAGCCTCTACAATGCAGAAACTCTGCCTCTCCCTCCCGTGTAAATGTGGAGTGCCTGGCAGAACGAGCCTGTGCAATCAGGAAGTGTGGCCTCCTCCGTGTCTCCAGGTCATGCTAAGTCTCCAAGGACTCTCCATTGCAACTCAGAGGAAAGGTTGCCGAGAGCCCAGGGTCCAGAGGAAGCCCCTTACCCATCCACTCCCGGGCCGGCACAGATGCAGGGAATGGCTGAGTGCGCCCACGGGGACTGATGGGAGGTGTGGGCATTTCTCCCTGCCAATGAGCTCCAGGGGACAGAGGGGAGACAGAGACCAGGAGGTGGTCCCAGCAACACCTGGGTCACTTTTCCCAC
Source organism: Propithecus coquereli (assembly GCF_000956105.1). Taxonomy (NCBI): domain Eukaryota; kingdom Metazoa; phylum Chordata; class Mammalia; order Primates; family Indriidae; genus Propithecus; species Propithecus coquereli. The sequence goes on along the minus strand of NW_012155062.1, from coordinate 10,181,313 downwards.
AGCCGCCCCACGAAGTCCAGGGAGCTTCGTGCACGGACAGACACTGGATGGGGAGGAGAAGGCTGCCACCTCACTTTCCCCCAGGACCTCCCTCCTGGGGCATCTGTGTAGGGGACAGGCGCCCCGAGGCCTGGTTTCCCAGTGTCCATGGGTCGCCCGCCTCTCAGTACTGCTGTATCGGGGACAAAGTTGCAACATGAGCTTTAGAGGAGACATTCAAACTGTGGCAGGGGTGGCGGGCATGGAGGAGCCCAGGGGGGCCCGGCCAGCAAGGCAGGATGCTAGACTGCAAGAGGCAGGGCTGTGTGACTCTCGAGGGTTCTGGTCCTCACCCAGAGGCTACAGGGAGAAGGTAGCCCAGGCTCACACCTGTAGCTTTATGGGGACCTGTCGGGAAGCCCCAAGGAGGCTCGGCCTGGATCAGGGAGCCAGGGGGAGGGTCTGGACACGCTTTGGAGGCTATTAGCAATGACAGCGGCAGCCGTGACCGATGCAGAGCTTACCATGGCCGGGCCCTGCTCTGAGCATTTCCCCTGGAATAAAGCTTTGAATCCTCACGACAAGCCTGAAAATGGGCATTTACAAAATGAGGAAACTGAGGCACGGAGAAGTTAGGCAAAGGGCTCACATTCACACAGCCAGAACGTCGCCAGGGTAGGCTTGAACTCAGGCAGACTGGTGAAGCACATCACAGGTTGGGTCCCTGCAGCTGCCAAAACAGCATCACGGATTTACTACTTTACAGTTCTTGAAGTCCAAAGTCCTAAAGTCAAGGCGTTAGTAGGGCTGCTGATACGGTTTGGATGTTTGGCCCCTCCAAATCTCAGGCTGAAATTGGATGGCAGTGTTGGAAGTGGTCGTGGGGGTGGAGCCCTTAGTGAAGGCTCGGTGCTGTCCTGGTAATGAGCAGTTCTGGCTGTGTTAGCTCACGCGACAGCTGTGGTTTGAAGGAGCCTGGCACCTCCTCCCTGTCTTGCTCCCTCTCTTGCCACGTGACACACCTGCTCCCCCTCCATGTTGCGTCTCCACTGGAAGCTCCCTGAAGCCCTCACCAGAAGCAGATGCTGGCACCATGCTTCTTGTATAGTCTGTAGAACCGTGAGCCAAATAAACCTCTTTTCTTTATAAATTACCCAGCTTCAGGCATTCCTTTATAGCAGCGAAAACAGACTAACACAGCTGTGTTCCCTCTGGGGGCTCTGGGGGAAAATCCCTTCCTGTCTTTTCAGCTTCCAGAGGCGTCTGCATTCCCTGGCCAGTGGGCCCTTCCTCCACCTCCAAAGCCGGCAGTGCAGCATCTCCCTCCCTCCCTCCCTCTCCCTCCCACCCTCCCCCTCTCTCTCTCTGCCTCCCTCCCTCTCCCTCTCCCCCCCACCCTCCCCCTCTCTCTCTCTGCCTCTCCCTCCTCCTCCCTCCCTCTCTCTCTCTATCTCGTATCTGGGCTGCCATCATCTTGTCTCCTTCTGTGGCTCTGATCCTCCTGCCTTCCTCTCACCTGGACCCCGGTGATTACGTGGCCACTGGATAGTCCAGGAGCAGCTCCCCACCCCAGGGTTGTTGTCTCTTCTGCCATGGGCAGTTCTGGGGCTCAGGACTCAGACATGTTCGGGGGCCACTATTTCCTCCTCTACTGACAGGACTGGTGGATTCACAGTCTGGAGGCAAGGAGAGGACGGCTGAATTTCCAGCCTTGACTAGCCGGAGATGCCACTTAAAGAGAAGTGGGTGTGAGATCAGAGAGGGCTTAGTGTTGGACATCTGGCATTTGGCCTGGAGATATCTTGGCGTGGAAGAGGAGGGCACCCACAATGCCATCCAGGCCTGTATGGGTGACCTGAGGTCACGAGCACAAAGCTGACCTGGAGGTAATGCAGCCTGGTTGTGGGGCCTGTGCCTGTGACCTTAGACAAGAGCCTTGAGCCTCGGTTCTCTCATCTTTGAGAGTTGTGGACTTCTGCTCTGACCACGGTGGAGTAATAGGGACTAGATTTAGCCTCTTGCCTGAAACAACTGGAAAACTGACAAAACACAGAATCAGTGGTTCCCAAGACATTGGAAACCAAGCAGTGAAGGACAGAGAAGCTCAAGGGATGAGAAAATCGGGTCATGATGGCACCCATCGTCTAGCCTAGCTGGACTACTAAATGAGATAATTTGTGGCACATAAAGGAGTCACAGTAAGTACACAAACTACACAGTTGTCACAGCAACTGCTATGGTTATTGTCATTCCTAAAGCCAGGGTTTAAGGGGACGCAGTGGCCCGGGAGGCTGTGCAGCCAGGAGATGACACCCTGGGACAGCCCATGGGATGCAACCCAGTGGGGCCCGCAAAGGGGACAAGATGGGGCTGACAAAGCAGAAGGAGCCCAGAGTCACCGTGTCCCATGGCCCAGGGGGAGGGGAGACTGTTGCAGGGGCAGCCACCATCACTAGTGCTGCACACTGTGGAACAGCGAAGGGAGCCCAAGACCAACAAGGATCCACCAGACTCAGGGATGCTGACGTGCACAGGTGCTTCCTGGGCTGCAGGCTGCCCCTGTTGGGTGACTAGGGAGACTCGTGCCCTCCATCCTGCCTCTCAGGACACACAGAGGACACTGGTGTGCTCCCTGTAGGGAAAGCCCTTGCTCCTGGCTGGGCCAGTGGACCCGCAGTCCCCGGCTCATGCCCTGTTCTGCCCTGTTGGTAACAGAGAAGACTGTGCATTCAGGTCCTGCATGGCACAGCCCTGGTGACATTCCGGTGCCGTGGGAGGGGCAGGGGTGCTGCCCCAGTTCACAGAGTAGGAAAAGGTGTTTGGGGCCAGAGCAGTTCCCAGGCATAGTCAGCCCCCAGGCCTGGCATGGGTGGCCTGGCTGGCTGAGGACACAGAACACTGTGCCGCCGTCTACGCTGCCGTCTACACTACAGGCCTGGAGGGCTGTGCAGGGCACACCCCGTGGAAAAGGAGGTTAGAGAAATGGATATGAAGGATTACCTCATTTCTGTCAACAATGCATGTTTTTTAAAGGCAAAAGTCAGGAAACTTACATATGAAATGGTAAGGTTGATCCTCTGGGGGGATGGGTTTTGGAATAATTGTATTAATTTTAATCTATATGTTCAACTTTTACATTATTTTAATATCAAGTGACCATGGTTTTCTGAAACATTTTCACAGGGATATGAAGAGGATAACAGGGTTGAACGACTTGAGGTCTGGCTGCTGGTGAGCCCACGACATCCTTGGTTCCCCACACGCCACCTTTGCTGGGGGTGCTGGGGGACGACGGGAGGATGGGGTGTGACTCTGCAGCACCAGAGGGGCCAGGCGGGCAGTTCGCATGGCCAGGCTCGGGGGACGCTGTTCTGCAGCAGCGGGCAGTCGGCTGGGTGGCGGGAGCAGCGGGTACACAGACAGCTGGCTCAAGCCTGGCCCGTAGCCCTGCTTTTGTTAACAGGTCTCCTGTCCCGTCCAGATGAAGTCTCCAGAAACAGCCAAACCAGCCCAAACCAGCACAGTACAAGCAAAGTGCAGCCAGCGCCCGGCTGGGGAGCGGCCTGCCTGGAATCCGCCCTGGCTCACTGGTCTCCCCTCCCCAGTGTCCTCGGGCCACCCACGCCACATTCGATAGGAGGGAATGATGTGTGTGGGCAGGGGAGGCAGGGAAGATGGAGTCCCACCTGTGGGCAGAGGGAGACAGCTCGGCGGAGAATGTGGACTTGCTGGAGCAGCAGCACGAAGGCTCCGACCCCATCTCTGCCGGCACCCACGACTTCCCCAGGTGAGCCGAACATAAGGCGGTCGGCAGGGTGGGGCGTTAGGAGGCTCAGCCAGGGGCATGTGGGGAGCTGCCACAGGGCCCATTGGGGTGTCTGGGGCCTCAGCCTAGCGGCTTTGCTGGAAACCTGTCCCTCAGCTGAGACTTGATTCAGCAAACACTGCAAAGCAAACAGGTGGGATCTCGCAGCCAGCTGGTGCTGAGAGCTGGAGCGGAGGAGCTGAGAGAGGTCATACCTGGGGAAATGTTTTTTTCTCCCAAAGGTCAAGATGGAGCATTCTCTTAAACCGACGCACAGTGAGCATGGCTCCGTGGGGCTGCCTCCCTAGTGCCACTGCAGGGCAGTGTGGGGCCCCAGCAAGTGACCCAGAGGGCCATCCTGCTGTAGGTGGCAACGTCTCTGCCCTTGGGGATGCCAAACTAAAAGTGCAATGAAGCTGGCAGCCCGCTGGCTTGGCACAGCTTCCTGAGCAGACAGGGCCAGCCTGTCCTGCTCTGAGCTGGGGGTGCAGGGGAGGAGCAACGCTGCTGGGGGCCTCCCACCAACCGGCTGTGCTGTGGACTGCTGAGGGCCTGAGGAGAACCCACCAGTGCTGGTGGCCGGCAGCAGCTGTGGGCCAGCAGAAAAGTGGCTGCTCCTGTAAATGATTAGGATTAGAAACCCTGAAGTACAGGGAACAGGTTCTGATCCTTCCGAGAGACGGCGCTGTCTGATGCACCCTCACGCGCCTAACCCATCACTCCTCTTCCTGAGATACTCATAAGGGTTTCTCTGAAACTACAGCACGTGCAGGATAAGAGAAGTCTGGTTTGAGACCCACTAACTGTGACACCAGGGTGTCAAGGGCTCTGACCACATGTGGGGCCTGTGGCTGGACGCAGGCCTGGCTTTCTGCTAACTGCTAGCCCCCTCTCTGATACTGCTTTGATTTGTAATGGCTTAATTTCAATGACTCTGGCCTAAGGGATTAGTGAAGATGTGGCAGCAGAGAGGGAGTCAGGTGGTGATAAAAATAAGAAATGAGAAGGGGCTCCGGGTGCTCTTGAAGAAAAATAATTGGGAATGCAGCCCTTGGACGGATGTTTGTCCTGTCTCCAAACCACCTGATGGACATCTCTGCTGCATCTCAAAGTGCAGTCCAGCCTTGTCTACCACGGAGCTGTGCCCATCGGCCCACTCCCAGGAAAGGTCTTTGATCATAAAAAGGCAGGTTTGCATTGCAGTCTTGGAGTGACTCCATAATGGACATGTGCTGGGATTCAGCCTGCGCAGGTGGACACGCACCTTCCAGAAGAGCTGGCCGCCGATGTGGGGATGCCAGCGGCCCAGTCCTCAGAGTCACTGCCCCCACAGAACAGTGATTACAGCAATCCCTCCGGCCTAATGCTCCACAGCACAGCCCGCAGGCATTTAACATGAGCCCGGCATGTGCAGGGCTGGTTGGCAGGGTCATTTGTTGGAGAGGACACCCCCGTCTGACGGAATTCACAATGGTGTGCACAGTAAAGGAAAAGTGTGCTACTAACGCTGCTCCCTGGTGCACGAGCCAGGCACACTCCTCTGCTTCACACCTCCCTCCCTGGAACAGGTGAGCGCACACACCCCTGCAGCTGCCAGTCAGTGAGAACTGGGCTGTGGTTCCTGACGGTGGCGCGCTTCCGGAGATTCCAGCCTCCCCTGGTTGGAAGCATCAACTCTGGCTGTGGTGCTGTGGCCAGCCATAGTTCCCCAATTCTAAATTGGCAGGTTGTAACCAAACACTAGTGGCTAGAGGCTCCTTACTACGTTTGAATGGAGGCAGGATGTGCTAGTTTCCTGTTGGGATTACTACGAGGGAGGAAAGGGAGTCTGTGGCTTGGCAGGCTGTGTGGAGGCTCCTACCCACTTTCTGTGACACCATGGCACAGATGGAGACCTGAGAAGAAACATGTCATTTTAATTTTTAATGAGTCCAGAAGACACTGTCATCACCCCAAGGAGCAGTGAAATGAGCATGTATTATTCATCACTCGCTACCACTCCATTACGCACCGTGTAAATCAGACCCTCATGAACTTGCTTCCCAAAGAAAACTCTAGAATAAAACATTTATGGCCTGATTCTTCTGCTCAGTTCTGCAAAGAACAGCAAACAGCCTGTACAGCCAGAGGCCCGGGTACCCCCTGAGCTCCCACCCCAGCAAGGGCACAGGCCAGGGAGCCCGAGCACAGTGGTCTGTCCCAGGAGAGGCGGCTGCCGTTCTAGCTGCTGACACAGCTTCCGCGTTCTGTCAATGGGCGAGAGGAATCACTCGCTGACCCCGGGAGATGGAGGCTAACATTCACCTGCACTGCTGCCCACCAGCCAACTCCTCCCCAAGGTGCTCCAGATCTGCCCATGGGCTATTTAATTCTCACCCACAGGTCAGATCTGGCCTGGCGTCTCCACCCCTGCTTCTACTGTTGTGAATAAAGTTTTATTGGCAGCCAGCCATGTCCACCATTCATTGCTGCTTCTGGTTGCTCTGACCCAGCAGGGCAGAGCTGAGTCACTCGGACAGAGACTATATGGGCTGCAAAGTCTAAGTATTTACTTTCCCCTGGAAAGTGTGCTGACCCCCGTCTAGGTGTGTGTGATAAGAGGACGAACCTCCAGTTTCTGCCCTTGCCTTGCTGGGCCAATAACTGGGACCAAAAGCTAGAGCTGTGGCCAAAGCACAGTAAGGCATCCCCATGACATTAAGGAGAATGGGCCAAAAAAGAGGTGTGGAACATGGGAGGACAGCACCCACGAAACCAGGAATGAAAATCTCAAACCGCCAAGGAGGGAAGGGGAGGTCTGCAAAGGAAGTGACAGGACCCACGTCTCACCCACCTGGGCCTTCGCAGGTCTCAACTCTGAACCAATGGCTCTTGCCCTGGAAACTTTTTCCACTGGGAAGAGTCATGGATGGTCTCCATCCATTGCTTTCCCTTCTCAGCTCTCTTTCCCGTGTACGAGAGCCAGTTTGCTCGCTGGCCTTTGACAGTAGGAAGCTGTTCAGTAGCTCCCACGGACCCTCTTCCCTGTGTGATCCGTAAAACCAAAGGCTTTTTCACCTGCGTTGCACAAAAGGACAAGATTCATTTGCATCCAAGGACTCAAACAGAAAGTGCCTCCATCACAGGGAGTGGCTCCCTTGGTCCTTTGGTGGCTCCTGAGTTAGAGCCATATCCTGTGGGGGGTACACAGAGGGTTCTTCATGGACCCCCAGTTCTAGGCCCCTGGGCCCACTAGGCAACGAGCACACAGTCCACACCATAGAGGGTGGAGGTGGGAAGCATCATTGGTTGGCACAGGAAGCAGGAGGCGACCAGGCAAGGACGCCAGGCCCCTGTGGCAGCTTCCACCAGGGTTGCCCGGGTCTCCTTGGGCCTCTGCTGGGAAGGTGCAAGCTGTTCCTGGGTAGAGGATGGCAAGGACATTAAGAACCGTCCCCACCTACCCTGGGCCTCCTGGCTGCCTCGCCCTCTTCCTCTCCTCTCCTTCCCAGAGCTCAGCTGCCCGCCTCCCTCCATGCAGGGCACCTGCCTCCCCACCCCAGATGCCATCAGGGTGCAGTGGGGGCTGGGACTCACACCCTTCCCTGACCCTGCACCCTCCACAAGCTCACATGACCTTGTCCTGTGTGGCCCATCCACACGATCAGCCTGTGAGCTTCGCTGAGGCAGAGGGTGTGCCCGCGTGGAGTCTGCACACGGGCCATTGTGGCCATTGTGGCCAGGCCATTGTGCACCACGCAGAGCTCCAGGGCACTTGCTCGGTGCCAAGGGGACCCCAGGGGCCTCCTCTGACATGTCCCTCCCTCATCTGCCTCAATCGGCCCAGAGTCACAGGTAGAACCTGTGAATGTGGTTCCTATCCCGTCAGAGCTGCAAAAGAAATGCCACCAGCACCAGACACTATGGAGGACAAGCTTGGCGCGTGACAAAGATCGTCAGGACGCCAGCTCACAGGCAGCCACAGTGTCCTCATCCCCACTAAAGGCCAGGGCTGGTAAGTCACACAGGTGTGGATATGTCCAGATTTGCAGAAGAAAGTTTTTCTTGTGCACGATTCTCACAGTGGGATTTTTTTGGTATTCATCATTCATCTCAGGTTCCTTTGGTAATTATTATTATTTTTTTGTCTCCTTATAAGGCATGTAATTAAATTCATAACTTTCAGAAAATTCTGAAAATTGGCCCAGGGGCTCCTCCATGCAGGTGGCACGTGTCCTACAGGCGAGTGCCAGGGCTGGAGGTGGCACAGCCCACACGTGCTGACGACCCCACAGCCTGGAAACCGCCGGCCTAGGACAGCAAAGTCCTGTTTCGGTTTCTTCAGCTTTTCCCCAGCACTTCCTCCCACTTACAGTGTCTGTCTGTCTGTCTGTCCTGTGGCGGAAATAAGATCCAGCCAACGAGAGGAGCTGAACTTGAGACAAATGGCAGGTGGTGATGCATTTTAAAGATGCCTGGAAGCTTCCATGAGGAGCTCTCCTCATTTACTTCTCAGACACGAAGACACTTGAGAAATGTTCTCTTTTGATGTTCTCTCTGCTGAATTTCAAACACTTCCCCTTCCATTGATTTAAAGGGCGTTTTCCTGATTTCCAGGGATTGCTTATTTGGAGGTGATCTGTCAGCTGTTGGGCTCTCCAGCCAGAGATGTGGAAGGCGTTTGTTCTGGCTGGATGGGGAGTCAGCCTGCATCAGACCCCGCTGCAGGGCTGGCTGGGAGCCCCCAGACGCAGGGCACTCGGTCTGCTCAACCAGCAGGTGCCACCGGCAGCACAGGCGCAGCCATCAGAGCAAGGCTGGCTTCAGTTTGTAAAGAACTCAGTGCTTCCTCCACTGTGGTCTGTGAGGACAGCAGCTCCGGCCCTTCCAGGTTTCCCACCTTTGTGCTCAGCAAAGCCTATGTCCAGCAAGGGCTCCAGGGAAGTGGTGTCCTGGGGTCACTGCTCAGCATGTGTGTTCTCCTCCCCTTCAAGCAGGGCGGGGCTGGAGGACTGCCTTTGACCACTGAATTGCAAGCAGAAGTGACACGTGTCCCCTGCATGCAAGAGCCTCTAAGGGCCGCTGCACTGGCTGCCATGTTTCTGCCCCTGCCATTGTCACTGGAGACATTCCACACCAGAGGCCAGCAGTGTTCTCTGTACAGGGCCTGACAAATGCTCAGGTTTTGTGGTTCATACTGTCACAACAATGCATCACTCCTGTTGTGACCTACAAAGGGCTACAGATGATATATAAATGGGCAAATGTGGCCATGTCCCAGTAAAGCTCTGATTTACCAAAACAGGCAGAGAGCTGTACTTGGCCTGCAGGTGTTTGCTGGTATCCCTGGGGGGAGGACACCAGAGCGGAGCCACCTACCCATGATACATGCAGTATGAGATGCAAGCATCCACTGCTTTATGCCTCTGGGAGTGTGGGATGCTTGTTATGTGGCATAGCCACCCATGCTGACTGACAATGGGCACTCCAGAGCTAACTGTGTCCACTGAGCATCCACAGGCAGTTTGGTGACTACTCAGTTACTTGCCTTTTTTGTGTGAGGTTATGAGGAAATTCTTCTAAAATATAAGTAATCATGTCCCAATTTGATCCAATAACCTTGATAAGCAAATATCTGGATTTCTAATAGTGGAGTTGGCCTGAATAGCCTGTTCCTCCACTCCTTTCCTCGGAGAGCCCTCCATCCCCCAGCAGAAAGCTGATGTGTGAGGCTACTCCATTATTCAGGAGGAACGGAGCTGACCCCCTGACCTCTCCAAATAGCAGGGAGAAAGAATTCCTAAGGGTTCAAATATGAACAGGACAGCCATCTGAGGCTCAGCCCCACTGCATGCTCCCAGGAGTTCTCAGCCGGACACCCGGCAGCTGTGTCCTTCCACAGCCATCGGCGTGGATCTGAGGCCCATGGGGCACTGGGGAGGCCACACGGCCTTTTCAGTGCTGCGCTGTTGTATGTGCAAGACCGTTCAGTCTGCAATGCTATGAGGTGGGTCACGTGGCCCACCCAGGAAGAAAACCAAACCAGCATGTGCGAGCCCCACCATGGGCCAGGCACGAGGACCCAGAGGTCAATGGCACCCAGCTCCAGCCATCAAGGACTTAGAAGCCTGGGGGTGCAGGGCAGCCATATGTATAATTACCATTCCATGACAGACATGTGGGAGATCCTGCTGGCACAGACAGAGGGGAATTACCTGGCTGGGGGAGCGGTGGCATGGAGAGGAAGTGGATATTTCAGGTGGCCTGGAGGGTGAGCAGGAGCCCTGCACAAAGCGTGTGTGTGCTGCGTGGGGGACAGGACGCACCCAGGGACAGTGAGAAGGGACAAGGGCAGGCGCCAAGCTAGGGAGTCTAGAGTTTGTCCCAAGGCTGTGGGAGCATCCAGGGGGCAACCTCACTGCAGAGAGATTCTGGAGGGAACCCGGAGTCAGCGTGTGGGAAGATGCACGGTCCTAGCTTAGGGAATTGAGGATGGTGGTGTTCCTCCCCAGGTTCAGGGACGCAGGTTTGAGGGAAGCCATCACATTCTCCTGCTGTGTGTGGAGGCTGAGGCATTTCTCCAGGGGGAGCCACCAGGTGCAGTTAAAATAGAATCTGGTTTGGAAAAGGCACTGGTGGGCAGAGTCCAGACACACTGGGGTTTAGCGGATGGCTGGAGTTCTGGGAGGGGGTGAGCACCCCACGGGGAGCGTGCACAGGATGGAAGGAGAAGGCAGGGCCATCAGTGTTCATGTGAGGGGCCAGGGCAGGGCTCAGACTGGGGGCAGGCACAGCAGCAGGAAATAAGGGGGAGGCACCATCAGCATTGTGGGATGTGCCGAGGTTGGAAGGGTGGAGGTCAGGCTGGGACTGCAGAGAGTCCCGCATACCCAAGGGGAGGCCATGTGCTGCAGTGTGGAAAGGAAGGGGACAGGGCCTTGGGTGGTGCTGGGAGGGGACAGCAGGAGGAGGCAGTTGAATCTGCATGGCCAGCAGTCTGGGCCTCGCCCCACCTCTGTGCCTGTGTCCCATGCAGACACCCAGCAGCCCAGCCCAGCTCAGTCCACCTCCCCTCTAGGCCCTGCTCACCACACTTCTGTCCTGCCCTGTCCCTTCAAAGCAGGTCGCTGAGACCCCAAGGTCCCGGACTCCAGGATTTCCCACATGGCTCTGTGAAGCCCAGGAGCCTTCCTGAGAGGTGGCTGCTGCCCCACGGACACCCTGAAGTGGGGGAAGCACAAGTCCCAGATGCCCTCACTTCCACTCCCCCCATGGGACCCTGGTGGGACGTGAGGCCAGGCCAGTGTCACCTTCCCTGTCTGCCCCAGAGCTCCCTCCCTCTCCAGCCCCACTGTCATAAGCTAATTCAAACCCTCAGGGAACAAGATGGTACACAAATTTCAAAAAAACATCTGTTCCCATCCTGCTCAATGGGAAAAAATCTGTTCCCTCCCTGCCTTCTATGGCAGACAGCTGACTGCAGAGCACCTGCTCTGGCCCACCTGCTTGTGTTAGCACAGAGGCCGTGGCAACAGGGGGACTTGTGCAGGTGAGGATGAGGGAAAGAAGAAAACTGGATCCTGCAACCACGTGTGCTGAGCCCTCGACTCAGGGGCATGAGGGAAAGTGGCAGAGAAGCAATCCCCAGCCCTCTGGGGACACGGCAGCAGCTCTGCTGAAGTCCATGGGCCCTGCTGGGCTCCTTTCTCAGAACCCCCAGGGAGCACCCAGGGAGGGCAAGCCTTGGATAGATGATCCACGAATTATAGGACATCCAGATCAGGCACCCTGGGAAGTGGAACTGGCCTGGCGATGCCAGGGCCAGCTTTGGCTGGGGTGATCAGCAGTAAGACTCCCCCATGCCCTTCCCTCCCTCTGGTTGACAGGGGCCCCGAGTGCAGTGAGGGTGGCCTTCATTGCCCAGGAGGAAGGGGATGAAGGACCTACCTGAGAGGTGTACAAGGCCAGCCCTGCTGCCTGGTCCCCTCCTAGAGCCTCCTGCCAAGCCTGGTACAACTCCCTCGCCCCAACCCAGGCAAGGAGAACTAGTCTCAGAACACAACTTCCACTGTCCACATCACCACAGCTGCCCAGGCAGGACCCAAGCCCTGAACTGGAGCGGTCACACCTTGTTGTCACTGGTGACAGACATAGTCAGCTCCCCTGGTTTCAGCTGCACTGTGACAACCAGCCCCGTCCGCTGCGCCTCCCGCTCAGCATCTCCAGGATGTTGGAGCAAAGAACGAGACCATCCTGAAACCGCTGCTCCCCAGCTCCCCCAGGGTGTGGGGCCAGGCTGGCCACCACGGAAGTGCAGTGCCCCTCGCAGGAACTTACACACACTAGGCACTCAAGGACGGCTTGGAGAGTTTAGGCCCAGGCCGAGGGGTGGGGTTAGGGTCCAGATCAGGGTTGTACCTTTCCCCTTATGGAAAACGCACCAGTAGCCCCAAGGACTGTCTCGTGGGGAATACAGGTCCAAGACACAGGCTCTGGGAGCTTCCAAGCAGTGGGGCAGCCATGGGGACAGATGAGCATGCAGGTTATGACCAGCAAATGCTCCGGAAGGCACAGTACCCATTCCAGACCACGGCCTCTGCCACCAACGAGAACGAGCATTTGCCTGTGTACAGGTGAGTGTGTACCCACCGCCGTGTGGGTGTGCATGGGTATTTGTGTGTATACATGTGTGCCTATGTGTATGCATGTGTGTGCATGTGCTCAGGTGTATGAGCAAGTGCACATGTGTGTGTACTTGTGTATGTGTGTAGGGGCATTTTTAAGCTGACACATCTAGATGAAATTGTCATTCTCCAGAAACTCAGCGATTGTTTTAAGGACAATTCTCTTTGTAAAGTGATCTGAGTTACTTATAATTTTGAAAAAGATGGTTCTTCCCCAGCTAGTTGCTCATTGGTGTTTTCTCCAGTTTAGCCCATAGACTGGTGCCCTGGTTCTGAGGCGGGTCCAGGGCAGCCAGAGGTGACCCTGGAGGGACCATGGGGTCACGTGGTGGGTGGGCCACTGGGTGGGAAGGTGAGAGCAGACAGAAACGGCATGGCACTGCCAGGCTGCCCTGTGCTCATCTGCACCGTCCTGCGGGAGGCTGGGGGATACAGCACCGGCATGTGGCTGCAGGGCCACCCTTCCAGGTCCTCTGAGACCCCCCTACCACCTCTGCAATATTCATAAAGGAGAAACTTTCCCAACTTTCCCCCGTATATACCACTGTGGTGGGTTTTGCCAGAGGTACAGATAATTTACTTACTTAATCTCACTCTTTAAGTGCTTTGCTTTGGTCACTTAAATTTATAACTAGTGGAAATGGAATCAATGTCACATCTGGAAATAGAAGGTACCTCTAGAAATAACAGTAACAAAAGTACTAAGCAATGTAGTTAGTTCTGGCTCTGAGCTTTGGCCTTTCTCTTTCTGTCGGAACGGAAGTTAGCAAGTGTGAGAGAGACTCCCCTGGGACACAGGCAGACAGCTGTTATGCCAGCTGAGCCCAAGACCCGTCTCACGAGGTGACGGATGTCACTCAACACCGTGTCCCTGGACCGTTGAAAGTCACCTCCTCTGAGCCATGGAGGGTGTGCTCATGTCTATCAAGCCTTTGGGGGCTCCCCGATGCCAGGGAACAAGAAGAAAACCTGAATTAACCCTAAAGGGCAGTTCTGGGGTGGCTTCCTTTGTGCTAGTGCAGGAACTGGGGCCACTGAGCACGGAGCTGAGGGTGGAACCCAGAGAACCCAGGGACGCCAGCCCTGGCCGTGGGATGTTACCTGGGCGGGAGCAGCGCAGGACAGATGAGCCAGGTCTCCAATCCTGGCGGCAGCCCGGGGATCGCTGGAGCTGATCAGCACTGGGGCGCTAATTTCCATGGAATGTCTGTGGCTGGTGGCCTGGGAAGATCTGTGCGTCACGCTGAGCGAGGTGAAGGAGTGGCGTTTCTTGGCATTCTTCTTGCCATCCACACGCCGCTGAAAGGCACTGACTGCCCCCGTGCTGCTTAATGTGGGACCCGGGGCCAGGCTGGCCACAGCACCGGGGTCAGAGGGCAAGGAGGCGTTGCAGCCAGATGCAGCAGCTGGGCACGGCTTGTCCATCTCAATGAGCTGCTTGGCGGAGTCGTTGAGCTAAGTGAGAAAGGGGAGAGGGGAGGCTTCGTTAAATACCTCACACGCTGCCAGCGCTCGGCCCTCTCCCGGCCACACTCCCACTCACAAACAGGCAATGTGCTCACACCGGTCAGCGGTTTCTAACAGCGGCTTCCAGCGTGAGTGGTGCAGTTAAGACAGAAGAGAGGCTGGCGGCTTGTCTACAGATTTTATTGAAAACGCTTTCTGGAGCAGCTCAAAGTCCCCTGGAGCTGTGACAGAGAGGAGAGGCCTCACAGAGTAGAGGAGTGTTTTCCAATGACTGCTCCTTCCCGGCCCCAATCTGTCCCAATGGCTGGCCGTGTCGGGGTGCGAGGTGCACCCTGCGGACAGTGAGTGACATGAGGCAAGAAGGGAAGGAAGCCCCCGCACGCAGCAGGACGGCAGTTTTCTGGCCTGCCCTGCGCAATGCCGTCACTTCAGAGGTTTCCAGGCGCAGGACCAGGATGCACTCTGGCTAGTGACTGCAGTCAGCGTGAACTGCGGAAGCTGTCAAGCCCCAGATGCTGACCTGAGCTCATCCCAACAGTCTGTCGTCTGGAGTGATTCAGCAAGGGCTCAGGGCACCACTCCTTCCCAGCTCTCCCACCTGCTCTGCAAAATAGCAGGCATTTATTTGTTTTGTTTTGTTTTGTTTTGTTTTTGCAGTGTAGAGTTTGACAAAAGTCTGGTCCTGGGTGGTGCCTACCAGGAAAGGTGACATGAAGGTCCCGGTCTGTGAGTAACCTGGGAATAAATAGCCCAGGCCAGCTGAGTGGAGCCTTCTCCGGGACGTGCTATCACCTGGAGGGGCTGCCTGGCCTGGGCACACCCACGGGGGCAGGTCCAGGAGTCAGGCAGCCCTGGGGGCACCAGCTGTGGGACGCACATGCTCCCTCTGCACCTGCTGTGGGGGTCTGGTGGGGCCCCAGGTTAGGTGACTGGTCACCATCTATGAGCCGTGACATCCCTGACTCCTACACCTGGAGGAAGCTTTCACTCAACATGTCCGATCGAGCCCCTTTCTTAGGTTGTACTTGGCTCAACCTAAGTCCATACCTAAAGGGGGAATTTGCAGTGATTTGAAGGAATCAAGTAGAGGAAATTATTTATTATGTACAGGAGAGGTAGCCAGGAAGAAAATGCAATGCTAGAATCAGCTTGGGATTGTCTCCACAAGATGGGTTAAATAAATGCCACCATGCCAGGTAAATGTCTGCAAGATTCCATCCCTTCTCCCTCACCTTCTCAGAAGTAGCAGAAGAAAGTGAGGCCCTTGGGTGGACCTCCCTCTAGAAGCACATAGCTCAGCAAGCGGGCACTTGAGCTGTCTCTTTGTGTTTTCTCCTCACCGAACAGTAGCTATAGTGGGGCTCTGGCCTCAGCAGGGCTGACACACGTTGTCTGTCAGGGTAACTACTTGGGGTTGAGGCCATCCAGGCTGTGTGCTATGGGGGCACTGCAGAGGCACCAAGGCGAGTGTCCTGAGGTTCCCACTGAGGGCCTTTCAGAAGCTGCAGGTGGGCCATGGGGGGGCAGTTCAAAGCCTTCGTGGGGAAAATGGGACTCTTCAGGGTCTAGAAGGGTGCACAGGATTCCGAAGGGGAGAGAGAAAGGCAGGGAGTCTGGGAAACTCAAAAGGCAGGAAAGACCACAGCAGGCAGCCAAGGTCCGTGTGGAATCTGCTGTGGATCCGCATTCCCCCTGTGGGAGCCACGTCTGCTTCCTGGGCCAAGCATGGGCATGTCTGTGGCACCCTGCTCTCTGCTGAGCCCTGCAGGGGGCTGGAGGCCAGCAGGTCCCCCACACGCATGGTGTGAGGCCCACTCCCACAGGCAGTGAAGTCTGCCGTGGGGTTGGTCTAGGAAACTCCTCTCGATCCTGCAAAGTGCTGAAGGGAACGCCGGGTCTCACTCCGCACGCGCTACTAGCATCTGTAGCCAACAGCACCTTGATGAGTTAAAAACCCAGAAGCTCTGCTCGGATTCCGCGGCTGAGGAAGGGCGGCCCATCACAGAGCTGCTCTCTCTGGCACAAGCCGGGTGGCTGGAGGTTCCAGCTGCCTTCAGAGCCGGCCCAGGCACATGGCTGTCGGCATCTCCACTACAAATAACTTTCTTTCACAGGAAGGTTATGAAAAACTCACTCCAGGCTCCAAAACGTGTGATCTAAATCCAGGATTATTTCCTTTGAAATGTTTCCTCCAATAAGGCTCAGCTGTTGCACTCTATTTCACGGCTTTGTTCATCTGCTCCCTCGTAAGTGCTACTCAGAGAACAAACCAGTGCCCATTCCTTCCCGCAGCCCTCCGTGGGGCGGCCTAGCAACCCGGGGCTGGCTTCCTACACCCCGGTGTCCGTGTCCCACCTGGCAGGGCCCAGAGGAAGACGGAGAAGCAGGGAGCAGCGAGCACAAGGCTTTTCATTCATTGGACTCGGAACACATTCCAAACACCACCTGCCACGTGTCTCCACTTGGAACGTCATTGTATAGAAATAATGGCAATGATAATGCCAGTGGCTGGGTGAAAACAATTCTCTTCTTCCCCAGAGGAACAGAGCTGGAGTGTCCCACTTGGTCCCCCCATGACTCTGTGGGGTGGTATTAAAAACTCCATTTTCACCAAAATTGGGAAATACAGGTGCCAGCTGATCGGTGAACACACATCCAGAACAGACGGGGCTGTGATTTGATTGACGGTAGAGATTTCCGGCTCCCTGTTCTCATCCAGTGGCCACTGCAGCCAGCAGCACCGCAGCTCCTGGCCCCTTGGTAGTGCCACGGGTCACCGAGCGCCCGCCGGGCAGCCACCAGCGTGTCCCCCCAACAGGCTGCTCACAGGCGACCATGCCACACCCCCTTATGGTGTAGAATGAGGGTGTGAGAAGTGACCCGCCCTTCTCTCTCAAGCCTTAACAACCCAAGCCATGGTGGGTGCCAAAGTGAGAGCAAATAAACATCCACTGAAGACAGGTGGTTTCCACAGACTGCAGGAGAAAGAGAGCACCTGCCTCCAGGTGAGGCGTCCCCAGCGTTCCATGGACAGCTTTCACGTCCCTGACATCCCTGCAATAGGCAGGTGAGCTGCCAAGGAAGGACCCACCCGGGAAGAGAAGCAGTTTGCTTATATCTGGTTGACTCGTGTTTGCTTCTGGGATAAGCAGCTCTTGGTGGATTCTCGGGGGGCTTGTCTCCTTCTGCCCCGTGCAGCGAGCGTTTGCTGTGACAGTCCAGAATGGACCGATTCAGAAGTTCTCAACATACAGATCCATCTCTCAACACATGAAACCAACCCACCAGCGGAGATCATGACTTGCCAGAGTGGACACGCACAGTGACCAGCAGACACTGTGCACTGGCAGGACACAAATGGCTGCAGCAGCTCTGTGACTCAGTCCTGGGGCAAAGCTTGTTGTACTGGGAAGCTGCCATCGTCTTCCTAATAAGTTCCAGTCAGTCACACTGCAAAGGTGGCCCTGGCAGCTGGTGGCACGGTGCCATCCCAACCTGAAGGCTTCTTACTGGCCACCCACATCCTCATGCACCCACTGGACACCCTCACCTGCCAGCACCTGCCCCTGACGGTGGCTCCTGTGCCAGCCAGTTAGGGACAGCCACAGTTTCCCACCTTGTCACTCTCCACTTTGGTGCAGATCACCTGGCCCACAGGCCTCCATGCTGCAGGGAAGCCAGTGGCCCTGCTCTCCCCTCTGTGGGCTGCAGCACCACCTTACCAGGTACAGGGGACCCTGGCTGAGAAGCCACATGTCCTGGGGAAGCCGAGGAAACAATGAACATCAAAGGATGTTCCCCCCTTCGCCCCACAGCCAGAATGCAAGAATGTTCTGTGCTGGCTGCCAACTGTGAGGCCTGGGGCATGGTGGGGTGGCCAATGCCTCCTGGGACCCTGCAGAGGGGCACACCCTCCCCACAGATGCTCGTCTGGAAATAAGAGGGCTCCATACGTGTCGGGAGGTCACCCGATTTGTCAGTCAGGTGGGTGCCTCCTTCCCACACAGATAGGCACACACAACCAATGCGCCCAAGAGCTACGCTGTTGATTTTTTTTATGGATACACATGTTTCCAACTTCCATACAAAATGGAAGCAAAATGGTGGCACTGTCATTTTCAAAGTTTTGATGAGTTTCTCCTTTATCCTGAGGACTATCTCTGGTTCCTGGACAGGAAGGCCCCATCCCAGGTGCGCCCATCCCACGCTACAGGGGCCAGCCCACCCTGAATACTCCTGGTACAGTAAAGGATAGGCTGGTGCCACTGCTGGCTCTGCAACTCTGCACTGCTGCCTCTTGGCTTAGCAATGCTCTTCCCACTACTTTGGCCAACTTCACTAGCTTAGATGTGATATTCTTCCATAATCACTTTCTAGCCACGGAACCATCTAGAAATGTAGAAGAACTGAAGAGTTCCTTCTATTCACTGTTTAAACGGTTCCATGGAATGTCCTCTCAAACTAGCATGAGCTATAGCATCCTAGCAGCACCCGAGGGTGGGGCCCAGCCTAAGTAAAGAGCGACCCTCCCTCCCCAGGCCACGTGAGCCATGAGCTCCCCTGGCAGCCGCAGCCAGCCCAGGATGTGGGTGATGGGTCCAGGCTGGGCCAGAGCACAGTTACCCCAAATTACTGGGTCTGACCCTGAGGACTTTAAACTGAATGTATGCAGGAGGAAGTTTTTTTGTTTTTTTTTGGTTGGTTGTTTGTTTGGTTTCAAGAAATAAGACGAGGGAGGAGAGCAGACACAACACGAAAGGAAGAGCAGTGTGGTGGGAGGTGCCCAGCAGGTCACAGGAAAAATAACAGGAAGTAGCCATGTGGCCCTGGAGCTGCTGCCCTGACCCGGCGCAGGGGAACAACCACCTCAGCAGGGTGTGACGGGGCCTGACTGCCATCGGAGGGAGGGAACGTGTCCCAAAACCCACATCTTCGTGGAAATCCAGGAAGCCAAGGGTGCCAGCTGGGGCAAGTGCTCACAGTTTAACAAGAAGGCAACAAACGACTCTTTTCAGAGATGTGTCATTCAGACGACAAATGCTGATGGAGCACCTACCATGCCCCGGCTCTGAACAAAGACCGCTCTCTGAAGGAGTTGCTGTTTCGGTGCGGACTGAAGCACACGGGCATTTTTGCACAGAGCCAATTCCGGCATAATAGGTGTGGGTGGTACCCTTGTTCCTGCATTTCTGCAAGCTCCCAGGAGGGACACAGACTGGGGGCTGTTCCCCACAGACCCCACTCCAGCAGCAAACTTCTAGAATACTGTTAGCAGGCTCGGCTTCACAACAGAAGCACCCTCCCCGGGGACCCCCCAGGGCCACAGACACGTGTGTCCTGGAGACTTCTGCTGGCCTCTGTCTTCACTTGCTGCTCCCACCCCATGCTGGTCATAGGCCTGTTAGGCCTTAGAGCCTCACAAACTCAGGAATGGGTGAAGAATGGCTTTTACTTGCCTGAAATTTCCACTGGAAGAAACTTCGGGAGCTTCTACCTCACTGAGCTAGGCAGGCAAAGACAGCTAGGATGTGCTTTGATCGACATTTGTTCAGGAGACTAAGCCCTCAGCAGGGTGGTTGGGGAGGGAAGGATTCCCTTCAACTCTGGCCCCCCGCCTTCCTTGTAGACTGCCTGCATCCCAGAGGTTGTGTGTGGCACATACCTATAGTCTTTGAGGAGAGAGTCTACCAAAACTGGAGCCCTTGATGGTCAGAAGCAAGGGGCCTGGTGACAACCCCTGGCCAAGGACATCTGAGATCCCCCTTCATCCCCACACATGCTCATCTGACCCTCACAACAACCGTCTGAGGCCACAGCAACATGGCCATTTTACAGATGAGGAGACTGAGGGTCAGAGAAGTTCAGTGACGTGTTCCAAGTCACCCAGTGAACAAGCAGCATGATGGCCACTGCTCGCAGCTTTTCTGCTACATCTCATTGGATCTCATCACTGCAGAGCTTTCTCATCTTGCTACATCTCTAGTTTAAAATGATGACTGTGTTCACTGAGATATGCCTACACCCTTGGCAATTGGAAGGGGTTGGGTTCATTTTAGAGATTCAAATGTTGGTGGATGTGCTGGGGGCAGGTGCTGTAGGTTAACTGGAGGAAGGTGGCTAGAAAGTTCTCACTGGGAAAGTGATCTGGGAGCCAAAACCTTAGGGAGGCGTGGGAGGGAGCCAGCACCACGGCACCTGGGGAAGGGCACTGGGGAGATGGGAACAGCACGTGCAAAGGCCCATGGTAGAAGCTGGCTGGCGCGTCGGAGAAGGAACGAGGAGGCCAGAGTAGCTGGAGCAGATGCGTGGGTAGAAATGAGGTTGGCATGATGGGGTCAGATGCGGCCAGGGCTCCCAGGCCTCTGGGAAGTGTTGGCTGTCCTGAGTGAGACAGGGACAGGATAAGACCCCCAGCCACTGTACTAAGTAAAGACTGTAGGGGATGAAGCACTTTGAAGCAATCATGTTATTGGAAAGTTCTCACAATTTAATGAAAAAAAGCAAGATAGAAATACTGGTACAGCACAATCCCAAATTTGTCTAAAATATATGTAAATTTATACATAGAAAAGAATAAAGGAAATGGAACAAGATCCTAACAACATTTCATTTCATTCTTTTCCTATATGTATATGCATATTTACTGGTAGGATTATGGGTGATTCCAATTCTCTTCTTTACATTTTTCTGAATTTTCCTATTTTGAAAAATAGCCGAGTATTATTTTTATAATCAGAAAAAGTCATTAAAAACAAAACAAAAGAGCAGATTAGGCTGGGATCTCTACTGACCCACGGGGAGACTTCCGAGTCATGGCCGTAACAGATATTTTTTCCACTTTGAACAAAGAGTGAGACGACCTAAGAGCTGTGGGGTTTCAGTTTTGTGAGAATGTGGTCACCTTTTAAGAGTGTGATGCTTCAGGCAAGGTCTACCCAAAGTTTCCTCTTCCTTGGTTGGTTTGGTTCAAGCCCAGGTGACAGCCCAAGTTGGACTCCTGCGGGGGGTGGGGGACTCCAGAGTCACAGGGCAGCCTCGGAGAGCTCAGAAGGCGGTGAGGGATTGCCGGGCCAAAAGAGAAGGAAGCGGAAACCCAGAGAGGGAGCAGCAGGCCCTAGTGGGGCAGCAAACCATGCCAGGCCGCCAGCCGAGCGAGCCGAGTTGTCTGGGGCACAGCCCTGCCTGCTGAGCTGTTGGTTCTGACCATGACATATATCAGCCCCTTCTCTCCTCCCTCTCCACCAGTTATCCGATTTGTGTGTGTGTGTGGGGGGGGGGGCTCTAACACCCAAGGGCCACAGTATTTTTTAACTTTTCATATAATAACAGACAAGTCAAAAGATGCACACATCAGCATTCTGCCTCCTGGCTCTGTGTGCTGCCCCCCCCCGCCCACTGTTTTTCCAGCAAATCACAGAAACCACATGATTTCACCTGTAAATTCTCAGTGTGCATCTCTAACAGGCAGGAGATCCTCTAGGGTGGTCACCAGGCCACTCTCAGTGACTAGGGAGGTAGCTGGACACCCGGGTCGTTTCCTCTTTCCCTCTCTCAGCTCTGTCCATGGGAGCCACTCCAGCCAGCGGTTGGCTTTTCAGCCTCAACCCTCTTTTGGGTGGGGGTCTAGGGTCTGTGCTTTGGAGGGTGAGAACTAGCAAGTTCCTTTGCTTCCAGAGCGAGCTACATTCTTCTACTGAGACGCATCGCTCATGAAACTAACCCTGTTTCCTCCTCTGAGACCCACCTCATTTCTCAGCTGTGTCCAGGAGCAGATGTGAAGAACTGCAATGGCTGAAACCCCAACGGCAACCCAATACATTCTTCCCGAAGTGGCATATTTAAGAACAGGTGAACACATGAACTGTGTTGCAAATTTAGCAATAAGAAATACAAACGAACAATAGAGAGTTTCAACCACACACCCATCCCCTTCTAAATATGACAGGGTCTATGGAAGCATGCATTTACCCTCCTGAGCTTGTTTTTTGTCCCCAGATGAGGCTGCAACCCGACACGTGGCCCACTCAGGCCTGGCCAGCCCCAGGGGTCTGAGTGCCCAGGGGCTGCTCCTTGTCCCCCACATTCACGTGGCGACCTCGAGCTCTGCCCCCAGCGTGGTGGTTGTCCCTCCCCTGAAAGCTGGGATTATCTCAGACGGGCTCCCCTGCCCTGCACAGTTCATGGAAACTCACTCGCCGAATGATGGTTTTCCTCCACACCGAATGAAACGTTGACACTGTTCCAAATTGCTTCTTTTAAGAGAGTTGAAGTTCTCTTTTCTTTACTCATTTCATAGCATGAAACACAACACTCTAGCACTAAAATGCAATTCTGTACGAGACTTGGAGGTCTCTTATAGCTCTCTACAGAGTGACATGGGAGTGACTTAGGGGTCACTGGGGTTTGTGCAGGGTGAGAAAATGAAAGTTATGGTAATAATCATTTCTGACTCGTGGTTCTCACTCTGTTCTGGGCTCTTCACTTTCATCTCTAATGTAATCCTCATAAGAACCCTATGAGGTAGGTGAGGTTGTTACACCCACTACGCAGAAGAGGACACTGAGGCACAGGGAGGGTAAATGACGTGCCCAGCGTCTGGTGAGTGACAGAGCTGGGCTGGAGCCTAGTGGGCTGGCGCTTGTGCCCCCTTTGCCTGATTGCCCTGATGCCAAGGTGGGAGGGGCCTGGCCCGTCACGGGGCAAAGGAAGGGCCCAAGAAGGCCGGCGCACCAGGGCAGTGGGCAGCACCAGGGCATGCAGGGAGGGTGTGGCCAGGTGGACCCCAGGGGTACACTGCAGTGAGGAGTCTGCATTTATTAAAAGAGCGATGGTCTTACAGGGGCCTTAAGCGGGAGTGAAGCACCTGTGTTACCTTTGCAGAGATAGTTCCTGGTGCGGCTGCTGTGTAAGCGTGGACCGTGGGGAAGGGAGACCAGGGAAGCCAGCTGGAGCCTGGGGCTGGGGCTGCCCTGAGGCCTTCTGCCTGCACCCCAGGGCCCTGTGGGGTTCCTACAACCAGAGCCTGAAAACTTAGTCTATAAGGTTCTCTCTATGTTCATTTTACACCCTCAGAGCTCACCCAGGCAACGGCAGGGGTGGGCTTGGAAATGGCCAGGATATCACCAGGACGATTGAGTGGACACGGGGACAGAGGTCGAGGGCACTGAGAAGGGAGGGTCCTGGAAGGGTGACCCCAGACGGAAACCTGGAGTAGACAGTGAAGACTCAGAGGCTCTGCCTCCTGCTGCTCCCCAACCCCTGTCTGCTGCTCAGTCATCCAGGCCATGTCGCTCAGCTGCTGCCCAGCTTAGGCCACCGCTGGGCCTGCCCCTCTCTTTCCCTCCCCCAAAGGCCAAGTGTCCCCACTGAGACTGTGGGAACGCCTCCCCATGTCCCTGCACCCCATTCCCAGCGCTAGTTTTCTCCACAGAGGATATAATTCCCTCCAGGATTTGCTTCCTTCACCGTGTGCGTCCTCCCAGGCGAACACGGGTCTCAACATGCTTCTCTGCTCTGTGCAGGCTGCGTCCCCATAGCCTGGCCCGCAGCGAGGGCTCAAGGAATGGATGACACAGGGATAACCAG
The DNA here is from genome assembly GCF_000956105.1 of Propithecus coquereli. NCBI lineage: Eukaryota > Metazoa > Chordata > Mammalia > Primates > Indriidae > Propithecus > Propithecus coquereli. Next base: position 10,157,814 of record NW_012155062.1, on the reverse strand, counting down.
CGGACGGAGAGGGCCAGTGTGGCGGGCACCCCACGGTGGGAATGTACTCTTCCAGAAGGGCTCAGCCACCAGCAGAGACCTAGGGTAAGAGGGGCAAGCTGACCCCCCGGTGGATGGCAGTGGTCCTAGTGGGGGCAGCAGGAGTATTTCTTTTTACGGTTGAAATCGAGAGGATGAATAAGGCTGTCATTTGCTCTCCTCGGAGATGCCAGCATCGTGGGTTCCCCCTACCCTAAAGCTGTGATGGAGAGCACGGGCTGCCTTCGTTTGTGAGCGGCCAGCCCGGACACAAGTGTTCATGGCAACCACGAAGCCCCTGGGCTCGCATCAGAATGGTTTCCCAGGGAACCAGGCACAGCTCTGCGGGGCGCTGAGGGGGCCTGGGCACAGGGGCAGGAAAGACAAATCCTGGAAACAAGACATCTGGAACAAGAAGTTGATAAACCAGGCTCTGTCTCCCGACAGAAAGCGAGTCCTCAGTTGCTTTCAACCAGAACTCATAATTGCTCCCACTTTGAAGGACCTGAGAGCTGTGAAAGCAGCAGAGAGCGGCCCTGCACTCCTCAGAGTGGGCTGAGCAGAAACCGGATGAAGCCAGAATCTACTGCCTTCCTCATCTGGCAGCACTGGTTGAACTGAGGTGGCTTCAGAGGGTCCCCCAAGATGTGCGAGTACCGAGTGAGTGCTCACTTGACCTGAATCTTAAACGTGCCCTGGCCCCCAGGATCAAGCACCCTCTCCTTTCCAAACAGGAAGTGTTAGCAACAGGTAACACGGCAGAGACGCATAAAGACAAGCACAGCCTGTGTCCAAGTGGCTGGGGTGTTATCTTGGTAACAGCATGGTGAAGAGTTAGAACCAATGGTGAGGCAGCAGCTCTGAGCTGCAGGATACGTCTCCCCACAGACTTGGTCTCCTCTGGAACGAAGATGCCCGAGGCCCCATAACCTCCAGGGACTCCAGATGCGCATATTGGGGTCCAGCTGCAAAATCGGACATGCTGTTCCTTCTGCAGTAAACACAGCCCTGGACCTCAGCCAAGAAACTCTCTGTTGTCACCAAATGGGCACCCAGATCCCAATCTCTCCATGCCTATGTATGATCTCACCTCACATCTGAAAAACTGCAACCACCAGCAAGGCCTGCCCGAGGGGAGGGCGGCCTCAGAGGCAGATGTCTGCTGGCCAGGCCATTCTTTGGGGCTGCAGAGAATCTGACAAACAAGTTTCCTCCCAACTTCTTTACATGTGGATGGGGTTGAGACACCCTCCAGCCAGATGGCTGTGGTCAGAACACTTGGGAAGGAAGTGGGCCTGGAAGACTGTGGTCCACATGTTAATCCACAAAATGGTCGCTGGGAAGAGACACTGCAGGTCAGATGGTTTACAACCCAACCACAAAGTGCTTCCTCACTAGCATTCCTGAGGGTGGAGACATCTGGGTGCTGACTTCAGAGTCTGGGTGGAACCACTGATCCGCTGTGGGCCCTGGATGGGGCTGGCCCTGGGTTCTCGCCAGGAGAAAGAAGTGCATCCCCTCTCTCCAGGATGTTCTGAAGATGAGATGGCAGACGGATGTAAGAATGTTCTGAAGGTATTAGAAGATGTGACGGGGCAGTGTTCCATGGGAAGGTCCCTGAGAGGACTATGACACCATGTGCGGGGTGAGGCGGCAGGAGCCAGGATGCGGTGGGTGGTTGGGGTTTCAGAGGGGCTGTTTCAAGGTCACTGTGGCGGAGGAACACAGCCGCAGGAGGGAGGCGTGTGCTCAATGTGGAGAGTGCAGACGTGGAGGATGAGGAAAGGCCCTGGGATCGGCGCGGGAGGTGCGGGCTTGGTGAGCTCTGCCCAGTGCGCTGTGTGACCAGCCACCTCCGCCCAGCCTCAGCTTGGCCCCGCCGCAGCGGGCTCTCCCTGGCTGGGCCCGGAGCTTTCTGGGTGACACCGATGCTCACTAAAGTTTGCGAACCACAGCCTGACTGCTCAGATAGGAAAGGCACACGTGAGAAGATGAGAACTTGGAACCTGGAGAGAGGCGCTAAGTCCAGGCACTGCGTTGACAGTCATGGTGCCGGGGGCGTCTGTGAGGTGGGCCCGAGGCGGCCTGCGGAGGCCGGGTCTGGGAAGCCCGTGCCCTGGGCGTGGGGCGTGGGAGGACAGGGCATGCTGAGGCCTCAGGGCCCAGCGGGGGGCTCATTAACCCCACCACTGACCTATGTGGGCTGTCGGAGTATTACTGTGCATACGAGCCACGCGTCCTGGTGAGGAAGAAACACAGCTGGGGCCTGGGCTAGACAAATGTCAGCACGCTGTCATTTCCCGCAGGCCCCAGGTGAGCGGCTGGATGCAGACTGTCCCAAGGCCGACTTTGGGTGCAGCTGCCCCTGGGCTGACAAACTTTCAGTCCCTGCTGGTCTCTGGAAGAGGCTTCCTGAATCCCTTCTCACTTGCTTCAGATCCAGAACAGGGCTCTGCCTTCAGCAAGCACATCACTAAATCTGCTGGTAGACCGCACGGCGGAAAACCCCTTTCCTAAACCTCTGGGTCTCACTCTGCCGCTCACAGCCAACACAGAGTTCGCTCCTATTGCCGAAACAGTCAGCAGAGGGAGACCACCGGTCTGAGTGTGCACTTCGTTACAGTGCCAAGGACCAGCGTGTGTCCTGCCAGGGGCTCAGAGGTCCTGATCAGCACCTGGGCTCTCCAGCCTTGAGGTCCCCAGGGACACTTACAAGGTGTGCTGCCCCCCATGTGGGAGGTGGGGCACTCCGTGAGCAGTGATTCCTGGCTGAGTTGGGTCTGGTAAGATCAAATCTCATAAACTATGGCCTGAGGCTCCATTTCCCCGGGGCCTGGGCCCCGCCTGTGGCCAAACTTCTCAGGCTACAGTCAGGGCTGTCACGGTCCCCACAGAAGCTTCTGGGGACGCTGTGGGTGAGGAGTGGGGACTTACTAAGTCCTGCCAAGGGCATCCAAGAACATGCTGAAAGCTCCTAGTTAAGACTGTTCAGAAACGGTTGGCGGGCCATTCCCCATACTTGATTAGTTCTGTAGAACACTGGCCCACAACCCCACTGCCTGCCTGCCTAGGCCAAGCACTGTGCCAGGACCGGGAAGGGGAAGAAACGCAAGCAGGATTTGTACCATGCCAAGGGGTGGAGGTGTCACAGGCTGCCCAGTGCTGCAGAGGCTTGTAGGAAACAGACGAGGACGTGTGACAAGACAACAACATGGAACTCCAAACAAACTTGTGTCTCTTCCCAATGTTACCTGGCAGAAATCCCCGAGTAGTTTCCTTCCTGTTTCTTTGACATCACCTCTAATGTGGCATATTCAGTGTGTCCTGAGGGTGAATTGAGGCGGCCACGGCCAGACCTGATCGGCAGGAGTGGAGGAAGCTGTGGAACCAGAACACGCACTAGCTCACCTCGAGGGCGGGACACAGGGGGATGCTTGGAGCTTGTCGGAACCAGGCTCCCTGGTGAACGAAGGCCTCAAAGGCAAAAGTTCCTCGCCTAAGGAAAAGCCTGGATTATTTACTCCTGGCACTGAAGTTGGGGAGATTCAGCACTGGAGAACCACAGCTGACCTATAGATTTTTTCTTCTGCCAAAAATACCTTGTGTTCTAATTTTCTGACCTTTATTTCAAAATTCCTAAAGCACCACTGGTAACATCCAGTTAGCCAAGGTGGAATAACAGGAGTCCTATTTACCCTCCTGCCCTGAACACTGAAAACAAATCCATAAAACATGGTTTTCAGATATGGGACATCAGAAAGCACAAGACAGTAATCGCCAAGAGGCAGAGCCCACGAGATGGGCTCTGGTATTGTCTCTCAGGCCTCTCCCTGCACTGAGAGGATGGAGCGTGGAGTCTGGGGAGGCCACAGACTGTGCAGACCAGAGACCTGGAGAAGGGGAGAGAGAGCGAGCTGGAGATCGGCACAGGGCCCCTCAAGTCTCCAGCTGACACTGATCAGTGCATTCCCATGAGGAAACCCCCTAGGACTTGGGAAATAACTGCCCACGAGGACAAGGCAGCACCAGCTCTGAGCTCACATGAAGCTGGGAACAGCTTGCATCCCCCTCCAGAGTGGAAACCTCGTAAATCATGGAGCACAGAGTAGACAAGGTTATAGCTTCAGCAGTAGGGAAATTAGCTCTGCATAAAAGCCTGTCTGGTCCTGCCTAACAGAGCTTGAGGGCCAGCCTCAAAGCACGACTGTGTCTACATAACTTAGCGGCATCCCAGAACAAAGGTCAAGAATATCTGCAGGAATGCAAAGACATCCAATGCCCCACAAAGGTAAAATTCACAAAGTCAGTATCCAATCAGAAATTATTAGGCATGCAAAGGAGCAGGAAAAACTCAGAGGCATCAAACAGCTCAATAAAGCCCATGCAGCCCCTCGTTCCACAGTTGAGACCAAGAGTCCAAGATGTTCCCACCCTGCCCAGAATTCTGAGATGGGGACCGGGAGGGGCACAGAAGCCAATTGGGAGCAGGAACCAGTCCCTCTCCCACTACCCACATGGCTTCCTGACGTGCAGGGCTCCTCTTTGAGAAACTGAGGGGTCCTTGGAAGTAGGAGGGGAGGCAGACACTAGGACGGTGACCAAGAACGAGCCCCTCACCCAGGAGCACACACCTGCGGGTCTGCCCATCTTGACCAGCAACCAGACGGGTCTGGGGGCACTGAGGAGGAGAAAGGGGCCTTCTGCCATGGCCCCCATTAGAGGTCGCACCGTCCTCTCCTTCCTCCCCGAGAACATCCTGCTTGTCCCAGTCAAGGGCTGAAAACCCACAAGACCAAGTGGGGAAATAACAGACACCATGAGACATCAAGTCCAATTCATAGAAGAGCTGTTCGCATCTAGAAACAGCATGGAACACGCACGATTAGTAACAACGGCAGAATCATTCTGTCCCCAGTGAGAGCTGTCAGTCGTCCTGTAAATCATTACCAAATGCTTCAACACCATGTTTAGGGCAGAGGTTCAAAGTAATATCCTCTCTTTACAAAAATCAAGAAGCGAAGAGGAGACAAGGGTGCTACATGAGCGGGAAGAACTGAGTTCAACACTGCAATGGACTGAGGCTTAGAACAAAGTTGTCTGACAACGCACGTTACCATTGCACTGAAGATAAGGATTCTCAAGAGGGAAATGGCCGTCATTAGAAATGTCTACTACTTTTCTGGATATTACATTTATTTGGCTAAATCAGGATTTTAGTTTTCACCACCATTATTTTTTCCAGGATCTATAAATAGCACAGCAAATGCCACGTGGAGTTTGTTCAACATCTGAATGGAGGCACACGTGTGCCGAGTCCACACAGAGGGCTGGAGTCTGGCTCCCCAGCGTCAGAATGCTCTGCCCCATGCAGCTCCTTCTCCTCTCCATTCCTGGGTGATAAGATCCTGGGTGATCTTATCGTGGCTTCCAGTATGCACGGTGCTTTCTCTGAGTCAGCAGACCCTGGGGCACCCCCAATTCCACTCCCAGCCCTGACCCAAGGCTCCCATGTGGTCCAGCCTCTCCCAGCCCAGACCAGCTCTTACTCGCCCTGCCAAAGCCCTCAGCTTCACGCCTCTTATCAGCCAAGTGGGGAGAAGGATCATATGCCCATCACATGCTCCCCCCAAAAGCAGCTCAAATAGAAGCAATCAGTGGAAATGCTGGGAATAGTCACAGCACTAATCAAATACTAGATGGTGAAGAGCTCCCCATCCAGGGAATGGCTCCTGACTTCTCCCAACCCAAACCCGGCAGCCAAACAGCCCAGACACTGCACAGCTCTGTCCACTCCCCAAGTACAGCTGCCTGGCAGAGGGGGCCAGCTGCTGGGACAGGGCTCTGCACCCTGCCTCTGCCTGTCCTTTCTTCCCAGTGGAATGTCGGGGGAACCTTGGATGGGGTTCCTCCTCCCAAGATCCCCCCATATGCTGCCAGAGATGATGGGATACTGGATGCTTTTAAGGATCTGAGGGACTCCGTGTGCACGTGTGGGGTGGGGATGTGCGTGGGAGGGTCTATCCAGGCAACCACCGTGCACATGCCAACCACGCAGAGAGCCGCTAATCTCTAAACCTCCTACTCAGGATAAAAAAGCACTATCATATCATCCACAGCAATTTTGAAGGTCCTTTTCAGTTAACTCCTTGAGGTCCAGGCCCACCATTGCCCTACTTGAACAGCTGACTTTGTCAGCATGAAAGCAGAACTTGACACCTGTGCTTATTACCTTTCGTTGTTCTTTCTGACCATGTTTCCAGCCCGTTATGGTTTTTGGTGTCTGGATTATGACCCCACGAGAACCTTTCCTCACTCACAAGAGTCACTGGCACGTTTGCTACATGCCTGTAAGTCTCCACACAAGCCACCAACAGAGACTCGTCGAGCATGACGGGGCAGCCTGTGTCCCATCTGTGGGTCACAGCCTGAGGCCGATTCCTGCCAGCACTCCCTGCAGACAGCTTTCGAGAGACTCTCTCCTGTCCTGCAGCCTGAGTGTCTACACCTTGAACATCGGTGTCCTGGTCTTGTTGACGTGATCCAACTGCAAACCTCAGCGCAGGAAACTGCCTTCAGTGAGATGGGGCATCGCCTACTTTTAAAAATCACACAGCCACATAAGGCCAAATGTGTTCGATGCTCAGGAACATCACAAAGATATTCAACAAACACAAGAATGGACTCATAAGTGGTTTTCATTCCTTAAACATTTATGACAATGACGCCACCATCAAGAGACAGTCCTCATGGGCCAACACCTGCCAGCCTGGGCTGTGACTCTTACCTTTGTGTCACTGCCCTGATTCGAGGGAGGACACTGAGCCCAACAAGGTGGAGACACTGGCCACAGGTGGCACCTCCGCTGTGTGGTGAAGCGAAACGAGCTGGACCCGGCCGGCTCTGTTCTGAAGCCCACGCCCCACTGAGGGCGACACCAAGCATGTGGGCGCAGAGCCCGTGGGAAAGGGCTGCGGGCGCTGCTCCAGCGGGCACTCATACCACAGGCAGGGCAGGACTCTGGGTGACAGAGCCCTCCCTGTGACCCTAGGCGCATTCAAACCACTGCAGGTGGCACTGTGGCCCTTTCCCCTGGGGGAGGAATTCCCTCAGAATGAATCATTCGCACTCCCATTCGGACAAGCGCATTTGAAAAAACAAAATGATGACAAATTATCTTACCCCCTCGAGGGCTAAAGACCCAGAAGAAAGGCCCTGTCAAGTGTGTGGTTTTAAGTTTTGTCGCATCCCCTGGACCGCAGTTGCCCGCCTGCTCTTCTCTGTGTCCTGAGCGACACCGTGGCAGGGTCAGCCCAGGCTCCCAGTGAGGGGTGCTGCCCAGCCCGCGGGACCAACGGGCAGGTATCAGGGAGCTGTCCTCTCAGTCCTGGCATGAGGATGGACACTGGAGGGTGACTGTTTGCAAAACTGGTGGGAGAAAGGAATAAGGAGGCAGGTTCAGGATGTGGGACAGTGGCCAGGGCTGCAGGGCAGGGGAGCTGGACAGTGAGGAGGAGGCTCGGCCAGCACCTTGCGGATGCTCGGTGCCCAGGGTTGGTGAGCCCAGCTCATGGGGTGACCCCTCTGGCAGCTGGGCAGTGGGGGCCATGAGGGCTGTGGAGAGTGTGGGGAGAGGACTATTTCTACAGGACACAGGAGGAAGTGTAGATATTTCCAGAGACAGGGTCTGCCTTCTCAGCAGCTGCAGCCACACAAGGCCAGGCCAGGTCTGTGCCCTTCACCTCACCGTGCTGCCCACAAGCCCAGGCAAAGACACAGCCTCAGGACAGCAGCACACAGTTCGCAGAGCAAGCTCCCTCTTACTTCTCAAGGTCCACCTCAGGTTGAGCATCTTGGCCCACACTGACAGATGGGAAGCCTAGGCCAGGCGAGGCCACGTGGGGCGGGAGGCCCTCAAGGAGCCCTGCGGGACAGGTGTGCACTGGCAGGACCGCTGTTGGACCTCTGCCCACAAACCTGGGTGCTCCTGCACTGTGCACAGGTCCCAGCTGGAGTGGATGAGGAGGAGACCTCTGTGTGCCCCAAGTTTACGTGAGCATGAATGAAGCTATGTCTCCAAGGCAAGGTCATCCCTCATGAGCACTGGGGAAGAGACAACGCTTCAAACTGTGCCCAAGACAGAGCCTCTGGCTTCCTCCTGGTGTGTGGGTCTGATGCCCACACATACCTGCAGCAAACCCAAGCTCTGACTTCAAATGCCTGCTCACCTCCCACAGGGAAGGCAGTCTGGGCTGAGTCATGCCTTTCCTATCCACCAGGGTCCACCTCTCGGGTGTGTACATGGTGAGACTCACGTGGGCTCTGCCTCTGTAGCTCAGCTCCTCAAAAGGCGTCCATAAGTGAACAGTGAGATCCAGTCTCGGGAAATACCAACTTGGGCGATATCAGTGTGGCTGAGCGCCCAGGAGTCTGTCTCAGAGCCGAGGCTCCCAGGTGATGGCTCCATGGCACGGCGCAGGGCAGGCACTGCATGGGCAGCTGTCCCAGGATGCTCCTAGGAGGAGGGCCTGTTTTTGAGCCTCAGGGGCCATCTGGGCCCCTCATCCATGAAACACAGGTGGGCAGAAGGAGGCTGTACCTAGGAGCAGAGGCAGAACCTGATCCCAAGATCAAGATATTAAGTTTCCAGCATCCATAAACTCCCTCTTGCCTCTTCCAGTCAGAATGCCCCAAAGTCACTACCACTCTGACTTCTGTCCCCACAGAGGAGTTCTGCCTGCCTTTGAACCTCCTGAAAGAATCATACATCATATACTCTTTTATGTCTGGCTTCTTTCATAACTCTATGAGATTCATCCAGGCGTTTAAAGGCTGTAGTCTTTGTTGTTTCCACTGCTGGGGAGTCTGTCGTACGGAGATCTGTGTTTCACTCAGCCATTCCACTGTGGATGGTCACTCAAGTGGTTTCCCATTAGGGGCTGCCAGAATGACGTTTCTATGAACATGCTTGTATGTGTCTCTGGGTATCCCTGTAAGATTCTGCCTGGATAAAAAAGTCTCACTGGCTAAAAATGTCTGAGAGCTCCGATTTCTGACTTGTAGACAACCCGTAAGTGGGATTCACACATGAAGTTCTTTGATCTTAAGCATCAGGACAGGGAAGCTGAACAAGTGCACAGACGAATGGAAACTTACAAGGTTTTGGGTGGAGCTTGAATCTTGCAAGTGACTAGAGAGGGCTGTGTGTGTAAGGATGTCCTGTCATTGCTGTGGGAAGGTCTCGGAATCTCCCTGGCAGCTCAGCCAAAGCAAATGTGAGAGAACCCCTGCCTGGGATATTTGGGGAAGAGGAAATTATGAGAGAGATGAGGCTGGCAAAGCAGATTAGGGTCAGACTGCACAGGGCCTTGAATGCCAGGCTAGAGCATTTGGACTTCATCCCGTAGGCAATGGGGAACTGCCATATGTGTTAAACAAGTATCTTCCAGCATCCACACACTGCCCTGTAGGCGTGGCAAAGCTGACTATGTCACCTGTGGGCTCCTGGTGCCAGCTCTGAAGTCCTTACCTGTGCCAGGTGGGCGGGTGGTGCGTGGAGCCCTGTGCTGAGCTGAGTAAACTGTAGCTTGTTAGCAGGAGGTGATGTGGGGGCAGGAGAGCGAAGGGCTGGGTCTGCAGCCAAACCTCCTGAGCTCAAGCCCTGCCCTGCGCTCATCTGCTGCGGGGCCTTAGGAACACCACGCAACCTTGCCGCCATACCACTCGTCTGCGAAGCTGGGGCATTCGCAGTTTGCATATGCCAGTGTTGTTGAGAAGAACCAGTGAGCAGGGACTCGGAAGCATCTGGCACGAGCAAGCTCTTGGGAAGCATCATCTGAAACGGTCCTTATGGGATGACGCCAGTGGCTACAGGATGGAAGCATGTGGTCACTTCATGACATACACGCGTGGCTTTGCACTGACAGACGGCAGCCACACGTGCCGTGGGCAAACTCTCCTACACACGTGCACAGCCCACGTGCTAAGGTGCTCCCTGCTCAGCAACCGCCCAGACTTACTCACTAGAGACCTAGAGAAGAGACAGGAAATTAACAGGTCTCAGATTAGCCTCGAGCCACCTTTGCTTTAGCGATTCTCTGTTGGCCGAGTTGCCCAATAATCCAGAGTCTGAGGAGGACCTGCAGATGGTGGCAACACTCCCTCAGGCTGTTCACAGCAGGAAGAGAATGCTGCCTTCAGGGTGGGCTCTTCTTTGGGGCTGGGGGACAAGAGCTGCAGAACTTGGGAGAATCTCAGAAATGCAGGTGCCAGGTGCAGGTGTCCCACGAGAAGGCAGAGGTCTGCACAGGGCCTGCGGTCATTGCCCACGCAGCAAGATGACTGCAGCCGGGTCTGGGACTGACCACTCAGAACTGGCCAAGCAGTTCCCGCAGCACTGCCCCAGTGATCTAAATCAAACCCACACGCGGCAGCTGTCTTGCCTACACTGTTTTCTCTCTCACAAAAGGGGCTCCAAGGTCAGGACACCTCCAGTCTGGCAAAAAACAATGACAAAAGAGGAGGTGTGTCTGCGTGGCCTTACCTCCACGTACAGGAGCGGGAAGATGCCGATCTTGTCCCCCAACATGCCTTCCGCCCAGTTCTCGTCCACTCTTCTCAGCACAGTCAGAATCTCATCCTGGGGTTCCGGGGCCACCATGTGTGTAAACGCACAGACACGCACAACATAAAGGAAATGAGAGACTGGTTAGTGCTGTGGAGGCTGAGAAAAGATTCTGGGAATGGTTCTAAGAGGGTGTGTTGTCCATTCAGATGTCTGACACGTGAAAAGGTTGACCCTTCCACCTTCACCCAGGGGCGCGCTCTTTCTCTGTGGCGCTATTAATCATAGCTGCAGTGACCCCCAGATGGAAAAGCTTGGCAATTTACAATAGAGTTAGTGTTTTAAAACTCATGTTCCTATTACTTATTCAATGAAATAAAAATACTTGGAATAAAAATAAATTCAGCTAAGTATAAAACGTTTTTAACATTCTGGCGCCATCAAAGAACAAAAAAATAACCCAGTCCAACTACATTTATTTAGAGTCGTGGCTACATAAAGCTTTGAATTCTTAAAGCTCTTAAATTCTTTGGCATATTAAACAATACCAAGTGGAAATGCACAAAGTGGAAACAGACGGGAGGAGGAAGGAAGCAGCACGGAGCAAGGAGGACACTGCGGCTGGTAGGCAGGCAGGCGGCGCGGAAGGAAAGGCTCGGGACACTCACAGGTGCTGGGAGCCACGGTGGTGACCCCTGGCAGGGACGTGGGCAGGAGAGGTGGGGCAGAGAAAGGACTGGTGAGAGACGGGGATTAAGAAGGGGAAGCGACCAGAGAGGAACCCTGGGGAAAGAGAAACAACACGGCTGCAGCAAACGTCAAGAGGGAAAGGACTGTCCCGCCATGGGGACAGCCCACACCAAGGGGTCTCTCTCTGGCTAGCCGCATTCCCTCTCCCAGAACCGTCCTTCCTTCAGCAGCCAGGGTGCATTTCGGAGCCTCCCACTACCCCCCAGGCCCGTCAGCTTAACCTTCCCTTAGATCAAGAACCTCCCTGTCATCTGTCCTCAGGAGTCTGGGGAACACACTGGCCTGAGTGTGACTCTAAGGAGCTGAGAAGTTGATGGCCGAGAGCAGCCTACTGGAGTAGCCCCTGTCAGAGCCGAACGTACTACCTGCCTTTCCAAGAGCCTTCAACACTGCAGCGTGAAGCAACAATATGTGACTTGCAGACTGCCCTTAGGCTCAGAGGGACAGATGTTTCAGGCTGGTGAACCTCATGAAATTATCCAAGAAGCTGCTTCACTGTGAGACGAGGGACCACCCCATTTGGGGTATTCATCTAACGCAAGGTAACGTCTAGCGGAGCTGAGCACGTCTTTCTGAGAACACACAGAGAGGGGCTGGCGCAGGCTCCGTACTGGGAAGTTCCTCCAAGGTCTCTTCCAAATCTGCCCCTCTCAGGAGAACAGGGCAGGGTGTCGGGCGGCCAGAGGCAGTCCCACCCCTCATTTTCCCTGTCCTCTCCCCCAATTCCTTGGCTTTAAAAAACACCAAACAAATCAATTTGCGAAGTCACAAATTTGTGATCACCATTAGGGCCACCGCGGAGTACTGGCCCAGGGGGAGATGCACACAGGTGCCCCCGACCTCCACGCCTCACTCACCTCTCAAGGTCACAACCGGCAGCGTCCTAAGCCCAGTGGAGAGCTCAGATCAGCTGCAGAGGCCCCTCAGACCTCACCGGTCACACAAAGGGAAAGGTAATCAAAGGCTTCCCACAAGCCAGAGTTTTGCAATAGCAAAATATCATGCAAAACATTTAATTTTGTAAAAATTAAAAAGAAAATATCAGATTAATTTTGGTAAGAAAAAAAGAAAATACCATAATAGCTACATTATTATTTAACACTGGTTTAGAAATTAGAGCCAAAGAAATCAAAGAAAAAAAATAAGTAGTATAAATATTGGAAAGAAGGGAATACAATTTTCTACCTAGAAAAACAGAGTAACAACTAAAAATTAGAATAAATAAGAATTTAGGAAAGGCTGCCAATTTTAAAATGAATACATATGGGCAGTCCCATATACCAGCAATAATCAGTTAGAAAACGTGATTAAAAGTGGCTAACCATTAAAAAAAAATTAGATCTCTAATCCACTGTATATGCCAAGTTAATTTCATAAGGATTAAAGGCATAAATGTTAGGGGAAAAACCCTGAATGTCCAAGAAGAAAATAAGATGTTTCATCTTGAACTGGGGATAGTATTTCAAGGTACGTTAACAAAGATTTGGGTACAGCAAAACCAAATACTCTACGTTAAAAATTGCAGAAACAAAACGAAAAGGCAAATAAAGTAGAAAAATACTTGCAGGATGTATGAGAGACAAAGGCTGAATATCTTTACTGAATAAAGACTCTAAAAAACAGTGGGGGAAAAAGACAGATACCTTAAAAGAAAAAGAGGTCAAGAGCAAAATCAGGGAACTCACAAAAGAAGAAAAGCAAATTGCCATTAAACACAGTTTAAAATGTTATAGCTGACTAGTAATCAAAAAAACACAATTTTAAACAAGAGATTCCTTTTTTTTGATTCTTTTCCTGTCAAATCAGCAAAGATGAACACGAAGCCTCTCACGGGGCTGGCCAGTGTGCGGGAAACAGGGACTTCCCCGTTTTGGTGGGATGTAAATTTGGGGTGGGGTGTTTAGTGACTCCTATAAAGCATCAGCGCCGTGGAGGCCTGCACACCCTCTGATCCGACAAGGCCATATCTCGGAACTCCATCCTAAGAACACTGAAGTGTGTGGAGAGTCACTACTTCCCAGAAACCTCCACAGGAATCAGTGCTGAGCTAGGAAAACCTGAACCACAACTGATGCCTGCAGGCCCAGTGTGGGCAAGTCTGACAGATAAAATTCCAGGGGGACCCAGTCACCAGGAGGCCTACATCTCTGTGAGTCATACCTCAAGGAGCCCCACAAGGTCCTCACTGAATAGCAAAGAAAAACTACCTCATGCATCTGGCAGGGAGAGGGGGAAAATAACTGTTTTGAAATACGCCAAAGTATTCTGTTCTTAATAATGTCTGCCCCCATGAGAAGCTAGTTAATCCAGAACCTCACCTGTTGGGGTTTTATCAGAGACTAACCTACCTGGGGAAGGGAAATACCTGACTCCAGCCCACTGTAGCCATCCTCTTCCACCTAGAGAGAAAGGGGAAAACTGAGAAGCATTGGTGAAGTTCACGGTCCAGAGGCGCAGGCTCACCAGAAGTCTAATCATATGGCTACAGAATGCTCAGGGCACCCCTGCCCCCCACATCTAACCATCACATCGCTAAAGGCCTATTTATAATTCTTTTTACCCAGTCCATTATGTCTTGTATCAAGAAAAAATTACAAGACATACTAAAAGGCAAAACAACAACAACAACAACAGCAACAACAACAAACCAGTTGGAAGAGACAGAGCAAGCATCAGAATCAGATTCAGATGTGGCAATTGATGTTAGAATTACCGGACCAGGAATTTAAAACAACTACGATTAATAATTGAAGGCTCCAATGTAAACAGTAGTCAGCATGCAAGAACAGATGGGTAATATAAGCAGAGGGATGGAAATTGTAACAAAGAACCAAAAAGAAATGTTAGCTATCAAAAGCACAGTAACAGAAATGAAGAATGCCTTTGACAGACTCGGTAGACTGGACACAGCTGAGGAAAGAATTGCCGAGCTCGGGGATATCTTAATAGAAATCACCAAAATGGAAAGGCAAACAGAAAAATACCAGGAAGAAAAAAAAAAGGAACAGATATCCAAGAACTGTGAGACAACTACAAAGCAAGAACTGTCAGGAAATTACATACATGTAATGGGAATACCAGAAGGAGAAGAAAATATCTGAAACAATGATGACTGAGAAGTTCTCCATATTATTGCTAGATACCAAACCACAGATCCAGGAAGCTCAGAGAACAACAAGCAGAATAAATGCCAGAAGTACCGCACCTAGGCATATCATTTTCAAACTACGTAAAATAAAAGATAATGAAAAAATCCTGAAAGAAGGCAGAGGGGGAAAAATACCATACTACTGATAAAGAAGCAAATATAAGAATTACATCTGACTTTTCAAAACCATGCAAGCAAGAGTGGAGTGAAACGAAGTGTTGAGAGTAAAAACCCATCAACCTATTTGCAAAAGACAATGATATAAAGGACTGTTACCCAGAATACACACAGAACTCTTAGAACTCAAAAATAAGAAAACAAACACTCTGATCAAAAAATGAGCCAAAGACTTTCACCGAGGAAGACACCTCACCAAAGAAGATATACAGATGGTGAGACGGTAAATAAGAACATGAAAATAGGCTCCACACCACATATCATCAGGGAAATGCAAATTTCAGCAACAATGAGATACCACTACACACTAATTAGAATGGTCAAAATCCAGGACACTGACAACACCAAATGCTGGTGAGGACATGGAGCAACAGGAACTCTCATTCATGGCTGGGAAGAATGCAAAATGGTACAGTCACTTTGGAAGACAGTTTGGTAATTTCTTACAAAACAAAATATACTTTAACCAAGCAATCCAGAAATCATACCTCTTGGTATTTACCCAAAGGAGCTGAAAACTTATTTCCAAACAAAAAGCTGCACATGGACATTTAGAGCAGCTTTATTTGTTATTGCCAAACCTTGGAAGCAAGCAAGATGTCCTTCAGGAGGTGAATGGATAAACAAACTGTGGCACATCAAGACAATGGAATGTAACTCAGTGATAAAAAGAAAAGAGCTATCGAGCTATGAAAAGACATGGAGGAAACTTAAATTCCAAGTGAAAGAAACCAGGCCAGGCACGGTAGCTCACATCTGTAATCCCAGTACTTTGGGAGTCCAAGGTGGGAGGATCACTTGAATCTGGGAATTTGAGACCATCCTGGGCAACACAGTGAGACCCCATCTCTACAAATGAAATTGAAAAAATTAGCCACCGGTTGTGGTGGTGCATTCCTATAGTCCCAGCTACTCAGGAGGCTGAGCCAGGAGGATCACTTGAGTCTGGGAATTAGAGACTGCAATGAGCTGTGATCATGCCACTGCACTCCAGCCTGGGTGACAGAATGAGACCCTGTCTCCAAAAAAAAAAAGCCAATATGAAAAGGCTGCATACTGTATGTATGATTCCAACTGTAAGACATCCTGGAAAAGGAAAAACAAAGATTAGTGGCTGGGCCGGGCGCGGTGGCTCATGCCTGTAATCCTAGCTCTCTGGGAGGCCGAGGCGGGCGGATTGTTTGAGCTCAGGAGTTCGAAACCAGCCTGAGCAAGAGCGAGACCCCGTCTCCACTAAAAAATTAGAAAGAAATTAATTGGACAACTAAAAATACATAGAAAAAATTAGCCGGGCATGGTGGCGTGTGCCTGTAGTCCCAGCTACTTGGGAGGTTGAGGCAGGAGGATCGCTTGAGCCCAGGAGTTTGAGGTTGCTGTGAGCTAGACAGACGCCACGGCACTCTAGCCGGGGCAACACAGTGAGACTCTGTCTCAAAAAAAAAAAAAAAAAAAAACGATTAGTGGCTGCTGGGGCTTAGAGGGGAGGGAGGGAAGAACAGTCAGAGCACAGGGGATTTTAGGGCAGTGAAACTACTCCATATGATACTGTAATGGTGGGTCTATATCATCATACATACGTCCAAACCCATGGAATGTGCAACACCAATGTCACAATGTCACCAATGTGAACCCTGATGTCAACTCTGGACTCCGGGTGATTCTGACATGTCACTGCAGGTTCCTACCCTGGGGGGGACGTTGCTAACGGGGGAGGCTGTGCATGGGTGGAGGCAGGGGGGTATACGGGAAATCTCTGTACCTTCCGCTCACCCTTGCTGTGAGCCTAAAACTGCTCTAAAAATATAAAGTCTATTTTTAAAAAGCTAATCACACCATAGAGCAATGAAAATGAACAAACTACAGTGCCCTACAACAGCATGGGTGTAACTTACAAATGTAATATTGAGAGAAAACAAAGTCAGACACAAAACTATATCGCGTATGAGTCCCTTTATTTGAAGTTCAAGAACAAACACAGCTCACCTATGGTGTCAGCAGACTGGGGGAGGATGGGGGTGGATGGGCAGAGGCACAGGGTCCTGCCACTCTGGACTGAGGAGTGATTATAAGGATGAATTCTGTTTGCGACAGTCATCAAGCTGCATGGTTATGATTAGTCACTTTTTGGTATATTATATATGATATTATATAGTAATATAACATCTTATAAAAGATTTTTTTAAAAACGTAATAGTGCATGCAGTGTGGACACGTCACAGCACACTCTGAACACTGCGTTCAGCCCCAACACATCCCAATGGGGACATTCGTACTGAGGAAGCTGAGCATCACGGGCTTAGCCTAGAACCAAGTCAAACCCTGCCAGGCAAGGAGGGGACGGGTCACTGAGCCCGGGAAATGAGAGCACTGTGGGGCCATGGTTGCTGTCTTAAGCTCTGGCATCATTACCACTCCTAAGGGCCAGGCTTCTCGGGGTCACCGAGAGACTGCGATTAGCACCCAGGGCTCCAGTCACCGAGGGGCAGACAGGGCTCCCCCATGAGACAGGGCTGTCCAGAGACAGGTGTTGCCTCAGAGGCCAGGGAACTGCTCATCACTCCCAGTGCTAAGCGGGGCCAACCTGTTCCTCATCGAGCCACCAATACATACGAGCACCCCCTAAGTGCCAAGCCCTGGGAGGGCCTTAGGCTGAGTGGGGAACTATCCCCTCCCAAGAGGGTGGAGGGGGCTTTCTTGTAAAGAGATGATCATCATCCAGATCAAGGAAAGTACATTAAAACCCGCCACGCTGCAGTAAGCGAGGCCCCACATCCAAGCATGTGAACTGCTGTGCTGCCGTGAGGTCAGTGAACGGGGCAGGTGAAACCTGCACAGCTCCATCTGGCTACAGGATGCAAGTCCAATGTGGACCCAGCTGTGATTTGGTGGCACCTGGTGGCAGTGTCTGTTCTGGCTTAAATATTGACGGAGGCAATTCTGGTTCCTATGCTGGCTGGGACCTCAGGACAGTGGCAGGATTAAGAATGCCCCTGTTTATTGGTTGGCACCCATTTCAGCATAGAGGCTGGGCCAGGAGAACACTGGGGTACAGGGGGCCAGCACTCTCCATACCTAAAAGTAAGGAACTAACTTTGCCAAAGATCGTCGAGGAAGTTTTCCCCCAGCTCTGTCTCTAACCGAAACTCCCACAATGGGACAACCCCCAAAGAGGAACGTTTGAGTGTCGAGCAATGAAAATACTCCCTTCTAGCATGTCAGGGTGACCAGCATGAAATCTCGTGTGTTCTGGCAACAATAATGACTTCTCCAGCCCCACAGCAGGACCAGGAAAACAACAGCCAACTTTTCATGGCTAGATCATACCAGGTCTCTGATTTGTTGTCATGTTTTAAAAATCCAGAGCCTTTGCTTTCAGAAGGACAAGAAAAGAGGAAATATGTACTCTATAGACTCTTTCTTATTTGGAGAAATGCCTCCTCCTCAAAACACTAAACAGGCTTTGTATAGGAAGATGGCAAGGCTGATCTGTATGGGTTGGACATGAATTTTAAGTTGCTGCTTCATAGAGAAGGATGTCCCCTGGGCTCTCTACTCTCTCTCTCCTAGCAGGTACACATGCTGAATATGGAGCTCCCAATGGCTGCAGAACAAAGCCATGTTCAGGGGACCATGCAGGGACAACACCTGTGCCGTTGGTCCCCGTAGTGCTGTGCTCTATGTCACAGGCCAGCAAACCTTTTCTAGAAAGGGCCAGAGAGTAACTATTTCAGGATTTGCAGGCCAACTACTCAACTCTCCATTGTAGCATGACAACAGCTATAGAAAATATGCAAATGAACAAGCATGGCTGTGTACCAGTAAAACTTTATTTACAAGAATAGGTGGCAGGCAGGATTTGGCCAGCGAGTCTTAGTTTATCAACCCCTGTTTGACATAGGTGAGTAAACTAAGCCAAACCAGACACTGCAGGCTTTGCTGATAGTCAGGTTTCTGGGCCAATATGGCAGCATTCACGGATTTTATGAATGAAACTTGTTTCCATGACATAATTTCACTTTCAGATCAAAACTCAATTTCATGTACAGGTTTTATGTCAAGCGCTCATTACTCACTGTGGGCCAGTAGACTTCCATATGCTGTTTTCCCCGTTCCCTGATATTTCCAAGTTTTGCAAATACACCAAATGCCATTGCCATATGGCAGTGGCTCTCCTTTGTATTCAGGTGGTCTCAGGGTGGTCCTAAATGATTGTAAGTCTGGGCTATGAACATAAAATGGTTATTAAAAAACCATATTGCCTTGTCGTGTGGTTATGTTTCTTTCACAAGGCACAGTGGTTAATACATTTGCAAAGGATTCAGGTGACATGGTAGGGCTCACCATCTATAAGTGCCCTTTAAATTGCATTTTTAACTCATTTACCCGACTTTTCCAAAGTTTGTGCATTCGTTTCTACCTGGGGAAAAGGACAGCTATGAAAACAGATGGGCCTCTGTGACAAACAGAGGCTGCGGGTCCCAGCGCTGATACTCAACCTCCCTGCCCCTCTCGGGTGCCCCTGGAGGTAGCTGGCAGAGCATGCAGTCCTTTGACACCACTTTAAGGGTATATCCAGGCAAATGTCACAGCTCACATATCAAGTATTTGAGGGCTCAGCCTGAAATGCCACCATCACTGCAAACCCTGGAGAGTTCCCTCAGGAGCTCTGGATAAACCAATATCCCAGGGCCTAGTATTTCCCTCTCCTAAACAAGCTGTGTGCAATATCACATATAAAAACGGTCCCCGAAGGGCCATGAGTAGTCAACAGCCCTGCGCTCCTCCTCAAGGCCACCTGAGCTCCTCCACTGTCCTCTCTCACCTGTAGTCAGTGGTTTCCAAGCAGCTGTAATGAACGAGAGCCCAGAGAAGGCCCTGGCTCTGCTGGCCGACCTTGGCATTGGGGCTTGTGGGGTGTGGGCTGCCAGCTGGGCCGGCCACACCAGCGTCCCAACACACACAGCTCCTGTTGGCAGCACACAGGCTGGCCACTGATAGAGGGCTGAACCACTCTGTTTCACAAAGAAGGGAAAATTAAAAAGAGAAAAGCTCAGAAACTCTTTCAAGCCTTTTGTTGCAAAAATAACACAAAATTGTGCCTCTGATAGCCACCTGTCACTTGCAGTGAGGCTCTTAAAGAATGTTTAGCTGCCATCAATCCCCTACAAAGCAGACCAGCCCCGTGTGTTCTGTGCTGCTGGCCTGCCGAAGTCCTACAGCCCCCGGGGCTTTCCCCGTTCCTAGCCCCACTCACTCATCTGCTCCGGAGGCTGCCCGGGGCCCAGAACTGCTCAAAGACAGGCAGAGGCAGACCCCTTGGGGATCTCTGGGCTGAGGGGAATCTGTAGTCACAGGGTAGGTCCCAGGTGGAAGGATAGAGGTCAGAGGTTGCACCCTCTCAGAGCTGGGACACCTTGCCTGTACACAGACTCAGGCAGGTGACAATGCCTCACCCTGCCGTCTGCCTGTGGCTCGTGAGCACCCAAGGGCAGGACTCTGACTCTGCTGTGCCCACCTCACTATCCCTGGCGCTGAGCCTGGCACTGGGAACACAACTCAGTGTTGACAAATGTCTGAGGAGTGAGGGAGCAGACCACGGAGCCTGGGCGACAAGACACGAATGATCCCAGCAACAAGGCCTGCTGCCCCCGGCAGAGCGCTCAGCCTCCAAGTCCCCCAGGCGCCCTTCACCGTCTGGTGCTGGGGGTGGGCAGTGGGTGGGTCAGGACCCCACCCGAGGAGATAGTGCCACGTGACCGTGAACACCTACATCTCAGAAGGAGAAGAGGGGTGTGGGGTGTCCCAGCCCATGGGGAAGGTACGCTAGGGAGCTAGCGGGATCAGCTGGAGAGAGAACCCACCAGGAGGCCGGCGCAGCAGGGGAGAAGTGGGCCAGGGGCCAGCAGCAAAATAAGGCCTGCGAGGGAGCCAGGCGCTGGGCCAGTTTGGGCCTGTGGACAGCACCCACTGTTTTCGAGGGAGGTGGGAAGGCATTTAGGGTCCTGAGCAGGGGCTCCACATGGCACAGGTTGGAGAGGTTCGTCAAGTGCCCCGGGAAAAACAGGCCGGGCCTCTGCAGTGACCAGGGGCCAGGAGAGAAGAGCTCGCATTCTGTGTAGGTTCTGAAAATACTTCCTGGCAAATCTTCAGATAGAGCCCATGCTTTGCCTACAAATCAAAACTACTACCTGCAGTTTCTGAGAGCTCCACCTTGACGTCGGAAGAAGGCCCGGGCAAGGGTGCTGCACAGCACAGCGGCGGCTGGGAGGAGGAATGTGCGACGCAAGAGCCCACGCAGGGGACCTGGGCCCTGTGGGTTTCTCTGATAACCTCAGGGAGACGCAGCCCAGGCAGGTTTCAGGAAGGGAAAGACTGACTGGGAGCCGCCGCCTCTCTGTGGGCTTATCCCACTTTGGTTCATGGCTACGACACGGAAAGGGCATGAAGCAGAGGCTTTCCCTGGTCTGCTCAGCCCCCAAAGTGTCTGCATTACCACTCAGGGAGCAGCAGAGATGACACTGCGGATCGGGAGGCTTGCCCGGTGGCTGGCCCTGGGAAGGGGACTGTGGCCTGCACACAGGAGCTGGACACTATTCCCCTCGGGGAATTCCGTCCCCGATTTAGCCACCAGGTGAGTGACAGCACAGCAGACTAGTCCTGGAGACTCTCAGCTCTCCACGCAGTGCGTGCCTTACAAGGACGCTTATTTTCCTGCGAGTATTCTGGGCTAACAGAAAGTGACATGCACGTGTGCTGTCTGATGGGACTGCAACTTTTCCTGAAACAGGAAGAAAAGGAGAAGGCAGACAGCAAATATTTATTGAAATGCTTATTTTGAGTTTGGTTCTTTGAATGCCTTTGCTCATGTAATCCGAATATCAACTCCGTTTTATAGTCTAAAAAGAGACTCAAAGACTAAGTAAATGTTGCAAAGTCACCATACATTATTAAAGAAAAGCATCATGATTTGAATCTGCATCTACTTGACTCTAGAGCCTAAACTCTGTCTATATTTGATTTTTATTCTTCTTAGTCTATACCCAGGCCACTTCTTTACTTGCTGACTCCAGATAGAACATATCTGAATAACAAAACCATTCCCTGGAGAGGAAACCAAGCTGCAATGAACCAGCATCGATGCCAAAGCACTGAAACCGTTGGTCCCTTGAGGCATGATACACAGGGAGGTGTCAGAGCCAGCCTCGTGCAACTCAGCCTCGTGGGGAAGTGAGCTGGTCACAGGCACCGTGGGAGGGAAACGGCAGGCAAGTGCCAGCAACAGGAAGTAGAAATTGAGCAGAGAGAGTCATGAGGCATTGCCCGTGTCCCTTAAAGCCTTTATTTGGAGGCGTTTAGAAGTGAGAAATGCAGCAGGACAGGTCAGTTAGCAGGGGTAGCATCCCCCGCCCAGCCCCGCTCTCTGAAGGTCAGAGGGACACCATGGGCATGGTGGGAAGGTTACATGGAACATGGTGGGGGTGTCACAGCATGGTCCCTTTAGGAATCACACTCAGGGGCTTCTGATTGCCCACATTAACCTACAGGATTCAAGAAAAGAAAGTCCTTGAACAATCTGTGATATGACACTTCCACTCCTGTGACCCCCCGTGGGAACAGCCACTGCATCCTGTAACAGGAGATGCTGGGGCCTGCCTGTGGCTGGCGCCTCTGCCCCTCAATCTCAACCCAAAGGTCACCTTCCAGGGAGTCCGCATGACCACACCCACCTCCAGGTTTCTTATAAAATATGCAATATGAAATTCTATCATTGACTATTCTGGAGCCCTCACTAAATGCCTAGTATCTGTGTCCTGGGTGGCCCAGCATAGCTCACTGGCTGCTGACCTATCTTCTGCACACTCCAGCAAGTCCATCTCTGTCCTGCACACATAGCATGGTACCTCGCACAGAGTCAGGGCCTGGTACATTTTTTTGAAATAAATAGGTAAATGCCCCTTTGTCCTCTTGTCCAGTGGGCTCTGGCCTTCACCCTGGAGTCACCTGTGGAGTGGAGCAGGTTGCATGGTGGTGTTAGGAAAGGCAGGCCTTTGCTTCTGCCTGGAGAATCTGGCCCTGCCTGCAGGCCCCAGGGCCCCGCAACTGTCGTTCACAGCAAGGTCCCCTGATTGCCTCCTCCTGTGAGGCCCTGTGAGGGGGACCTGCACTCTGTAGGTGGAGCTGTCTGAGCCTGGAGGGACCTGGAGCCATTAGGAGTCTGTCTCCTTAGCAAAGTCCCGCTGGACCCCAAGAGGTCAGGGTCCCTGCCCTTGGTGATGAGTGACAGCAAAGAGCACCATGGCCCCCAGGAATATCCTCTCTCTGGGAGATTCCCCAGAGTCCACTGGGCAGAGAAGCAAGGTGGGGGTTCTGTCTGCCTAACACTCTTGTCCCCAGGCTGACAGGGAGAGGGACAGAGAGGCCCTGTGCTGGCTTCCCGGGAAGCTGCACCAGCTTGATGACAATGGGAATTAGCATCAGAACACCTTGATGGAAGGAAGGAAGGAAGAGTTAAAGCCCTGAATGAAAAATAGATTATTCACTGTCAGACTGCACCATAGAACAAGACATAAATAGCAGCCATGCACAGGACATGCCAATTTTGTTCAAAAGTGGTATGCAGGGCACTCCTGCAGCCCTGCAAAGAGTGTGGTGCCATGGCCACGTTCCTCACCGAGAGACACGGGTTGGGGGAGCAACAGTGGCCTCTCAGAGTGCAAAGGCAGAAGTTTGAGTCAGAATTCCAGCTCTGTTTTTCACAACTGTGCATGTGTGTGTGTGAGAGACAGAGGCAGAGACAGACGGAGACAGAGACAGAGAGACCGAATGAGAGGAAACCACAAGGACTTCTCAGCATCTAAGGAACATGAGGACCCCACTGCAGGGAAGAATCCCCCGTGTGGGGAAGTGAGAGGAAAGCGAGCGTTAACATCAGAGATCTGAGTCAGCACTGGGCTCTGTTACTTACACCTGGGGGGTGCAGGGAGGGAAGGAGGAAGGAGCAGGACAGAGCAGCAGCCGGGTAAGTTATGAAACTGCTCTGAGCTTTGGTTCCCCCGTGGAGAAAACAAGGTTCCAACTACGTCCCTTGGACCCCAGGACAGCTGCAAAGACAAGGGTCCAGTGTGTCCATCAGCACTTGGCACAGATAATTACTCAATGGGAACCGCAGGACAGCCAGCAACCAGGCCCCATGTAGGTCGCTGGGTTCCCCCGGACGGCTGCTGGTCGGTGCTATTTAGTGTGTTACCAAAGCACGTCGTCTGACCCAGGCTCTCCACAGCCTCCCACGCGCCTGGGCGTCCTGCGCTGGTGCCCTGGAGGATGGGGCTGTGACGTACTGATGTGGGCCCGGCTGCCCCTTCCCTGCAAGCTGAACAGGATCCTTGTGCAGTTTCCCCTCACGAGCCCCTCTTGCCTCAGTCAGTGCATAGAACCACAACCCAGGTTAACCAAGGGTCCCTGCTCCAATGCTGACAGTGGCTCACGTTACCGCTGGAGGTGCCCTGCCAGCTTGTGCCACCTTATGTCATTCCACAAAAACAATCACTGCCCCGTTCACGGAGGCACAGGGAGCGAGGCAGATGGTGCGCCTGGGGCTCAGGGAGGAAGCTGCTGCCAGGCTGCAGGCGCTTGGCTGGGAAGAGCGGGGTGGCGCAAAGGCCATGTAGGCCAGTGGCTGACCCCGGGGCTCACCTCACCTTGGTGAAGGTCAGACAGTCCTTGTCCTGGTCTTTGTCCTTCATCTCGAAGTCATAAAGTGCTTTGCCCTGGGGCGGGGCCGGCGGCAAGGGCCTGACGCACTGGATGTAGCTGGCCGGGAGGAAGCCCCGCGAGCCCCGCAGCTCCCCGTGGTACCAGTTCTCATCCACCTTGCGCCGCAGGATGATGACATCCCCTTTGTTGAACTTGAGGTCGCCAGGTTCTGTCCCCTCGTAGCTGTAGAGGGCTTTGCCGTAGGGAAGCTGGGGAAGGTTCTGAAAGCAGAAGATAATGCAAGGTTACTCAGCACGGCTGCCCTGCACGCTGCGGCAGACCCGCGCAGCCTGGCTGTTCCCAGGGGCTTCTGCGTCACAGGAGCAAGCAAACTCCATGGCCCCACCGAGACAAGAGGGTCCCCACTGTAGTAATTCCCCCTAAATAGCACATGTGGGGGCCACGCACTGCCTGGGGCCTTGCACACAGACCGGCTCGTTCTGTGCTGAAAAGGACTCTGAAGCAGGTGTCAGCTTATCTTCTCTCACTAACCTGAGGCACAGAGAGAGGGAAACCTGGCCAAGCTCCATACCTACGAGTAGTAGGTAGAATCAGAACGCAGGAGGTCTGGGCTCCGGAACGTTTTTACACACTACTCTGTGCTGAATCATTTTCTGCTGGTTCCTGTTTCTCAGCAACTTTAGTCTCAAAAGCTACCAGATTTCCAACAATTTTTCAACAAAATTTTCTTTACCTCATTTTCTGAACCCCCCTCCCCCCAGTAACTCAGAACACGCTGCTGCGGTGGGGAACCTGCGGCCTTCTGATTTGAGGATTGTTCTGTTCTCAGCACCAAAGGAGGCAAGAAAAGCTTCATCTTTCTCCGCTGCACCCCTTTAAATAAAAGGATTTGTTCTGTGAAATTTGGATTCAGCCAAAAGGCTGCACTTAAGGACCTAAAAGGCCGCAGTTTCCTGCCCCTGCAGGGGTTTCAAGCTGAGCGGCAGACCCGTGTCCCACAGACCGTGCTGCGCCCTCACACTTGGCGGACACCCAGCCAGCGGCGCACACTCGTGACGTCCAGATGAGAGACAACCCGGCCATGGAATGCAGAGGTCACTGCCAGGCACCAGAAGTTCTAACAAGTGGTCCCGGCTATCACAGGAACCCCCGTCCCCCAATCACAACACACAGAGTTCTGTTGCATGCAGCAGGCTGGTCCAGAAGTACAATTTCAAGGGCATAAAACCGTATCCTGCTAACATCGGGGATGTTCCTGTCATCCTGTCAAAGGTTCGCCAGCCCATCTTTGGTCTCAAACAGTGACTAGCTCTGAAACCCAAACAGTTCTTGGTGCTGTTCTGCTTGTAAGCACTACAGGGTCTATCGAACAATCCTGAAACCAGGCTGATGTTACTGTCCACTCCCTGGGCTGCTCGCCTGGCCCTGTTTCACAAAGATGGGGTGGCCACACGGTCTCCTTCCTTTTCTTTATGAGCGGCCAACACCTGCTCAACCAAGTGAGCTCTGCCAAAGGTCACTTCTGTGCCAGAGGAAAACCAAAGGAAAGCCTTGCATTGTCCCCGTGTCAATACCCAACAATTTGCCTACCAGAAGCTGCATTTTCTCACCAGGACTGTCCGTGCCAAGGAGTTCTTTAGTATTCGAATCAATCAATAGAGGCACAAAAGCCCGAAGCAGTAGTACATCGAAAAACTCTTTGTAGAAGACTTAATAGCATGTTGGCAACTCAATCATTCTACATTTATGTTTCAGCAACGTCAAACGACAGCAGTTAAGAGAGAACCTGCTGGCAAATTGACAAATAGCCACCACTACCCAATTAAATAGTAACACCAGAGGATTGTTCATTGCAGAGCTCTGAAAGGAAAAAATCAGTTTGCTTCCAATAATATTCATTCTGGATAGCTTTGTAGTGTAAGCACAATAGAGAGTAACAGGCCCCGATTTTAGAGCATGGAGGCGAAGGGGTAATTTGTAACGCAAGCACTGTGATCAGGCAGGGCTGGAAGAGGAGGCTGGCTGTGGGCCACCAGCACAATCCCCTGCCACGAGAGGGCCAGTCAGCCCCAGACCCAGGGGTGCCCAGTCAGGGGCGATTTTGTCTGAAGACATTTTGGTTGTCCCAGCCGGGAGGTGGGAACTTCTGCACCTGATGAGCAGATGCCCAGACAGTGCCCAACAGCAAAGGATGACCCGGCCTGGAACGTCAGCAGGCTGGGAAACCCTTGCCCCACCCATTAGGTTAAATTTACAAAAAGACAGAGTCAGCTTTCTTGTTCTATTTAAACCTTAGTCTACTAGTACTTTAAAGTCAAACAGAAAAAGTATTTTCATGATCGAGTATTTTCACCCATGGAGACACTTAGATATTCATCAAGGTAAGAAGTTTTAAAGGAATAGTAAGAAAAGAACTTGCTGTTAAATTTTAAAAAACTGGCCTTAAGGAGATGCACAAAGGCGGCTTCACTTTGTCACAGAACAACTCCATTTCCTTCCATTCCCAAACAACAAGGGTGAAGCTCAAAAGCAGTAGTATTCTAACTGCCACAGATTCTTTGTGGCTGTTTGGTGACTTTTGCTGCTATCAATAACAATGGTCAGCAAGAAAGGCTAGAAGTGCACCTCTGTTTCCACGGCTCTGCTTCCTTCTGTGGCCGCTCATGCTGCAGAGCACACAGGTCTCCCCAAACTCCCCCGCGTGATGGGGACACTGGGTTTCCATCTGGCCTCCCACCACCAGCCTTCCCCAGCCTGGCTGACACAGAGGCCACCTGCAGGTGCTGCTCACACCCATGTGGCCCCACCCATGCTGTGCTCTCCTAAGTCCAGCACTACCCGCTGCCATGCCTGCCCCAGAACGGGACTGTGCCGTGTCCACCTGACAGCCCAGGACCCAGGAGGGTGCTGTCTATGTGCTGTTCATTCAGAGGCTCTTGTGTTGCTCCTGAGCCAGGCCTAGGTGGGGACGGGGAGTGGGTACAGTCAGAAAGGAAGGGTTTGGCAGGGCACCCCCATGAGCCAACATGCCTTGCGCAGACCTGGAGAAGGGCCCCCATTGTGCTCTTCATGGAAACCAGGGCGGGAGCAAGCCGCACGCCTCTGCAGATGCAGAAACAGGGGCAGCCCGGAGACCACACCCCTGAGGCCACCATTCCCCCAAGGCTCCAGGGGGGCCTGTCTGGCAGCCACGCTGGGCAAGGAGGCCAGAGAAGCAGGGAGGATGGTGCAGGTCAGGGCACAGAGCGCCCCCCAGTGCCAGACGCAGCATCTGACAGAGCCAGGCTGGCAGGGGTAATGAACCTTTTTAAGATGCAGGACACATTTCTGAGGGCAAAAACATAACAGTTAGAAAAGGTGCCAAGAGGCGGTTTATTCAGAGGGGCAGAAGCACCGAGAAACTGGTTCTCATCAGGCAATTCTCAGAATGGAGACACGCGGCATCTCTGCGGCGACCTTCCACCTTCACAGCCCTCTATGGGATTAACTAATCCGTCCACGGCAGCGCCTAGGGCGGCGGACGCTCTGAGGGGGAAGATGCTTCTGCTGATCTCGGGGCAGCGGCCTCATGCCCGCGAGTCCCAGGAGCCAGTCTCCTTCCTACCCACAAACGTGCTCTGCGTGTGACAGCCTCTCTCACGCCATGCTGTGCTCCCCTCTGGAGGAATTTTATTCAAACATTGCCACTAAGCTGCCATTATACGGGCTCAAGACATTAAGGAAGAGAAATGAAAGGAAAAAAGGGAAATACATCTGGGATGCCTATGGGACAATTAACACCAGCCACCCCTGCAAGGCATTAATAATAATTAAAACTCATAATGTCAATTTCACAGCTCATTACTCAGATGCGGCACACACATCTTCCTCTGGGCTTAATGTCCTACCCGTGGAGACAGGGTGCTCACACGTGCACAGCGGCACCATCTCCAGCTTTTATTGGGATCAAACAGACGGCAGCAGCTTTGATGAATGTGCCGCTGTGACGACCCCGAGGGGCCTCCGGGGCATGCTTCCTGCTCCCGCCGCCCGCCTGTGAGGGGAGGCGCCTGTGGCATGGGGAGGGGGCACAACCTGGCCCAGTCCTGCTCCTCCAGACCCCCCAGCAAGCTGGAGTGAAGAGCATGGAACAAGAACCCCTTCTGCCAGGTGCAGTGGCTCACGCCTGTAATCCCAGCACTTTGGGAAGCTGAGGCAAGGTCGCTTGAGCCCAGGAGTTTGAGACCAGCCTGGGCAACACAGCAAGAGCTTGTCTCTAAAAAAAAAAAAAAAAGTTAAAAATACAAAAGAAATCCTTGTGTTCAGACCCTAGAGACTGATTGTTCCCAGAAGCAGCACTTGTCGTCGCTCCAACTACCTGTCACCAATGGAGGGCTCCCCTCCACAGCCAGCCCAGCAGGTCAGATGGTCTGTCTGTTTTATACACTGTTGCATCCCCAACCACTGACCTGATATAGATCATATGCTCAAAATATCTACCAAAAGAATGAGCACATAGACTAGCAAACCCATCCCCTGGGATTGGGGCCTGGGCTCAGAGCCTTCATCTGGAAGAACTTCCCTGCCCACTATTTTTCCCAAGATATGAGGCTCAGGGTCCACGCAGCCAAAGATCCTATTGCTAAGAGTGGATGGGCCTGGGGAAGTGGGGGAAGCCTGGTGAGTGCTGGCTGAGGAGGAGGGCACTGCAGCCAGGGCTCGGCAGGAGCAGGGGCGTGGAGTTAGAGATGCACTGGGGCCTGTTCTGCCGTCTCCTGGCCTGCCAGGCACAGCGAGTGACACAGCGGACAAGTGCTAGGGAAATGAACATGCTCGCTGGCAGGTCATGGAGCGGGAGACCCTTAGTGGGAAACAAACCAAGCACTGCAGGGTCTACGAATGTGGCAGACGGCTAATGGTCCTCCAATACCTGCTCTCTCCTTTTCGTCTCTGAGAATATTCTGAGTTTCAAATGGGTTCAAGCCGTCTCCAGCTAAAGCCTTCCTTTCCTAGCCTTGCTTGCAGGCAGTCCTGGCTATGTGTCCAAATTTCTGAAAGTGATTCGTGCAAATTCAGAACCATGTTTTATAATGACATTTATCAGGAAATGCTACCTTTCCATGGGCTGCATGGTAGATGGGCGGGGGAGAGAGGCAGCTTTTCCACACAAAGATTATGCTCAGAACAAGCGGGGACAGACCTGGGTCCTCAGATGACCTTGTAGAACAGAGCCCTGGACCATGAAGGGAGAAAGGACACTTGATCTTATTTGAGCCACCATGTTTTAGGATTTTCTCATTCACAGCTTATCCTGTATCCTGAGTCATTCAGGGGGTCTCAGGTGTATTTACAGTTTCTTTAGCTTGTAAGCATTTTTCAAGGCAAGACGTTTACTTTCATGTCACCTTTGAGGATTATCATTAATGTACTCTCATCTTAGAACAGTACTTTTAATCTGGACACTCTCGAACTCAGAAAAGGTATGATTTCATAGCATTACATTACTGTATCATGTATTTAACCAGAGTGTACCCTATCTTTTAGTTTACAGACTTAATTTGTGATGATGTTGCTTACTATATCACACTACAACCAGAAGGTGCCCAGGTTTTAGTTTTATAGCTAATTATATTTCAAGTTCCTTCTTCCCTTTTCCTAATTAAAAGGTTCTACCTGTTGGGTCCTGGCTTTTTGATTCTTTCACTCTTTTATTCTGGTTGTTTCTTCCTTCCTCACATTTGCACACTCATTTGTGGAACTCCTGCAACATGCCAGACCCTAGGCTCCAGGCTAGAAGGAGGAGTAAGACACATCCCTTTATGCACAAGATCACCACCAGTGGCCCCAGCAGCCACGACAACAATTACAATATGATGAGAAATGTGACAAAGGAGGAACACACAATTTCCCCCTCAAGCCCAGGGGCATGAGGCCACCCCTAAGCTGTTACTGCATGATGCAACTGTTAAGATACAAGCTGTCTACGGTCAAGAGCTGCCTTCAGCAGAGTTTTGTGTTTCAGCAAGATTAAAGAGTCTTCAAAAGAAAATTTCTTTTTCTTTTTTTCTTTTTTTTATTTTTCCCAGACTTTGTCAAGGCCCTCTTTCCAAGTTTGACAGCCCAATTCCTGATGTTAGCGGTAGTTTGCTAGAAGGTGGGAGGGTTTACGTTCCATTCTAAACTGTTAGGAGAAGTGGGATTTAGGAAAGGCTACATTTCGCCTTAGGGGCATGTGGTGACTCCGGGCTGGATGGAGTCATTTATATGTAGATGGTGTAAAGCATTTTGGATTCCTGCAGATGAAGGTGTTATAAAAAGTGATGTCATTCTTGTGCCATGTAAGGGATGTGGCTCTTCAAACCTCTTTTCAAATTAGCCAATACGACTTTAGAGTAAA
Source organism: Propithecus coquereli (assembly GCF_000956105.1). Lineage (NCBI taxonomy): Eukaryota > Metazoa > Chordata > Mammalia > Primates > Indriidae > Propithecus > Propithecus coquereli. Next base: position 10,127,070 of record NW_012155062.1, on the reverse strand, counting down.
ACCATCATATCCTAAAATATAAACCTTTTTCAAAACAACACTCTCTAACCTAGAATCTTGTACCCTGCAAAACTAAGTTTCATATCTGAAGGAGAAATAAAGACATTCTCAGATAAGCAAAGACTGAGGGAATTCATCAAGACAAGACCAGCTCTCCAAGAAGTACTCAAAACAGAATTACACAAGGATCAGCACAATAAACACTCACGAATGTAAAACCACTCAAAAGTTAAAGATCAAAGGTTAGATTCCACAATGGCTCAAGAGAGAAAAGAAAGCAACAAAATGCAACCCAACAAAATGAATAGTAATTCACCCCACTTATCAGTTCTCTCAATAAATGTGAATGGCTTGAACTCCCCTCTCAAGAGACATAGGCTGGCTGAATGGATAAAAAAAAAACAAAAAACCAAGCATCTGCTGTCTCCAGGAAACGCATCTAACCTGCAAAGATGCATTTAGACTCAAGGTAAAGGGGTGGAAATCAGTATTTCAAGCAAATGGAAGCCACAAGAAGGCTGGTGTGCCAGTTTTGATCTCAGATAACTTAGTTTTAAAATTAGTATATAATGGTGAAAGGTACAGTTCAACAAGAAGACATAACAATTTTAAATATGTATGCACCCAACTTAGGTGCACCCAGATTCATAAAGCAAACTCTACTTGATCTAAACAA